>NW_007360999.1:274519-577044 GCF_000409485.1 Glarea lozoyensis ATCC 20868
CATTCTGAGAATGAACTCTAAGATGAGGGGTGGGATGGTTTAGATTTGTGATGTTCCCCTACCTAGTATCCACAATGGCTGTGTATACATTCGCAGTTGTAGATCGCAGTTCATAGATCCTTGGCTTAGGTCGTGCACTTGGAATGACACGCGCAGTTTACACAACACTAGTAAGTGTTCTAAGAATGAACTTTATTATTAGGGGCATAGGACGATCTTGATTTTCAAGTGTTGTGTTAGCGATGGTTTATAGTGAGGAGATGTTGTGCTTGGCGTGATGTTGATGCGGATCTGATCTGCGTATTGCTAGTAAATCTAGTAAAGAATTTGGGTAAGAAGATCACAGAAAAACATCTGCTTCTTAGGTCTTTCTCAGACTTGGCATCATTAAGAGGGTCTTGTTTTAAACTTGGCGTGATGATGATGTACATCTTCGTTCCGACCAGCAACCCTAGCAGTGTATTTTGATAATATGTTAACACCTCCGTGAAAGTGTATATGTATTTTTTGTTGATCTGCAGACTTGGCAGTATGAATCTAAGCTGTTTGTGCTTGGCACGACCATTATGTGCTGTTTTGCGCACTATAATGCTTTTAGTCGCATATTAGCTCCCGTTATGCAGCTCATCCACTTTGGCTGGTATGAAGATCTTCAACTTTAGACGTGAAGGCATCTGTGGAATTAGCGTGAGCGAGGAGGTACATAACAAATCTTCCTCCCCCAAATTCCTCTTTCTCTCTTCGCCGGTTTATCAACTGTTTTCAATCACATTGTTTTCAGCTCTCATAAACTTATCGCTCACGTCTTTCAGACCACAACTTCTCAACTTTATCAACTTCTCAACATTATCGACAAGTGATCTTACTTAGGCTCAAACCCTTTGTCAAGTTTAAAATCGCTCTAACGCCATTCCGATTCGACAACTTCCTCACCATGCCTTTCAATCTCAGAAAGTTCTTCCGAAGCTGCTTCGGCACCGCAGAAGAAACTTACGAGCCAGTTCGAGTCCTCCCACATCCAGTTCACGGGTACGTCGGTGAGACTCTTACTCCTCGCGAGAAGGACACTCTCGCCTTTATCAACTCTCATCGTCCCAACTCACGATTGGAGCGCGACGAGTCGATCCGCACTCCTCACATGCCTCGTCTTCGTCCACATGGAACAGTCATCCACCGACCCCTCGAGGCGGACCATACCATGCGACGATTCATCTTGAACAAATACGCTTTCCAAGATTAGACAGGCCATGTTCCTTTTCCTCCTGAACGTCGACCCCTCTGCGGTTGAGCACCCGACTCTCCAGAGTGAGTCCGAACAGATCCTTCCTCTCCTTCTCAAGTTTCTCCTTCCCAAAGAAACTTCCTCCTTGATTCCGAAGCGACGGCCTTGTGTCCTAGCCCAAAGTCTCTTGTTCCAATCCCTCCATTCTCACGTTTCTCCGCTCAAGAAACCTCACCTGGATTCCAAAGCGACGGCCTTGTGTCCTAGCCCAAAGTCTTTAGATCCGCCTCCTTTCCTCTCATCTTCTTCTCCCTCTCGGTTTCTCCGCAAAAAGGAACCTCCTGGCGAGACTCCCCGCAAGGGTTGAGGCTCAAAGGGGTCCGACTCGATTCCGATTGCGACGGCGATTGTCAGAGCATGAGGTCTCCGGGGAATGGAGAGCTTTGACTGAACACCTGTCCGGGGTGCCCTCTACGAACCTGGAATTGAGTTTCAAATGTCTCGAGTGAGATTTCTGGGACAATAATATTTCAGAGCTGAGATTCAGTCCTGGTCAAAAATTACTTTGCAGTGCGAAGTTCTTTTTGAACAGTATCCTATTCATTTTCATCTTCTTTACCACTCTTCATCCTGCCTCCCCTTTCAGCTGACTATCCTCTTGATCATACTTCAATTTCTCCTTGCTTTTTTGGTTTTCTTTTCATCTCAAGGTCTTACCACTTCTTCATCGCGACTTCCCTTTCTGTTCGCTTTCCTCTTGATCATTAGTTCTTTTCTCCTCGCCTTTCTCTTCATCTTGCCTTCGTTTTTGTGGTTGCTTTATTCTCCTCTTCTATTTCCCAAATCTGTTTCGCCTTTCGATTCCATCACTTTTTGATTCGAGTTCCTGCTGGTCGCACTTTCATGTTCCGGTCGGTGTTCACAATACCGGCCGAGTCCTTTTTCATGGTCTCCCGTCTCGATCTTGAACTCTTTGAAAGCAGCTTCTTTCTGAATTTTGCCCATTTCTTGTTGGTTCTCTTGTTCTACCTCCACCCACCTCCTCTTCCTTCTTCGTACTGCGCCTTTGTCCCCATCATTATTTAACCTTCAGCTTCACGATAAATATTTTGATCGTGTAGCCTCTGCAACTCTGTCTCCCCGAATTCCCTTTTGTAGATAATATAATTTTATCGTCGTCGTCAATGATCAACATTTTCACCTCGTTTCCCGTATGTCACATATTCCTTAGCTCGCCTTTCTCTGTCTACACATTCCTGACTGGCTGTACTTATATATGCCATGACTTCGCTCATGATCAGAAGTTTAACTTCGCATCATATCAATATAATAGCATATGAGAAACGCACCGTACTGCATCTGCATTCTTCTCATTCGTACATGATTACTGCTCTATGCATAAACATTCTCTCACTCGTGACCACTCATTCACAGTCTATACGCAAACCTGTAAACGCGACCTCTATCTAGATCTAATTCTGTGTTGCCATCAAGATTATCGAACAGCATTGTGGCTTGCGACCACCAACCAACCATTTCTACCCCCTCAGCTACAGTTCTGATCTTATAGATGAACCTCAAAACGCAAAGTGACTCCATCGGTGAATAAAATCTCTGATCCGATTTGATCAATTCTCAGGAGAAGTCATCCGCTTCAGGCTCTTCGAACCATTTCTTTTTCTCCTCTTCCTTTTTGGCGGACGAATCTTCTCCCAAAAATTTATCTAACCAACTTCTACTCCCACTACGTCTCTCTGCTGTCACCTTGTCCCAATGAACCGATGAAAGCTTCGTTTCGACTCTCTGCAGATCATTTATCCTTGATTTGATTAAATCGATATCCTCTGGCATAGACCGAAACCGCGTTTGCTCTTCATCCGTCAATTTCCAGTAATTCTCATATCGAAGCTCCCGACATTCCTCCATTTCCCTCCTCAAATCCGTCAGGCATTTGATATGCTCATCTAGGCGGTTTCTGTAGCCGTCGTAATCTTTCTTCTCGACCTCCTCGTATTTCTCGCGATCATCTTCCCGGCGAATAAATTTGGCCATGCCTTCGATGAGGTCCTCCAGCGTGTCTTTCATTTCGAGAACTTCACCCCTGATTTCGTCCTTCGTTTTCTCGTACACTTTTAATTTGACATTATCGACGGCGTTATGGAAAGTTTTGAAGACATTAATGTAGAGGTCATCGAGGTAGCAGTAAGGGTTTATCATGTTTGGTAGAGTTGTGTCGATCGTATGTTTAAGAAGGTGTTGGCAGGTTTTGAGGTTTAAGAAGTATGGAGCAATCGCTCAGGTGAATTTGCTTGATATCTAGCTAGTCCTAACCAACCAATTACAATATACTGACTCATAACCTAGTGTCGCTCACATTCCTTCAGCAGTGAATGTCTAAGTAATCCTCATGAGAAATCGTCTACCGCGGGCTCTTCGAACCATTCCTTTTTCTTCTCTTCCCTTTTCTTCCCCTCTTCACTTCTATCAAATGAATTGTATCTGAGGCATTCATCTTCCAATGTGATTCTTGCAGGATACCTCTCATCCATCCAAGTCTTAGAGCGGGTCTGACTAAGTTTGGTGACCACTTTGTTCAAAATCGTCATATTCGGTTCGATTATAACAACATCCACTTCCAAAGGTCGAACTGCATCCTTCGTTTCCTTTGTCCAACATCCCAGCCAGGACTTCTCCTCATCTTTGAGTTCAACCAAAAGCATATTCATTCTCGACCTCAGATCTCTAAATTTGGAAATGTGATCATTTAAACTCTTTCTGTAGTCGACGTAATCTTTCTTGACAATTTCTTAATATTTCGATGCGGGATCATTTGGATGAAGAAATTGATCCATGCCGGCAACCAATTCCATCAATTCTTTCTTCAGTTCTGAAACTTCGCCTTTGATCCTTTTGTTCTCCCCATTACAAAAGAGTCCTTTGGCGTTATCGATGACATTATCCATGACATTATCGCGGACTAGAGAGGTTTTCGCGAGAAGATCTTCAAACATTTTGTGAGGTAGAGGTTTATGTGATCCGTAGATTTTGTGAAACGTGGTATTAGGTGATAGCTTTTGATGTTGTAAGAAGGATGGAGTACTCGTCAACATGGAGTTGCTTTGATCTGACGAACATGAGTCCCAACCAACGACTTCCGGTCTGTTGACTCACAATCTTGTACTTCCCACATTCCTCCTTCAGTAACTTTACATTGAGTGTTAAATCAAGACCTTCTCGAACATTAGAAAGTTATAAGAACTATATTACCTCAATTCCAAACCTAAAAATTCATCGTACCCCCTTCCTTCGGAACAACACATGCTCAACTTCATCTTCGTTGCTGTGACATAACACAGTAATCGCTTGTTTTACTTACATAGATAGGCAAGGAAAACAGAAAAACAATCACGTTCGTTTTCTTGTGCGCGCTGGAAGGCACCATTCAAATTTCTTTGTTCCGCGTCTCAGAGTCAAAGACCCAGTCGATTTCACACATTGCCCAACTCTTTTGGGTGTTGCTCCTTGATTTCGGTATCCTCAAAGGAGGGCTTCCTACTGAAAGATGAAATGTTGATTTAGTACCGTGCGGTCAAGCGTTACGTTGTGAGAGAGAGTATTAAAGGGTGGTTTTGGATAAGATTAATGATAGGGGTATATTCATGATTGTCACCCCAAACTAGGTATATTATATACTCTAAGTCACTCATTTCGATGAACCCCGCCACTGTATTCATGTAAATTCCTCCACCATCTCAGCTCCTTATAGCCGACCGTCAAGTCTTCCGGTACAACATTTGGGGGAGTTCGCTAAGTGGTTCACTCAACAAAGAACCCCAAAACTTTATCTTTCGATACACTTCTTCATCCTCAGGACGTATCCTTGGAAAGTTTCTTATAATTAATATACCCAGTTTCTCACGGATGGAATATGACCTTTTGCAAAGAGAGCCATATTTTGTCTTTCCAAGCATGCCTTCTGATCGAAATATTGTATAAGCTTCTTCGAGGAGGGCTTTTGCTTCGTAGACTGGCGAAGCGACATTCTTGTACTCATTCCCCCACTCCGGAATCCTGGTAAAATCGAACTCTTTCCACGTATCGTTTTCGGTAGCTTGCGTCTGCCGATTCGGTGTAGACGCCTTTTGACCCATAATGACTGAATCTGCTGAAGACGAGGGAGAGGTAGGTATTGTTTAGGCTGGAATGTATGGAGAAAAACCAAGTTTCTTTATTTTATGTTTGTCTTCTTTTCGAAGCAAGTGTCTGTTCGTTGAAGGAGACAGGAAGATTGGATTGACACCACACTATTTATATACTCTCCATGTGAGGGATATGAATCGATGAAGGGCTCTTCTAGCTAAGAATGCAGAACATATGATGAATATCATTCCAAAAGATTTGAGAGCTTGTGAGTAATACTTTACTTAATATCACTCAGTTTCCAACACTGTTCGCGGTTATTCTCTTTGTTAGATTTAATCAAGTGTTCTACTCCGAACAAAGAAACATCCCTCGAGTACTCACTGTCAGAGTCTACCTTTCTATTAAACTATATTACGCAATTCTTGAATGAGAGTAATGTTTTTATTTATTGTTATAATCCCGCACTTGCTACACCGCAGCTCAACCCAATCATCCTACACAACCGACCATTTGTGATTCCCCAAAATCTCTCAACACTCCCATTGATGACACACCTCAATCATCATCCAGTAATTCGCTCTCGTTACACACTGCTCCACGTACAACTTTGATGTAGCCAATAATATCGTCCCGAGCTTTCACGAGCTCCGTCTTTTCTAAATTATTCAACTCCGTCATGGTTCGCGTCAATCTTCCGTCAAGCTTTTGACGTTCTGGTCCGTAGTTCTTTTTGTCGAAGGCACGAGCCTCTTCGATGATAGCTTTTGCATCGGTGAAATGTTTGTCGACTTCTTCGATTCCACACGATGGGATCTTTGCCAGATCCAAGCCTCTAGGTTTGCGCATGGTGATCTTGATGACTTGTTTCAGTAGTGTCGATTTAGAAAATAGTTGAGAGATAATGATCGAATATGTCGCGAGACGAGAGAGGGTTATTGAAGTGGGGCTTGCGGAGCAACAACGAAGTTCTATCTTGACAACGATTGTCTCTTTTGTGAAGGAAGTGCAGGTTGAGACAATCCTATTTATAAGCTTTCGACCCGAGGAGTTTGAGTCACTGAATGGTACTGGCGCAAGCTATGGGCTCGAAACTTATGATAAATGTTATTCGCAAATTTCTTAAGGGTTGAATGTCATGTCGATGACTTGTTACCTACCGAACACTATTCATAGTTGTCTTTGGATATGATTGGGGAAGGAATCAAAAATGGTGAGCACCTTCATGAATTTGCCGATTCATGATTGGCATGTAGGGACAGTGTAAGAAGAGAACAAAGACCAAAATTCCCAACCCTTTAGTGTCGCCATTGCTATGCCTCACGGACCCCCCCTTACGGCAAAATCACGAGACGACGCTCACAACGCTGTGGTTACTCATTCGATTTGAGTAATGTCATCTTCTTGTCTCGTTGGAAAAGGCTATATATGACTCTGAGGGAAGGAGTGTTGAAAGTCGTTATCAGCAGTCATTAGACTTGGAAAATGTCCCGCCAGTCTCGTAGCGCCCTGGTGGCATGGTGATATATTTGGGTTGAGCCGGAAGTAGTTGCAATTAGTGGAATCTATAATGCATTTAGAACTCTCAAAAGTTCTCATATTATGAGTCGCGTTGACATTTTTATACTTCGAGTTGACCACCAAACGTGACAGATTATTGGACTTCAGAACGGAAAGCATTACTTGTCGTAAGCATTTAACTAAGCAAAGAAAACTCTCTTACATATACCTAGAAATGTGGCACGAAAGGATAGTCGCTTTTCGTTTCCAACGGATGTCAAATTGACTCTTGTACCGATTATCCGGCAACATTTCGCGGTGGACAGAATAAGTGGCAGTCAAATGCAATACTTCTCCGATTAGGTTGAGGAAGTATGCTATGTTTCGTCGATAGTTTCAGTAAATAAAACTTTTGAGGCACCATGTTCAATTTGTTCATAGAGAAGAAGACTTAATTACTTACCCTTCTGAAAATTACGATGTCGTAACGGAACAAGAGGAACTAGTATCACTGATTTTGATCTTGGGAGGATTTCTTGGCGGTATTAAAATTCATTTCGTGCGGGCACAAATTCATTATCTCACTATGTCAATTATACACTTTAATAATATCGTCAGAATCTTCCTGTTCGTTATTGATTTCTCTTTCCCCCAGCACTCTTCCCACGTTGCAAACCATGGATGACTTTCTCATATGGCTTCTTTTAGAAGAACTAATCATCCCATTCTGCATGAGCCCACATTGCAGCATTTGCCATCGAATAAATTTCCTCGCATAAAGCATCGATCCATGCAAGTGCATTTTCGCAATCATTCTCCGGCTCGTAGTATGTATTTCGCTCTTCGATTAGTCTCCAATCCTTCAATCTGGGAGTCAGTGATACCAAGCTTGATTCGATTGTATCGAAATGGTCTCGTTCCAGGTTGTAATCGATGTACTCGTATGCCTCATGCATAACTGGACGAACCGCTTCTTTCAGGAACTGTTTGAATTCCTTGGATGTGGCTTTTTGTGTTAGTTGCTTCATTATAAACCAGGCTTCAGCTCTTATTTCAGGACGGTACATGTTGTGTTTGGTATGAGACCAGTTCGAGAAGTAGGTTGAGGGATGTCGTGGAACAACACTAGCGCCGAGAGTTGTTGAACTATGGACTTCCCGGGTTCTGGGCCAATATATCGATCGCTCAAAAAAGAGAAGTTGCTGGATGAAGAAAGTGCGAGATGGGGCTCGTAACAAGCCTATTTATAATCCAACAATGAACTGTTCCTAAACAATCACATGCTTTGTGAACAGGCGATCACTGTAAACAATGGAATGCGATATGAAGAGCCAATCACTGAGGGCAGCTAGTGACTTCTAATCACGAACTATCTCTACACTCAACCCATTTATTATCTGTACTAATTCACATCTAATGGTTGCATGCCTTGGGCCCTAGATGTAAGGGCTCACGTTACTAGGGACTTCAAGCCCATTCCCTGACTCTGACTGCAACGACGCTCGCACATCACTTCAAGTCTACCACCAACATGTTCACAGTTCGTGAAGTGCTTGAATTTGGGCTTTTTCTCAGATTTTCACATTTAAATTTAAGTAGGCATTATTTGTTGTCTAATATCCTCAGTTGAATCTTCTGGAAGCTCGCTGGAATATATCCTCTTAATTCTGATTTCCTCGGTAGATGAGAAGACACTTTACCTGTTAAGACCGTCACATATCTATCACCATTCCAGTGCAATCCAAAAATCCACCCAATTCGCTCCGTTTAGTTTGCAGTTATCCAAAAATCCCCAACACCTCACAAAAGTCTGAATGGTTTCCACCAACAATGAACTCATCCAATATAGCCATATGTACAGCTTTGTTAGTCAACTTCCTAACCGTCCATTATCTCGTTCAACTCTTGATATCTCTTTCCCAAGTCGCGAATTAGTGTATCTATTTCCTTGTACTTCATGAACATCAAATTTGCCAAAGATTCGAATTCCTCCCCTTCATCTTCACTTAACGGTGCTTTTCCCCGGTTGAGAATGTAATGGATGGAACTTTTAGGATTTTTCTTATCCAACTCGAAGCGGGTGAGTGTAAGTTGAGCTATGATCGTCGAGAGCTTTCTAGTTCACACTCTCCAGCTAGAATCTCGTACCCCCTCTCTAGTTTTGTTTGAACCTCATTATCCAAGAAAGCCTGCGTACTGTTCAGTTGGCTCTGTTCGGTTGAAGCAACTGGTAGGTCATTATTTTTGTTGTCGTTCATTTTGTTGTCGTTCATCTTGATTGAAGGATTTACGATTTATGCTTTATCGTAAATATGGCTTTTGGTTCAACATATGGGTTTTATTGGTTTCAGAATATTGTTATCTTGGAAAATCAGAAACCACTGGAGTCGGTGATATCTATACTAAACCAGACCGCATCCCTTGAATCATATGTAAGAGAAATAATCATCTAAAACGTCTGATATTAGTAATGAAATATCTTTGTGTCATATTCTGCAAGATACACATCGAACCGCCCTCGAGGGGACAGTCAAGTTCATTGACCAAGATATCATGCCGATCTATGCGCCATTACGACTATCGTCATCAAAGTCCTTTTCATTTCAGTCATTGAGAGTGTCAAGAATAAAATTATGAATCCTATTGGAAAGAAGTTAAAGCATATGATATTTCCAGCGACATGCATGATTTTCTTTTCGAATAGCATAATGCAATACTTTTTTCAGGAAAGAACACTTGTCAACATCGCTGCGTGGAGCAAAGTCTCGTTTACACATGTCACATCAGTCACAGATATACTATGATCACGCCGAAATAAGGACACGAAATTTCAGTACTCGACAGGAGCACCAGTGCATTACAAATCTGACGGAACATCTCTTTCGACAAGCACTCCACTCTTCCCAAAACGCCGTGAGGCCTCAATTCAGCTAAGTAATATCTAATATTTCGTCAGAGGACAGTCAATTCTACCAACATATCACTACCGTAACATTCGCGACTTAGAGTCATTCGAGACCAAATCTTGAATCCCTCGATAGAAGTCCCGAATTGCTGTGTCAACAAAATAAATTACATAATGCAAAATATGCGGCCGTAAATGATACTTATTAAAGGCTAACCATGGGAGTCGAATGTATTTTTGGGAAGGTATAATTCCCTAGTTGTGAGGTAATATAGAACTTCAATATACTATATGAACAATGAATATTAATGTGATTTCCACAGCGAGTCTATTCTGTGTTTACCTTAAATACCAATGTTCACGAAAAGCGTAAGCAACATGCGGTTACTGCGCCCTGACATCGATGTATAAACTAAGTAGTAGCAACCAATAATAATGGTCCAACCGTGAGCATATATCATAATCTTACAGCTACAAAGGCGCAACAATTCCTGAAAAGAAAATGACCCTCCGTCCACCACTGCTAGGCTGATAGTTCTCCTGTGACTATACAACCTCATTTGACCCAGTTATCAACTAACATAGTACCCCATCCAGCCACAGGTAATACATTTCATTCATTAGAAGTTTTTTCTTGACCTCCATTGTCATTTTTGGCGGTCAACTTCTCCCATATATTAGAGAGGTTTTCAAGACATTTATTCACATCTGGAAGTTCGTCATCGAACACGATCTTAAGCTGTCTTTCGGACAAGTTGGTTTCACGACGTACATCCTCCCCCCTATCACGCTTTTCAAGGAGAATCTCCATCTCCTGCTTCAAATTTCGCAAAAGACCTATCGTATTTGGAATGTCCGCTTTGAAACTGTCGAAGGCTTCTCGTGTACCTGCGGCATCGTGGTTTCGTGGGGTCCAGCAAGCAAACAGTTTCTCTGCCTCTGGCAAAAGTCTTTCGGCGGCAATTGTACAGATACTAGCTTTATCGAGGACAGTCCTGTCTTTGTATGCAACTCGAGGCGTATTTTGGCTCATTTTGGGATAGCTTCGTTGGATTATGCTGATTTATTCTGTTGTTCGATTTTTCGGGAGGTCTTTGGAATTTACTGATGTTGTGTTGTTGAAAGAAAAAAGAGGAAACTGCTAAAACAATATTTATAGTGCCTTCACCTCGCATGTGTATGATTCTACTAGAAGAAAAGTCTCTGACACATGTATGACCTATGAGTTTTCACTCAACTCGAATACAAGTTTGTTCACTAATGCTTTCACTTCTACCTCTCAGGACAACTACCTTTGATTAGAACAGGATTGAACAGCCGGTGAGAGCCAAACTGTGTGAGTGCCATCCCTTGTAATCGTGTCTGAAAGCGATTCATAGCTTCGGATTCCCGAAAACTCGAATCACCGACATAGCAAACTTCGAGTGGTACGTTGTTGCAGCTTTTTATGGGACGTATGGCATTTTTCGACTCACCTTCAGATGTCTGGTGTTATGAATTTGTAGGTATACATTAAATTGTTCGGTACTATGAATTAAAAGACTAAGATCATGTGTAAGTCAATTGTGTTTGCTAACACACTGTTGGAGATTTCGAGACACGTCGTTGATACGTCTGATGTCAGTTCCAGTCACACATAACGATAGCGGTCATGATACGGCTTGTCATTCTTAGCCATCCCATGAAATTTCTTTTGATTGTACTAATCATTTTGGATTTTTGGTGAATTGCTTATCATGACTTGCTTCGACCCATGAGTCCACTCTTGCTTTCCCGTCCAGTTGTGAGTTTTAGTTCTTTTATTAGGTGTTGCCGAGAAAAGTAAGAGATAAAATGACTCCGTTGCGGCAAGAAAATTTGACATACGACCGCACATACCATCTATTTTATTCAGTACCAAAGACCATCTTCACAATGGATCCACAAAATCTTTAAAAAGAGACTATTCACACATTCCAGTAAAACCCCTTGATATTCTGCTTGGAAAGCTTTGTTATTTATACTCTAGCTGTGCCAATTTCGCCGAGCTTAGCTAGATCATCTAGAAGTCGAGTATTCTTTTACTCTAAAGCTTTCGTTTCTTTTAAGCCAATTTTTGGCCATAATCCCCCCCCCCGGCAGACTAATCTTTATTACCATCCATCGTACAAGTCATGCGAGGTTTCCTTCGATTTATGGGTACAAGGGCGGTGATCAAAGCAGGAACCTTATTGTGACTGTATACTCGTAGACTCTTGGTATATCTCTTCTACTATATCAAAGGTGTGTTTATTGTTATCGAAGCCGGGAAACGTCTCTAGTAATCTGGATAATCCAACATCCGATGAGTTCAGCACTAAATAAGTAATAAGACCGTTCGGGTAAATCTTCTTTTCGCCTTATTCTCTAGTTTACATACCCAGTCCTGCAGAAAACCAACGTTTTGACCTTTCCAACGCCACCCAAATGCCAATCAACAAAATAAATCCTTACCAAAGCTCCCATATAATGCGAGCCAGGTACTATCTTAATACTCGGTCCCTTCACACACTACCCCTGTCCCAATGCATGCCTTTCATGCATAACTATTTCAAGAATTTTCCATTCGCTCCAACGACGTTTTCATACCCATTCTGATTTTTTGAAGCTCGTACAGATCGCGCGAAGCGGCTAGTCGGCCACAAACAACAGTAATTTTCTCATCAACCTTTCCACCCATTTCAAGAAAAGCCTGAACCTGGCCTTCGGAAAGATTAGTCAAAAGACTAACACCTTCCCCTTATCGCGCCTTTTAGAAACGTCATTTATTTTTTCTTTTGTACTTTTCAGCATAGCATGTGCATGTTCTAGTTCCGCTTGAAGCATCTCATATGCAATATCTTTCATCCAATCGTTCTCGGCGGTCCAGTCCTCAAAAAGTTTGCCTGACTTGTCTACGACTTTGGTAGCTGAAGCGAGTTGATAATTGATCACGTCGGTTATGTCGAGACAAGCGCTGGGCGAGTTTGGTCTTTGTGGACTTTGGCTTGTGTTGTTGCTCATTTTGAGATTTTTTCTGGGTGCTATTGATAATTTGAGTTGATATAGTGGTTGAGGAATTTCGAAGACTATCGGCAAATCAACAGCTGTATGTTGTAGAAAGAGAGAACAACAATTTGATAAGGAGATATTTATAGGTCTCTTGAAAAGCCTATGTTTATGAGTAATGTACATAATGTTAGATGCATGTGTCCTTGTTATGTCTTTACTTGAGTAGCTCTGTTTTTGACTAATGATTTACATATGGTAACTCTCAAGAATTGATAGTTCATAGGGGACATGTGTTTTGAAGCATTAGTGTTTCGTTTTTTGAGCGTCATGATCCTTTGAGGACGTCGCCGTTACGAACCACCTTCAAATATTAGTCAAAGGCCCACGGTCAAGCAAAGCAGGGAAGTATCAAAAATACTTTGCTTTCTGACTGTGACGAATCAGCTTTTCATGGGATGAATGTCACTTCTCGACTCACCCTCAGATGTCTCGCAATGTGAATATGTAGGTAAGCCTCAGTTTGCTCAGGTTAGTTGATGATATGTAAGGCAGTTACATGTATAAGCCGTATCCTCATTGCTCAGATAAACCTGGATTCAGGAGCGACATTGTTGACATATTTGGTTTTAATACCGATCGTAATTAACGTGGGTATTGACTGTATGGCCTTTTGAGCCAAGTCATCCCATAAAATTCCTTTTTATCTTGCTAGTTGAGTTGAAGTTTAGACTGACTCTCCCAAGAGATTGCTTGCAGTCTAATGAGTCACTTGCTGCTTTCCAATTTAGTTGTGAAATGCAGATTGTAGCAGACATAGGGGGGAAAGGTGATAACCTAAGCCCACTTTTACAAGAATAATTGACACAACGCTGTGTATGCCTTCCGTTTTATTTTAACATACTCAGTACATGACACTAACTTCAAAACAGATTCACAAACTTGTCAAAATTGAACTACCTAAATCTTCAGTGTAAACTGAACCTTGGATCAGTCAGAAGACAACCATCATGTTCAGTGCAGGTTAGAGTCGGCCTTCGGGGAAGAATAAAATTACAAATGAGCAATTCATGAGTGAGTCGTAGAAGGTGGGTCAGCTGATGCAGAGTTATTGGATTCTCTCGAGTCTTGTTGCCTACGGTCGCAGTCCTCTCTTTTGGTCTACTTCGGTACCTGTGACCATAGCCGTCAAAATGTCAAGAGAGTTGGACGGAAGAGTGCGAAAAATGGTAATACGAGATTCAACAGACACCGTTTGTCAAAAAGATCGTTTCTAACTAGAATGATGAATGTGGGAACTAGAATGATGAATGTGGGAATTCAAGAGTTTATCTTGAACAGTGGCTTGGACCTGACAACTACCCATGGTAAAGAGTGATTCTTGATTTTAATACAACACTATTTCTCCCCTTTTCGGATAGTCCGCAAAACAGATATTATAGTGTTATGAAACCTCCAGAACTTAACCATCCCCAGACCATTGTTTGACACTCGAAAAACCTCTCGATATATACATAATCAATGAAACAGCCTCAGAATATTCTCGACTAGAGACCCTATTTCTACAGGCTGTTCAACTCAACTGTCTTCCGTTCCAATTTGCCACACATTGTTTCTACTTCGCCAGCCAAAGAAACAAGCTCATCGATCTCTGCACCTGTCATTGCCTTATTGTTGCTTTTGTCTTTTGCGCTCTCGTCATATTCGATCTCCATGAGATACAATTTTGCTTGAACCATATTTATCTTAATTTGTCTCGCAGGCTCTTTTGTTTTAGGGTCTCCTTTTGATGACATTCTCAGCCTTCCCTATTTATTCTGCAGCAGCACTCAGAATCTTCTTGGCTCTCTGGAGAACGTTTAGCTTGAACGATGGTGGCCAGTCGAGCTCGCTTGGAGCATCCGAGGTGCTCTGTTGTATTTGCATGTCTGTCGAGTTTTCCATATTGAAGTTACTGCGTCGGAAGAGCACGTTGGTTGGATATGTATGTCTGGGGCTTGTATGTTTCTCGCCTAGGTTGGTTCTGTTTGCTTTGCTTTATGGGATTCTTGTGAGATGCGAGGCTTGTGTGATACTCCGCTTAAAAGCTGGTTTGAAGCAAGAAAGAAGTTCCCGGTATTTATACTCAAGAGTTTCTCTGTTGAAGTTACAATCATAACTTCACATTTGGCAACCACTCACCAACAAGACCTTCTCAGGCATGTAATGAATCATTAGCTTAGCTAAATACTCACTCAACAAGTTTATGAATAAAGAAGCCGGAGTTGGGTATTCATCTTTAAAACCTAAGCTATGAATCGGCTGTGCCAAACTCTCTTTCCTGTTCCCTTCTCTTCCAAGGTTCAAAAGCACATTAATTAGTCCAGAAATCAAAGGTTGACGAATCTCTTATAGTTTACCAGACTATTTTTCAACACGAGATTCAGCTCTAGCACCTGGTATTTCAGCATGTCAAAATACATCGCAAAATTAAACCCACCCCGACGATCCACGACAAGAACCAACGTCGTCAACCCTCACACGCTAGACAACTACCATCGCCAACACAAACAAGTACCGGAACCAAATGAAACTCCGTCAGATACCAAGACGCGTCTGCTTGCCAACCTCAAAATAGTGGCAGAAGAATCCCGAGACCTCAGAAAGAAACTTGTGGGTTCTAACCATAGACACGATATCCAGTCGGATTTGGAGACGGCTATGTTGGAATTGTTGCAGTTTACATTCAGGTTTGGAAGCGATGTAGAGGTGATGAAGGAAATTTGGAAGGCGTCTGCGGAGGCTGTGGCGTTGTGGAATGGGTTGATCCGCGTGTCCCTCCGGCACCTGATGAGAGACCTAGGCTGATTGTACATGTTGATTTGGAGGAACAGGGAAAGAAGATGTAATAGATTAAACAAATGAACGGGGAATGAAGGCGAATAAGCGTTGAAGATGAGAGGTGATGGGTAGGCTACAAAAGATTTGCGACATCATGATTCGTTAGTCTATGGGAGTCCAACACACGATACAAGTGGATGAAATGAAACCAATATTGCAAACATAATTCTAGTCTCAACCGCGAATGAAGAGATGTCGTCGGAGATACATCCCTGGGTACTTTCACCGCTTCCCCTTTAATTTGCAAACCACGGCAGAACACCCCACAAATGACGACTGGACCCACCTCATATACTTTATCCATATCAACTCCAAACCTCGACAAGATTCTCAAAGTTCAGCAAAAACTATAGCGGAAAGAGAATTATGAGTATGTCTAAACGTGTAGGTCATCCCAACTCTTCTTTAAATATCTTCATGAGGCTGACATGATGTAGGTTGCATTCCGAGTTCATGGTGAAGTCCAAGGTACGTTTGCCTCCCAAGTGATCAAATTACAAAATTAACATTGAAATAGGAGTCTCATTTCGGTAAATCTCATGCTCCTCTGGCTAAGAACGGAAGACGATTGATACAAGACCAGATACTTCACCAAAGAAAAAGCGACTTCATATTCCCTGACTGGCTGGGTGAAAAATGCTGCGAATGGAAAGGTACGTTTTGGTGATTGCTCAAATTCCATCACGTATATTCGCTCATCCTCAAATTGTTTTATGCAATGATGCTCACACACATCCTCTCATAGGTAGAAGGCGAAGTCCAAGGCTCTGAAGAGGATGTCCAAAAGTTGTTGAAGGATATCGACAAAGGACCTACACATGCTCATGTGGTGAGAGTCGATAAATCGGATTTGGACCCGGTGGATGGGGAGAGCAAGTTTGAAGTTAGACAGTGATGATAGAATGGGAAGCGAGTTGGGTTGATTTGGAGTGGCGATTATGGAGATTGAAATGAAGATGAATGATTATCAAATGCAGAGGATTGCTTGCAGTCACCTCATCGTGGGCGTACCAATGATTGACAAACATCATTCCAGACATATCAAGACACAGTACATCTGTGAAGGGGCTAGAGTTTCTCACGTTGTACTGGCCTCAGACAAGAAGAATATACCGAAACTAGAATACACACCATTTCAACACACTTGCAGGTAAGCTTGCTCCATCCAAGCACCTAAGACCCCCTTCCTCTCAGCCGCTAATAAAACACCCCATCGAGAAAATGTCGATAAATCTCAGAATTAGCAGTAGCCATCCGCCTCGAACCATCGTCCACTGATCCGGAAGTTAGAAAAGAAACATTATCAAATGCAAGCCATTCTAAACGTTGAAATACGGCAAGATAGCTATTCGCTATGTCTTCCAATCTGTCATGGGCGACACGATTGGGGTTTACACCAGGATCAAGTGGGGTTTCATCCTTGCTTCTGGTTAGTATCTAGGCATCTCATCCCATCAGACAAAAACTGAGTGCTTACGTCGTTGAAATACAGGTCACCATTTAAAAGTCTGAAAACTGGCATGCGGTGCTCGTCGTGACTGAAGCCGATTCTCTTGAGTTTAGCGAGGTTTCCGAGACTGTTTAGAATCACATCGTGGTCGAGAGACCAGTTGGTAGAACATGTGCCAAGATGGATTTCCTCCAACGTGGATATCTGACTGATCATCTCGAGATTCGCAGCTGGTAGATGCCACCCATCCCAGAAGATCTGTAGCGAGGTGAGAGATTGGAAGGCATGTATTAACAAAGGGAGGACATCATGCTCTAATGCATGCTCAGGTTTGCTTCCACCACGTCCTTCTACCGCCAATCCTAGGCGCGATATCTGCGTGTTGGCTTTTAAGAATGCAAGAGGTACGCTGGTTTTCTTAGCCGCTGAGCGCGCCCAACTAAATGTGTGCAAGTTTCGTTTGTGACCTAATTCTTGAAGACACTGGTCGGAAAGATCGTCTGCCGCGTAGGCTCGTATGTCTAAGATACGGAGCTGTGGAGCCAATAGACACTTCCATGTTTGAACATCCGAGAACGCTGCTTTGAGAGACAAGTTGCGAAGATTCTCGAAGACTGGTGCCGGGGAGTCGTCGTCGACAAGGGAGTATTGCACATTTTGTACGTGACTTTTGTTATAGTAAACCTCTAGATCCCAGAACAGAGTCTCAAGACTCTTGGAAGACCCACGTATCAAGTCTCTGACTCTGATCTGATCTGCTTTGTCCTCATTATCGAAAGTACAATTCTGAATGAAGAGGCATTGAAGCTGTTGACTTGGCGTGCTAGGACTTTGTCTGGCATGTGATAGTTGCTTAGAGGTACGTAAGTTGCAAAGCACAATATTCCGAAGGTTTGACGACGATGTCACGGTGTCAATGAAGTAGTCGTCGGCTATTGGGATATCGTGACTGTTACGCCATTCGACTGTCTCTAAATGAGGTAATCTCGAAGGTCCTCGGATTAACGATAGTATGTTGAGAGTAAATTCCTCAAACCCAATTCGATCGTTTTCATTCCCTAATGCTCTTGATGGATCATCCTCTGACAGGATCTCTCTCTGATGTTGGTCCCAGGTCCTTTAAGAAGCCCAATGCTTTGACAAGTCAAAGAGTATCCTTCGAATGACTGTACTGAGATGCCATCGAGGACACTCGTTATTCAGGAATCCTTTCGACTCGCGCATAAGTTGAGCCAGGATTTCACAAGATTCCTCACTATAATTCATGGTAACGCTAGCAAACTGACGGGATCGAACAAGTTGACGACAGGCACTGTTGACCAGAGCGAGAGATGCCAGGTCTTTTTTGTCGATGTCCTGAACGATTTGTGATAGAATTTCGCTGGGTAGTCGAAAAATTAAGGTATCAGGGTCTACCGGCCAGCCCTCCAGGACCTTTGAGACCGACAGTGGTAGAGGCGGATATAGAATTTTACCCGGGTCACGGATCCATAGAGGATAACCAAGGTAATCTACGTCGACCATGATGTGAGTTGATAAGGTTACCTGATCGAGTGCTGAAGGAGGCGATTGCAATGGATGCATGCAAGTGGAAATAGACGTACTAAAATCTCTGTTTGTCTGTCTTGACATTTGTGGCTGAGCGGCTGAAATAAGGAAGCAAGGGCGGTCTGCAGTGTGTTACTCAACAATTATGGAAACCTCAATATTGAGTTCCGAGTGGCTTTTGAGACACTAGATGTCAAGTAGGTAAAGAGAACTGTAAAATAAACTATGAATCGTCATTAATCCGAACAATTATCCTCGAGAAATTGATAAAAAGCTTAGAACAGTTCGCGGGAACGAATCTCGAATGACATAACGCGTAAACCTCGCAACGAATTCCAAGACAGTCTCATTTACCGAAAATCATAGAAATAATGCTCGATGTGGTGTTGGGTGGATATTAGGCATCCATTGTGTCCGCCGCGGGAAGCATCCAACATCTAATCTAATGTGCGTGCGGGTCTGAATCCATATTGATGTTGTGTAGATGAAATGAGAAAATGAGCGTGGATTGTTTGAATGAAACAAGTCGTAGGAGCTCAAAATCTTGTCTCGAAAATGAATTGTACTTTACCACTACCAACACAACTGACAAGCATACATTCATCCCATCCAACACACTAAAATTCCAAGAAACCTACTATACTTCAACCCCCAAGTAAAAGAAACAAAAATCAAAGACCGTGATCTAACACCGCTCTCTCCACCCAATCAAAGCATCCAAGCCGTAACTGAAATCATGTGGTCCTGGAGGATCACGAAGCACAAACTTTTTGCTTTCGGGCACGCTTCGATCACACTCATAATAGCACTGTCCCAGGTACATCCATTGCAAGACTGGCAATGCCTCTAGATACTCGTCGGCGTAACTTTTCATGCGCTGTCTGTGGATGTCCCACCATAGTGACTGATGATTAGCCACCTCTTGCCGTGTTATGCTCGAATCCCAAACAAGGGGCTCCGGATTTTGGTTTACCATTTTATCATCGTAGTAGGAGTAGGGGCTCACAAAGTGACGATATGGGTTCGACGCAGGGTCATAGTCTTCGGATAGACGTGGGTATATATCCCGATGGAATGCGATCGCTTTGAGATATCGTAGTGGTCGTAGGGAAAACAATATTTCAGGGTGGCAGATGAACCAGTACTGTGCGCGTCTGTCGACACCGAGGCTGAGTTTTTCGAGCTGCTTGAGTTGGCTGATGTATTGGAGATGATCGAGAGGCATAGTCCATCCATCGCACCAAATACGGAGTGAGGTTAGGTTGCGAAAGGACTGCGCTAGTAATGGAAGGACGTCGAGGCCTAGTACGTCGTTGACATTCGCAACCATTGATTTCTCTGCTACCAGACTCAACCTGGTGATCTGATCATTGGATTTCAAGAAATCGACTGGTATGCCGGGTCGTGGGGCTTGATTGCCCGTGTACAAATAATCCTTTTTACTAGACCATTCGAAGCTTCTCAACTTCTCCATACGTCCAGCCTTTTCAAGGCTCTTAGCCCATATATCGTCATTCAGAAAGACGTGAACGCCGAGATCGCGGAGTCCTGGCGAATCTAAGAGACATTCCCATGTCCCATCATCCTCGAAGGCTACTTTCAGAAACAGTCTACGAAGCTGCTCGAAGTTTGGCCTCGGCTCCTTTTCGACAAGAGAGCATCTTGCATGCTCTGTGCCATAAGTGTTCCGTGCAGATATACTCATATCCCAGTAAAATGTTTCAAGTTTGGGAGATGCAGCGTCGATGAGTTGTTTGACTATTGGTTCAAGATAGTTGCTAGCAAGATTGTGAGGTTTCGGCTCATCCTTTCCTCTTACCCGTCTCTTGTAGGTAAAAGAACAATTAGAAATGTAGAGGTTTTGCAGTTGAAGCTTGATTTTAGACGGCCTGAGCCTTTTCTCGGTAGGCAGTAACTCACGCCTGATGATATAGTGTAAATAGCTCAGGCCAATTGTCCGGAGGGTTGGTGATAACATCAAATGAGATATGGTCTTGATTGGATTAGCTTGATAAATTCCGAGGGGAAAAAAGCTACGTAGGTTAGGTAGATTGGTGGGGTCGCGTAGTAGGGACTGAAACTCCCTTTCAAGCTCTTCTCTTACCTCTGGGAACCCTTCGACACGGTCTTGAATCAATATTGATCCTGAGTCAGAGCGCCAGCCCTGCTGATTCTTTGGACAAAGCCAGAGCCAATTCATATTTTCGTCTACCCTGAACTTAATGTGTCGAACGCATGGGCCTATAGACGGATAAGGCTGGTGGTCTTTTCGCAGCTTGGCCTCTTGGCTCATCAAAGATGTTAACTTGTATCTCGCTCTATTACACTTTGGATAGACGCCGCAGAACAGGCGAGATCGAGCAACCTGACAACAGTCCTTACTGGAAAGAGCGAATTTCCTAAGGTCGGCAAACGTGTCGATGTCGCCAATGATCTGGGTCAATACCTCCTGTGGCAGTTTAAGAAGTCGCGCGTTCGAAGTAAGGGTTCGACCATCCATCACTTCATCTGGGTATGACGGGCGAGGATGCGGTGGTAAACATGGCAGACCAGACCCATCGGTATGTTCAAGCAATTTCATGTCAATACCGGAGTAAGAGTCCATTTTGCAAACGTGCAGCGAAATTTAGCTATTGAATGCACAAATATCAGTAACCAATTACGGAGGAAAAGCAGTTTCAACTAACCCAGTACCGAAGACAGCTGCGTGAAACTAAGAACCAGAACTTGAGCAAGAGAGGAAGCAGCTTTATACTTCGGCTTCTTGCCACGTCTCAGACATATCTTTTCTACCGACGAAGTTCCATATCGCGGGGGTATTATACCTGGATTGCGCTTGCTCAATGGTATGGTCGTCTCATTCATCTTGAATATTGCCCTTTATTATCGTAACTTTCTTGTGTTTGTGTCGTCCAAACACAAACCCCTAATGAGGCAAGTGAAAGCGTGAAAGCAGTTTACCATGTGGACAAAGGCACGATGTAGCACTTGTAGCAGCACATCCGACGCGTATTTCCCTAAGTCGTGCGTATAGTGCAACAATGAACAAAGCGCATTGAACCTCAAAGGGGGCTAAGAGGAAAATTATCAATTACCGAAATCCTCCTTGATCCACCTGTTAACAGACTACCAACCCGTATGTGCAGTTTCAATCCAAACAAATAGTCTATCAAACGCCATATTATCCATCTATATACTCCGAAAGCCCGAAACCATTATATCCTCTTCACATCACTAGTCTCTCAAATCATCAAGAACCCAGCAACCACCAACGCAGCCATGACCGCACCACCCGAACCAGTCAACCTAGAAGCCGCGCCCTTGGGGACATTGCCCGTAGCAGCCTGTCCCAAGTACCAAGATCCAATATCTGTCAATCGTCCCTTATTATCTAACATCGCCGCGTTAGGACCGACATTCGAGACGTCTGAGCGGAAAGAACCGAAATACGAGTATCGCTCGACAGAATCGAGACGGTCAAAGTAGTCAGCGGACATATTAAAGAATTCTTGGGTGGGCTCGAGGTCGGCGTTGGACATTGCGTATTCAGTGATCCACATGGTTTTATTTGGGTATCTAGGAAGTGTTAGATCATGCGATTGGAGCCAGGTAAGGGCACTTACGCTGCAGATATCTGGCCCATATGACTTGCGAGACCTCCGAAATCACCGTACCAATGTGTAGGGAAGAAATCGGCAGTACAGTTGGTTCCGGCATCCTGACAAGCACTGAAGAAATTCACCAACCACTCCAGACCTCGCTGACTCCCAGTAACAGCCGGTGCGCCCGCTTTGATGCCCAATTTCCTCAACGGCTCAATTTGCGAGATCCAACTCGCAGCCGCAGAATCTGGACTCATTCCACTTCCTCCAGTCGAAGATTCTCCATCCGGTTCATTGAATCCCATGACATGTGTGATGTTTCGTCCGCCAGAAATCAGGTTCCTGACGGTATCGGCGAAATTGGTGGTTGCTGCAGACCAGAGCATGGGGACGAATTCGAATTCTTCTTGCGTTCGGTTCGAGTAGGTTGCGGATGGCGTGGGCTCGTAGTTGTAATACCATGACAGGTCTGAACCGGCCTCGACCCAGATCTGGTTATCGGCGACATGACCCTTTTTTGAGGGAACGAAGACGAGGCCTCGTTTGGAGGAGTCGCGGTAGGTTAAATCTTGTGCTGTTGCAAGAGACGCAAGTAGTAAGGCTGAGGTTGAGAGACGCATTTTCGCTTGATTGTTTTGAGATAAGGGAGTGTCTTGATAGAAGTGTTGTTGAACTCGTTCGTAAGATTTCGATCCGAATTTTCGAACCTCGTATTATCGAATTGACTCTTCCCTTGATGAGCCGTGTATCTTCCAACCAAGTAATATTCGTAGTGCAGCGACCTCGTAAAGATAGAATTTTCGGGGATTAAAAACAAGTATAAAACAAGGCAACGAACGAAACACAATGATCAGCGCGATCAAGATACAACCAACGAATGTGAAGAACCCAGAAAACCACTTTGAACGAATATCAAAGAGGGAGAAAAGAGAGAGAGAGAAAGTCAAAAGAGTAAGCTCCTAGCTGAGAAAAGCCATACTTACCAAGCGCGTCCTGCACTACCTTCGATGGTTTCGGTCCTGTAGCGGCTGTCTCCATCTTTGCTTGGAAGAGAAAGATTCCGTTTGGCACCGTCGACTCGGAATATTGATGTGGGTGCTCGAAGGGGTTTAGTGTCGAAGGGAGTGCGGCATGGCAGGGGCTCTGAACGGCTGAGGCGCTGCGCTCGGATGGCGATGTCTAAGATTTGGGATCCTCAACAATCTCTGGGAGTTGGGATCTACGATAGGGATAAGAAAGTGCTGACTTGTGATGTCATTTTGATTTTGATAAACGCAGTTTTAACATTGTTATCCTGTGGTTTTGGATTCGATTTTCTAGCACTTAAATCGTTTGTTCTCACTTTATTGACTCGTAGATAAGAAAATGCACAGTATCGGAAAGGGGTGAGCGTCGCAAAAGCGGCTTTTTCGGACGTTGCCTTTGGGCTTGGGCTAATACTCGGCAAGCCTTGGGCCAGTCCAAATATGGATCAACTCTATGCAGGTCATTAAATTGATGTGGATACTATCGATTTTGAAGCCTTGGGATTCTTGTTTTGATGTCGCCTTTGTGTAACTGTGATAAGGAAACCCAGGTTGAGACTGTTCACGCAGTTCAAGTCGAGAGCAAGTCGATAGCATTTTGTTCCATAATCAATGCATTTTGTATGCTAACGCCGTTGCCACAGCAGTAATATTCAAACCTCAATCTTTACAATTGCTCGTTAACAAACAAGCCAGCCATACCCTGTCCTGTACCAATACACATACTCGTCAACAAGACCTTCTTCTTCTGCCTCCTACATTCGCTAAGACCAGTAACGATCTGCCTAGTACCAGTAGCACCAAGAGGATGTCCCAAGGCGATAGCACCACCACGGATGTTCATCTTTTCGTGTGGAATCTTGAGAGTGTCTTTGCAGTATACGGCCATAGAGGCAAATGCCTCGTTCAGCTCGACAACATCAATGTCGTCGAGGGTCAAGTTGAATTTGGTAAGTAATTTAGGAATGGCGATAGATGGTCCAATGCCCATAATTCTTGGGGCAAGACCGGCGACTGTAGAACCGACGTATTTCGCTAATATTGGCTGGCCAAGCTCAATGGCCTTTGATCGTCGCATAAGAAGAACAGCGGCAGCTATAGGAGGATTAGTAAATGAAAGTGTAGAGGGAAAAGCATACTTACCACCATCAGTGACTTGCGATGAGTTTCCACCAGTAGACTTGTCGCCATAGTCTGGGAAGGCAGGTCGAATCTTGCTGAGAGACTCAAAAGTAGTACCGTATCTTGGACCCTCATCCTTTGTCAAAACAACGTCCTTGACCTCTCCAGTCTTGGGATCCTTGACTTGGGTAGAGATTGGCACAATCTCATCGTCAAACCAGCCCGCCTTCTGTGCCCGTTCCGCACGCTGGTAACTCTCAGCGGCATATCTATCTTGCATCTCTCGGCTAATGTGATAGTCATGTCCAACGTTTTCGGATGTTTGTCCCATAGGCTGCATACAGTCTGCCGCCTCTTGGTTCTTGAGAATTTCCGGATGGAATGGTCGTTCCAGACGATCACCACCAACAGACATCATCTCAGCTCCCATGGCAACACCAATATCAATACTGCCTGACGCAATCTGGTTTGCGATATCTTGTGTGGCCTTGAGCCCGGAGGAGCAGAATCGGTTTACGGTAGAGGCGGCTGTGGTATTTGGGAACCCGGCAGCGAGTGCTGCGGCACGAACAAGATATGCAGCTTTTCCTTCGCTGACCTGTGGCAAGGTGTTAAATTTATACCCAAAAAAGCGTTCGCAAACACATACATTTCCACAGCAGATATCTTCCACCATCTGAGGATCAATCCTTGACTTTTCAATGACCTTGGTCAATAGCGAGTAGACAAGGAAATCAAGCTGTGTATCCTTAAATCCTCCCTTAAACCCCTTGGCCAGCGGCGTTCGGATCGCGAGTGTAATAACGACATCATCTGCGTTCTTCGAAGTGCTATTCGACTACTATTAGCATGTGCTGAGAGAATATGTGAGGGGGTGTTTACATTGAAGACAACCCCGATGAACCTGGTGTCAGGTGCTTCAATATTGAGCTGAGTCTTTCCGTCATTGTGAATGTGTAGTAAATCTGCTAAATTTGAGAAGAAAAGTAGAGATTTCTGGTTTGCTTGATGGTAGTTGGGTTGTTGCTTCTTTTGAAGTGCTCGTGGCGGAGGAAATCCAATGTAGCTTACAGTTGCCGAGGCATCTGGACATGCCGGGTTTGCAGGGGAAAGAGGCCGAGCCGAGGTCACGTGTATTCGACCCCACGATTTCCCCTTCTTTTGCTAACCAACACCAACTTCCCTCGGACGGGAGACATCACAAACAAACTTCAATATCAATATCTTGTCCCTTGAGTACTTCCATAACATTCCGTTTGCGGGTCACCACAGATGCTCTTAAACTGGATGTGTAATGAGCACTGGCTATGGCCATGCCGCTTTGCTTCCCTTCTGCGACTCGTTTCTTATGCTTAGCAAGTTCTTCTAGAAATCGGAACTTTTACTACTGGTTTGAGTGTTAGATCCCTCTAGCTATAAGAACCTCGAAGTCACGAGTGGACAAACTAAGGAAAGAGCTCTCCACAAAATTTCCTCCTTTTATTCGCCTCTCATCCACATCACATCTCCTAGTGCTATCATTTCCAATCCAATGTATAACTCCGGCGTTCTTTTGCGAAGACCTGCGAGTTTTTATTCCTGAGAGACGCATAAAACTTCGTTTCTGGGTCAATCTCCTCGAAGAGAGTTACACTTCAAGGTGTCGCTTTAGTTCCCTTCACAGCGCTATATACCCGTTTGTTACTCTAGCCCTATTCTGCCTATTTTGCCGGCTCTTCTTAAACCCGACTCGTGGAGGTTGTTGTCAGATTTTAAAATATCAAATGATGATCTACCGCTAGGCCAGGTACTCTAATTATGTAGCCAATGGCCGCCTCTCGTCGGGCACTCATCTGCCCCGCTTAAGGAGTCGCACAAAGCAGTAAGCCGATTGCACCTATCAGGATCCATGCGATCTGACATAATTGTGATTTTCTAGTACAGATACGAGCTTCTTATGGTCAAATCTACCTTGTTTGTCTAACGGGTATGACGGCGATGTAATAAGAGCTAGTGCTTGTACCAGGAGGTGAAAGAGTATAAGTAGTTGCTGATGGCCGAGACTCAAGAATCTACATTGCAGCTTGTCTCTCAATCCAGTCTCATCCAAATCTCCTCGTCGACTTTCCAAAGATCAAATAATTACACCTCAAACTTGTAACCTTCGATTTCAGTACCTATCAGTAAAATGCGCTTCTCCAACTTCCTCGCTCTGGCCTCGGCGTTGCCTTTCACACTTGCATGCTACCGAGTTCATGGCCAAATTGCGCAACACACAAACACAGCAACTCAAAGTACGACATACCTCCCAAGTATCTTTCTCGAATTAGGTACCGAGAGAGTATGTGACGGTCACAGCGGTTTCGGTTCTGGCGAGGAGTCAAATCCATTCCAACCCGACTTTATTCCTGGCGGGGTCCCCACAAACTCTTCTTTCAGTGGACCATGGTCCGGCGCGAACTGCACTAAGCCCTACACGAATGTCGAGGTCAATGGGATTAATGGCCAAGTATTGGTCAGGGACTACGAGACGGCTTTCTGGATTCAACCGGAGCAGCTGAATTGGCAACAACCAGCGTCACATCAAGGATTGGCTGGAATTCCAAACACTTTTGCAAGTTATTGGACTTTTGACTCTGGGGATGTTCACTGCTAGAGGAAGTTGATGGAATGTTTGGTGATGGATTCGGGACTCGTCACTCCGGGGCTTTCTGTGGCTGTTGTCTTTACATTCGTTAGGACGAGACGCTGAGGGCAAGTCTTTCCAAAAATTAATGCTTCACAAGCTTTTTTTCAAACATACTACATAATGATATAATGTTACAAACATGAGCACAATTTGGACTTGGTCGGATCTTTTTTGAGCTCTCCCAGAGTTCTTCTTTTTTCCCGGTTAATTGCTTTCTTACTTGTGGTACAAAAAATAAATAGACACTGTCGTCTCGGTAGCTGGATACCAACACCCGCGCTAAGGAGAATGAAAAATACCACTACTATTCTATACGACGAACTAGAATTCAGCAACAACCTTCGCAACACCAGGAGTCAACCATCGCACTCTATCTCCAAATTCTCTCTCCTTTACGATTGCCGCTAAATCCTCCCCACCCTCCGTAAAATGCTCCCAACTTTCAAAATGCACCGGCACCATCACATCCGCCCCAATCTTCTCTACCAAATCAATCGCCGACCTCCCATCCATACTCATCTGCACGGGCCCAGACGGCATAGGCACAACAGCCTTCCCCAAATGCACTTGAGCAACTTGGATATGCCATTTCTTCCCAATCTCAACTAGTTCGTCGAGATACACAGTATCGCCCGAAATCCAAATCGCATTCGGAAGGCCCGAAGAATTGACGCCGAATGATTCTGTTTCGAGCACGAAACCTGTGACTTCCCCGCCGGGGATGTGTTGACAGGGTGTTCCTGTCATTTTGAATGTCGTGCCTCCGATAACTGCTTCGATTGTCTCCCAGGGTTTCAAAGCTACGACACCAGGTCTAGGAGCTAGATTCTTAGCTCCGTCACTGGTGGTGAAGACTCTACGGCCATCGAGCAGTTTGCGACCTTCTGGGTCGAGATTATCTGCGTGATCTTCGTGGCTTAGAAGGATGGCGTCAATGGGTGGTAGATCTTGAAGTTGTAATGCTGGGCCTTCTAAGGAGATGAGATGAGGTGGAGGAGGTATCTGGCCTCCCATTTGCGATGTTATGGCTTCGGGCATCTTTTGGAAGACATGTGAGCCGTCGTAGGTTGATGCGGGGCAGAATACTGGGTCTGTGAGGAAATTTATGCCGTTTATGTTGAGGATTGTTGTTGCGGCTGTGATGTGGGTGATGGTGATGGTGTTTTTGTTATTTGGAGATGCCATCTTGTGTGTGAGCGAGAAAGTCTATATTGTAAGGTAATGTATGAGCTACAGTTAGTATCTGATTAAAAGACGGTTGGGTGTATTGCTGATTTGCGACGGTGCTTCAAATATGTAGACTGCTCGATGCTTTCAACAAGTACACCAGACCACAGGAGCATAAATACTTCTTATGTCTTCAAACTCGATCCACACATTGTTCTCCAAGCTAAGTCAGTTGAAAAATGTTTCCGATAATGTTTCCGATAATGTTTCCGCTTACCTTCCCGCTTAGAATTCGAGATTGATTAAGATCCATGTCGAACTAGAATAGTGCGGTACCACAGCGGGATACCTTTTGGCATGATGCCACTAGTAGTACTAGGGGTCTAGAAATTGATTATCTCATCGCCGCTAAGATTGGTTATAAAGATCCACGGACGCATCTTTGATGCCGGAGAAACGTCCACTCTCAACTTCAAATTCGTAATCAGATATCTGGATATCCGACGGCTTACAAACATGTCTCTCACTCCTTCAACTCTGTATTACGCGTCTGCAATTATCAATCTTGCGACCATTCCGAAACACTTCCTCGTCGGTCAGAATCATGTTTCCAAGTCCATTGCAGCTATCCCTCCTACTCCGGATCTAGCACGAGGCAAATCCGTTGCAATGACTACCTGGCACCATTCTATGGGAATGTTGTTCGTCATTGGTAAGTCGATTATGCACTTCGCCATGTTTCATTCTGACTCGGATGTAGCGACGCTGAACTATAAATGGGCAAAGTCTGGTGGGCCTAGGAATATGGAAGATAAATTGGTTCTTTGGGGGATTACGGTGACTGGAACGGTTATTGGTTATACCTACTACAAAGTCAAGTTGTTTGCTGGATTGGGATGCCTCTGGGTTGCACCGTGGTTGAGTTCTATTGCTTTGCTGTGGTCATCTTGAAAATAAGTGTTGGTGAATAACAGTTGGTGGAGCGGCGGGCAATATTAGGTACCAGTACTCTGAGATAGCCACTTAGTAATTCGACTTCGGAATACAGCAACTGTAAATTTACATTGTAAAGTCCACGGTGTTGAAACATCCGAGGTTGGTGATGTTGCTAAGCGAAGGGATGGATCAGCATCATAGCCTAGCCGCATTTGGTGTCAAAATCCGCCAAGGCTCCCACCCCGCCGTCTGCAAGCACGTTGGCATGACGACGCCACTACAATTCCCAATAGGTACCTTTAGGCCCGCCACACCAGATACCCATATTTCTCCCGGCTATCCTATCTACCTTCATGATTCTTACCATGTCCTCGACTGACATTTACGATTTTGCGGTACTCCACGGCAAAATAACTTGAGGAGAAACGGGCTGCCTACTAGGTCGATCTGCTTACCTTCGACCCGTATGATTATGTGACTGGGAAGCAACAGGGGACGTGGTCTTACAAACCGAAATATCTCGGCCAACAGCGTCGGGTGTCATGGGTGGAAGTACGGATATACAAAGGAAGAAGTTATGAAGGTAAAACGGAAAACAGTCTGCAATGAATGCCGGACTAGGAAGTTAGGGGTATGTTCCTAGCATCGATTCCTTGGCGGGAATTATTCCCTATTTAGTACTCAGTCTGTCATTTCTATATCTAAAAATTGCTTAGTGTGATGGGAAAGAGCCTGCTTGCACGCAGTGTTCGCTTCGTGGGCGAGAATGTCCTGGATATCAGAATGATATCACGTTTATCCCGTACAAGCAACAATCCTTGGAGACCTCATATTCTGCAAAAGCCAGCCAAGGTACAGGAAGGTTGGTGGCATCAACCCTTGCCTGTGAACCTAAACTGCATCAGTTTTCGGTACCGACTCACAAAACACCCCCCCAACGATTGATAAACCTCGACGAATCTATTTCTTTAATTACAAAGCATTATGTTCCAGAGAAAGAACTCTCGCTCATGTCACCTGGCATTGATACCTCTCAGTCACGAATCTGCGGCTGTTGGGTCGAAGTACTTCCTACAATCGTCTCAAATGGAGAGAGTAAAGATAACGTTGTTCCATTGGCCATTAAGGCTCTATATCAATCCATCATCAAAAAAGATCGAATGGGCGAGTTGGACCCGGATTATACTGAATCTTATGCTGCTGCCCTCGCTCGCTTGAGAAAGGCACTTCCTGATTCGCATACTTCGCAGTATGTAGGGTTTGCTGCTGCAAGCATGTGCTTGACTTTATCAGAGGTATTTGTTCTTGCTAACTATGTCACTCTTGAAGCTGTGATAGCTGACTGGGGTTTTTGCAGGTTCTGTTCCCCACAACTACAGATGGCTGGCGGAGACATATCCAAGGAATCAGTGATCTGATGCAACTTATTGGTCCCGATGTACACAGATCTGGGGCCGCTTATAAACTCTTCGTTGGCTTCAGACCCCTACTTGTAAGGCTGAATTGATGATTTGAAATGGCGAATACTTATTTGAGTGCAATTATCAGGTCACCGAAGCTTTCATCGCTCGGAAAGCTACGTTTGTTGCCTCTCAAGAATGGATCAGTATTCCGTTTCAATTCAACACCGCCTCGCCAATGCAGACTCTTTTGAGCTATGCTACTATTATCCCCTCGCTACTCGAAAAGGCAGACTTTGATACGGCGTCGCCTACTACTGACGATATATGCGCCGAATTCGAGCAGGTGTTGTGTACTCTTCTTCAGTGGGAAAATACCCAGGTAGAAGTCGAATTCGGGAACCCTTACTGGGCGAAGGCAGCCACAAGCACTACCATTAGTAGTCACGGTAGCTCACCTTCCACGTTATTATGGTTTCCAAACATCCTTTTTGCAAACGCATTCACGCACCTGTGGACATTTCAGATAATATGTCTCTCCGAAATTGCCAGATTGAGAGCGGGAAGGACGGACACCTTGCTGTCGACGAAGAGCTCTCTTCCTAGCGAAATCATGAATGAGGATTATGTCTTTAAGTTATCAACCAAGATATGTCAGAGCATGGAATATCAGTTGCAAGATGAGATGAAACTATACGGACCAGCTTCGGTACTGTTCCCACTTCGCATTGCACGCGCAACGTTCGATTCAGACCCAGCTCGTCACCAGAAAGAAATCTCGTGGTGCGACGAGTTTGTAGATCAACTCAGGAGCAAAGGAATACACTTAGCTCCGTGAATCCAAACCTACGGCTTTTTATATCGACATCGCAGAAGTTCTTAATTCTCTAAATACAAAATCCGAGGAGTAATTAAGCAATGCTTGTTATGATATCTCTTTGGGCAGGATCCGTTTCACATCCGCCATTATGATGTCTCAAAAGGTTCATATGACTTGAGTATGTGGCATCTCCCATCCACTCACACCGTATGAGATTGGTGGTGTTTATCTCTCAGGAGCGTTCACTTCGATATTTTACCACAGTCCTCAGATTGCGGTAGACTGTTTTGCTACACTATAAACCCACGAAAGGCATCAGAGTTCAGTCCGGCCTAGCTTTTTTGGATTGTCCTGTTCTGAACAACTACACTCAACCTCATTTGAATTATAATCTGAAGTAGAATCGTCTTACCGTAATTTACCGAGAAATATCTTTCCGTTGGTGATAACACCACAATGCTTACCAAGTTGAAATCCTCTGCACAGGATCAGTTCTATCATCTGTCACTCGAAGGTCTACGCACGGCGACTATTTGAAATCATCCTTTGGGTACATCCAGCTTTTCACGCTATACCGCTATCGGTAAAATTGCCCGCCAAGGCTCAAAGTACCCGGCATTTTAAAAGTTATGGCAAGAGTGGATCAAAGCCCCCCGCAACGCAAGACGTAAGGGTGCGGGGAACTTGAGCTCTTGTGTTCCTCGCCTTGAAATAAACAGACCGAGGTATGCTATTGGTTAATCCATGATTTGGAACCATTCTTTATGGCAACCATATTCCACTCTTGGCCACATTCGTCCACGCTTTGTACTGCTCTCCTAGGTATATATATATCGCTCCAACTATTCAAAGAAACAGAAATTGACTACATTCTTCAGACATCATATCAATTTAATCATCAATCTTCTTTTAATTTCTCCAAACGATCTCAATCATGTCAGCCTTCTCATTCCGCAATGACGTCCTCGGCGCTCCCCGCTCCTCAGCATCCACGAGCGATTCCGTCCTAGTAATCATCGACGCACAGAACGAATACGCGAACGGTAAACTCGCCGTCAAGAACGTAGAGCAATCGCGAAAAGTCATTGGCTCATTACTAAACAAGTACCGAAAAGCAAACGGTAAAGTCGTTCACGTGCTTCACCAGGTTCCTGACGGAGCACCTGTGTTCACTCCTGGAAGCGATCTTGCTAAGGAGTTTGATGAGTTGAAACCGAAGGATGGAGAGCCTGTAAGCTTAATTGTGTATAGAATGATGAGTGCCGACTGAAGTGAATTAGACTATTCAGAAGCAGGTTCCTGGTGCTTTCACAGGAACGGATCTTCATAAGACTTTGGAGGGTTATGGGTTGAAGAAACTTGTGCTGACGGGTTACATGGTAAGAAACTGCCTACAAGTCTGATATTCTGGCTAAGTAACAATCCAGGCACATGTGTGTGTTTCGACGACTGCACGTGAGGGTATGCAAAGTGGTTATGATGTAGTGATTCCGGAGGATGCTGTTGGAGACCGAGCTATTCCAGGGGTTTCTGCTGATGAGGTTGTTAAGGTGAGTTGGATGCGACTTTATTTTGTTTTCTGGGACTGACCGTTATTAGGTTGCGCTAGCAGAACTTGGGGATGCTTTCGCTACTATTATTAAGAGCAGCGAAATCTCATAGAGGTTGATAGAACATAGATCTAGACTTTGAAAAATAGGATAGAGGCTGACATACTTTCCAAAACTTCAAGATGGCATCGGATTTGTCTCATCCACGCTACAACCCAAACATAATTATGTAGCCCTTCGTCTTCTAGCACAAAAATCGTTCCTTTTGCCGGTGTTAATGCCGCTTGATACCACTGAAAACAAAAGAATGTGAAGAATAGGATGTTCGTCTACATGAACAAACATATCTCGCAGGGGAAAAGAAGGGAATAGCCGACAACCAAACATTTTACACAGTTTTGTCCTGTACACGCAATTATAGGGTACCAGACAAACATAAGCCATATTTGTGAGTCGCTTTTCGAGAGGGGAAATACATGTCGATACTACGAGTCGTAATCACTGAAGAATTAAAGACCTAAAAAGGTATCATACATCGACTAGTAGATTGCATTTCTGCTAATAACTACCTTTCCGCGTCGGCCATGTAAAGGGATCGAGTCAATCATCACGTCGATCATAGTTATTCCTTCGAAATTGCTTTTGAGATTGTAGAGGACTTGACAGATTCCCGCTGTAACGAATACTTCATGATAATAGGGTTGCGTAGTTGACGTAAGTACTGTAATTCACAACGAACAAATGTACACCTCTTTGGGCAGGGGTCACAAGGTATATGCGAGCCTACGTTATGTGGACAATTTTTCTGACTCGAGCTTTGTTGGATGACCTCTCTGAATCAGGATTCTGAAGAGTACCACAGGTTCAAGGCAAAGGGGTTTGAGTTTTGACGCCGAAATTTCATTTACTGCCGATTACGAAATGTCGGAAGGATGAATATGCGATGTTGTTTAGAACAGATAATGAAAGATGGATATAGTTATTGAGATAAAGACTAAGGTCTATAGGGTATTGTGCAATTAATGCTAACAACTGTTCTTGTCATCTTCTTCTACTTGTATATCATTGAGGAAAGTTCATCAATTCTTGCTTGTTATAATTTTGTTTGGCCAGTTTAGCAATTCCAGACTTGTTCTAGAGTAATAAGTATGTTTATCATGATTGACACTTAAGAATAATTGCTGCTGTCATTTCATGAATTGCAGCCGATTCTTGCATATTCGAAAGCTCGAACTATTCTCGGTCTGTTTACCGAATTAGCCTCAGCGCCTTGCTGCTATTCTGGTTCTCTATAGTACCGTAGCTAAACACGCTGTAGCGAATATATTGTTATTTTTTTCTTAACGTAGAGGGAGTGTATTTGTGATAACGCTTTCAATCCCTGCTTTTATGATGTTAATTCTCTTCTATCTGCGTATTGCCGTAAAGAGTTAATTAATTAGATACAACATGCACAGATGTGCTATTTTCGGGGGTGCAATTGAAGTATTTCTTGCCGAAGATTTCTTTGGTGAACTAATTCCCACGTTGGATTTCTCTTTGTCCAATCTTCTGTTTATTCCTGCTTCGAGATGTTTTTACAACTTGAAGTGTAAAGAATAGATTAAGAATTACCCTTACTAGCTCTACCGTAGACTCTAATAATTTAATAACTAATTATCGTTTTTTTAGATAAATAAACAGGGCCTAGGAGAATCGATTAAATCAGTAAGACTGTCTAGGTAAAGACGCATAAGGTTCTAATCTAAGTGAAATAGGTACCAAAAAAAACGTCAAAATTCTTCGTACTCTACCATAAACTTATACCTTGGTTCAAGCCCACTATTGCGATATGACAAGATCATAACGTAGCGTGATAACTCCAGCAAACGCCCTGAATTCGATGCAAAAAGACATGCAATTCTTAAAGTCGCTTGGTTAAATACGAATTGCATTCCGAGTACTGTAGCATCATGATAGAACTGGGTTTAGATAGGAATGGGTTTAGGGCTGACTGTCTCCTCTGGTCGAGGTAGATGGTACTAAATTATGTAGGTGTGGCATGTACAGAGACGTCACAAGTGCATGCTTTGCAGCGCGGAGGAGGGTCGCTTGAGTGTTGGTCTTTCTATTTCGGTTGTCGTGTCCTGTTCCCCTGAGAGCTGAGGTTGGAGGTGAAAGCGGCGAGGGGGGGAATGCCTGTGAGTGAGAAATCGATGGAGCCTAGTGGGAGTACGTGGAGAGATAAATGATTGCCTGTTACAATTATTCAAAATGAAATGACATATTTAAAAGTTCTTTTCCTCTTTAATTTCACATCCGACTAATCATATTATTAAAGTTTTCTCGCTCATCATCATTATTCCCTCGAATCATCAACCGTTTGCTGCAAACAAAATCCCGCCGCTTTGATTCAGACGCCAAAGGATGAGTCAGCCCCTAACGATTCCTCCCCGTCACCACTTCGGCTCCTCTTGGCGTGCGCCGTTCGCAGACCTGACCTCACAATTCCGTTGGAGCTTGCTTGGTTCCAGACCGAAGCCAGCTATTGTACCTTAAGAAGATAGTTTTTTCCTATTGTCCACCTGAACCTCTTTCCGAACTTGCAGACATAACTTTTCAAGGAAGCTGTGCTCCTTTTCCTTCATTTGCAAATACTTCGACTTCTAGATAATAATTCACCGTGCTGTCGCGTGCTTGGAGCTGGTCGCCCGACCGCAGAGTTCCACCCAGAAAAAGTGAAGCTTCCTCCGACTCTCCCTCAATCAAGTACCTCCAAACTCCGCCTTGTCATCACCTCACTCCGCCGCACCACCCGGCCGGAAAGAGACCCAACTTCTTCTGACTGGCACCTTCTTGGTGTCGAAACTTCCTCCCATCGAAAATCCATTCTTGGTCGTCAACATGGCGCCCAGAAAAGCATCTAAAGAGTTCCCCTTATTGGAAGCAAATGGCTTGATGACCTCGGAAATCACAGGTGACGGTAAGCACACGCGACCCCTCCAACTCTCGCCTCGTACACAACGCGGCACATCGAAAGCTTCAGTGGCTAATGTAACATTGTTCTGCTATAGGTAATTGTCTTTTCAACGCATTGTCCGATCAAATGCACGGTCATGAAGGCGAGAATCTTGCCATCCGCGCCAAAGTTATTGAAGAGATGCGTGCAAACCCAGACAACTACAAGTCATTCATACCAGTCGATCCACGAGGACCTGGACGACGTAATCCGAAACGAAAGAATAAAGGGAGTGCATCGGAATCCCTACAAGAGACACCTACGGATGCACAGATCGAGGCGGCATGGCAGGACCATCTTCGTCGAATGTCCCAATCAGGCTGCTATGGGGATAATACTGAGCTCGTAGCCTTCACCAAAGCCTACGACGTGAATGTGGTGGTCTTCACATATCAATCGCTCATTTACCAGGTGAAGGCTGCGGAGGATGGGGTGAAGAGACCTATATTATACATTGCTCTTCATGTAAGCAGCCGTCAGGCTCAGTGTTGGTCTTGACTAATCTTCGTAGGAATTCGAGCACTATTCTACCGTACGAAAGATCGGAGGCCCATCGACCGGACCTCCCGAGATCACAATCGGTGACCCTGAAGCTCCCGCAGACATGAACGCCGGTATGGAGGGTAATACCATTCACAATTGGCAAGTTGATGTTGTTCAAAATTCTCTTCCAACGCCTGTAGAGGAATCTGTCATACGTCAATCGATCAAACAACATAAAGGAAACATTGACAATGCTGTTACCGAGCTTCTCGACTCGCAATATTACAGCAGCGCTCCTGGAACACCAGGTAATCTCTCGGAGTCTGGCAACTCGAGCTTTTTTGAGCGGGAACAGGAAAGCGAGGACGAGTATTCATCCTGCCGAAATAAACGAAGGAATTTCGATGGGGCTAGAGACGCGAAAAAACGGGTTCTTGGTCAACAGAACAAAGAGTTTGTATATGTACCTCTACCATCAGTCGAGGTGACTGCACCTGATGCATACGATTCGCGTCACCCTTCACCTGAGATTCCAGCAATCCAGCAGCTCAGAAATAGTAGCGACGTTGCCTCTATTGCCACCTCGGACGATGATAGCTATTCTGAATATACAGCTTCCACTCATAGCCGAGCACAATCGGTAGCACCAGGCACAACTCCTCCAAGGCCACGTATCATTCTTCACACAGCAAGCCAAAAGGCGAAGCTTGCGAGACAACGCCAGCAATCAGATAGCCAAGAACCTACCTCATCGGAACCATCGGAACCATCGGAACCCGTGACACTGGCAACAGCTTTAAGGGAGATGAAGAATATGTCGGCGCGAGAGCGTAAGGTCTACAAAAAAACGCTCCAGAAAAAGCAGGCTAGAGTGCGGAAGCAAGAAAAGATGCAATCCGATAGCAAACTTACCACAACTTCCGCCAACATCAAGCGTGCCTCTCCACCGGTGGACAAAGTTCTCAGCTTGGGCAAGCTTTCGATGATTCAAATTTAGATCCCCATTTTCGAATCACAACCCCGACACATATCACACACAACATCACCAACATCACACACACTTTGTATAATAAGAACAACTGTATATATGTCGCTGCATCGCATATGAGGCGTGGAGTTTTTGAGGAAATGGGAATCAATCATGGTCAACGTCGTTTTGGTCACCGAAGAGCTCGAGTGCCAAGGATATCCGCGGCGTTTGATTTGGCGTTTGTTCTGCATGTTCTTTCTTTTTTGATTAGATGGTTTTCATTGCATTTTTAGACGCATGGAACGGGTTTTCATTTCTTGGGCGGACACGAGATGGGATGGATGCATTGGGGTGCGACTTGTCGGGCAAGTACGCGGGATTCTTCATTCATGGTTCTTTTGGGGGGTGGCGATGTATTTTAATTTATTCGTCTGAATTGATTTTGGGACGGGTAGTGGAATGCAGGGAATTGAACCTTGGATTTTGTTTACCTGTGCTGGCTCTATGTCGAGTGATTGGTGAGGTGTGCCTACGGTGTCTAATGTGATCACAACGCTCTTGCAGTATATCGAAAAGAGATGGCAGGGCTGACCTTACTCTCCTAATGGCTTCAATCAAATCTCCATCTTGGTATCGCCGCAACCAAGTGCTCTTGTCTTAATTCCCTTATCAGGCAGACGGCAGCAGGATTTCCTTCATCCTTCATTCCAGTTCTCTAGGCATGTAAAGCGAACCCCCTTTTCGAACTCGCTTCAGATGGAGGCTCAAACCGACAGCTTTCGGTCGTGATGGGAATGGAGTTTACACGACAATCCATGCATGCGACGGGATTAAGCATAATCATCTCTAGCCTCGGAATTTCATGAATCGTGGTTCTACGTTTTTGATGGGAGAGATAGGTGTGCTGATGATTAGACTCCTAATGGGGAGGGGGTGTAAGGATTTAGGGGGGGGGAGAAGGGGGGGGTTGGCACGATGGATGAATTCTTTATGCTGGATGGAAAAGTTGGTGGATATGTATGGGAGGAAAGGGGGTTGTTTGTCGGCTTGATGATTAGGGTGATTGGTAAAGGTGTTGAAAACATTTAGATCTTTGAAATATGATGGTACTTAACTGGAGTAACACACCCCTGTACTGAAAACGAACGCCGTTCTATCCGACCTCCCAAGCCCCTTCCAGACCACTTAAGTCTTCTTTCTCACCAGCCGCCACAAACTGTGCTCCATAGTTATTTCAACAAATTTCCCCATGCCACGAGTAATGGGTATTTCGGTAGTGTGGTGCCGGCGCGGCGTGGGTTTTTAGTGTGCGCGTTAGGGGATTAAAGTTTAATTTTTTTTTAATGGGGAGAGTTGACGTCAGTTTAGTGTATTTTCTGGGGGGGACTCTAATATGTATAAGGGGAGGGGAGGGAGGTAGATGGGTTTTTTGGATTAGACCTTTTTCTTTTTGGGATTTTGTTTGGTTTGAATTGATAAGTGGGAAGAGATATTATTGTGTGTTGGATTTGATATTGAGGTCGGATTGGATTGGATTGAGACTGGATTTTTGGATAGTATTTTGGGGGATTGGGATTGAAGGGGATATTCTTGCGGTTTGGGATATATTATAAGGGATTAAAGAGAGATTGGAAAAGGATTGAGTGGACTTGCAAAGGGAACACTAATGGGGAAAAGAGAAAGACCCCTCGAACAAAACATGTCCCCATCACCCTCCTCCTCCCGAACAGAAACCATCCACGATTCGAACTCCTCCTCCTCCACCAACAACCGTACCTCCAACTCTCCAAACGATGGACAACACGAAAACAGACCCTCCACCCCGAAATCCCTCCTCCTCACCCACGCCTCCCACATAACATGGAACTACTTCCCCCTCACCATGTCCACCCTCTCCCTCAGCGTCCTCCTCTCCAACCAACCCTTCACCTTCCCCTCTCTCCTCACCCTCGGCACCATCCTCTTCGTAACTGGTCTCGTCCTCTTCGTCCTCCTCACCTTCGCCATCCTCATCCGTTTCTACACGCATCCAGGCGCATTCGCGAATTCCCTGCACCATCCCACGGAATCCTTCTTTGTCGGGTCCTGGTGGGTGAGCGTCGCGCTGCTGTTGAATTGTATACAGAGCTACGGCGTGCCCTCCAGCGGGCCGTGGCTGGTAACGGCAATGGAGGTGTTATTCTGGGTGTTCATAGGCGCCGCCATCCTCGTCGCCGTCTTCCAATACCACGTCATCTACGAGCGGGAATCGCTGTCCATTCAAGACGCGCTGCCGGCATGGATCCTCCCCGCGTACCCCTTCCTCGTAACAGGAAATCTGGCGGGCGCCATCGTCGCGAGCCAGGCCCAGGAAGCCGGGTTGCGGATTTGGATTGCCGGGTTGACGGTGCAAGGGTTGGGGTGGATGTTGGCGATTTGGATGTACTCGGTTTATCTGGCGAGGTTGATTAGTGGGACGTTGCCGGAGGAGGGGGGGAGGCCGGGGATGTATGTTGCTGTTGGACCGGCTGGTGAGTTCTCCTAATTTCCTTTATCCAATCTCTGAAAACGATATAGAGATACTGAATACTAACGACATATAAAGCATACACCTCAGCAGCCCTCGCCTCCCTCGGAAGCACCTCCAAAAACCTCCTCCCCAACTCGCACTTCGCGCAATCCCTCTCCTCAACCCTCGCCCTCCCCCCCACCACCATCGCAGCCATAACCGCGACCCTCGGCCTCCTAGCAGCCATCTTCACCTTCCTCATCGCCTTCTTCTTCTTCCTACTCTCAACCCTATCCATCCTGCGCGGCGTCCGCAAGATGAGCTTCACGCTCAACTGGTGGGCGTTCATCTTCCCGAACGCCGGCATGACGATTGCGCTACTGGCTATCGCGGAGCAGCTGGGAAGTAAGGGGATGCAGGGGGTAGGTGCCGGCGCGACGGTTGTGTTGGTGGGGATGTGGTTTTTTGTTGCGGGGAGTCATATCCTGGCGGTGGTGAGAGGGGGGACCGCGGGGTTGGTGCCGTGGGTTGGGGGGGTTAATGGGGAGGGGAGGGGGAGGGGGAAGGCGAGGAAGAGGGGGAGGAGGGGAGAGAGGGAGGTGGATGATTAGGGGAGATGTGTAGGTGGGTGGATTCGGTGTGAAGATCTCTAAGAGATTTGTATTAGCGAGGTGTTTGTAACGGGATAGAGCAGAGATATACCTACGGATACAGAAAACTCGAAAGCGTGACTTACTAGATCAAAAATATCAGAACACAGAGACTACGAGCGTATTTCTTAGTACATTCAAAAACAGGCGGGTTTGATGCTGATATCGAAGCCGGGTAACTATTAGGATCTATCTACATTAGCCAGGTATATAAAGCTAGATAGCTCATCATATTAAAAGGCGACAATCATAAATACACCATGAAAAACACGCACATACCAACACATCTTACACGAGAAGTCTAGAGCTCCATAGCTTATCTACTGGTAAACCCTTTTATGGCGAGAGGGCTTGTTTCGAGTTGCCAGGCATCTATTGCGAGATTCGTATTAGCGGGGGTGTTTAAGATATGGGGTGAGGGGATAGATATACTTCCCACTCACTCACTAGGTCGAGTCGAGAAGCTCAAGATCAAGACGCACGCTTTAGTCGGACTTAAATGTCGCACAACCCTTCCAACAGCGCAGAAGCACGAACGAGTGACCCAAACCACATAGAACGCCTAAGCTCCGCCATAATGAAGGAGAAGAAAGGATGTATGTTGAAAGAGCTGACACATGTTAGGGATAGCCAAAGACTTCTGTCGACAAAAGAAAAGATTGGCGAAAATGACCCTTTTCCACACGGCAGAAACATCCATAATTAGGCAAGTGATAATGGTTCTGAAAATTGCAGAGCTTCTCGTTTAGACAGAAAAAAGAAATCTTCTTAGGGGTTGATAACACCAGTCGAGAAATGAGAGGGTGGAGGTTTAGGTATGTCGCCGATTCCCGCAGACGCAAGGTTTCGAATCAAGGGAAGCATCTTGGGCAAGTGGGATGAAGAGTGTTGTGAGTAAGTTTTTATACCTTCCCTGAAAAGAAGAATGTGAAAATAAAAAGTCAAACAAAGGACTGCAGAAATAAGGACATGAAGTCAATGAAATATCCATTTAATGAAATAGTAAGGACAAAGCAGTCCTAGGCAGCTTCTTAACCCCGACCCAAATCCAGGTATCTCCCCAAATGAAAAAAGTCAGAAAAACCACCGCATCTCATAACTTACAGATTTTCCCACCCCATCCCATTAAGAAATCCATCAAACAGAAATACCGCCAGATTACCACCCGCTTTCTCGACTTCCCCAAACACCAAATCAGGCATCTACAACCCATCCCTCCTCTTCCGATCCGGCACAAACTGACCCTCCAGACTCTCCCCAGGCCCACTAGTATAACTAGGCGGCGCCTGTCTCCCATACCCGACCACATCCGGACTATCCCTTCCCCCGGACATGCTCAACTGATCATTCGCCAACCTCGACTGCGCCGATTCCTTTTGTTTCCAATTCTCAGGGCCCGGCGACCCGGTTCTCGAGACTTGAGGTGAGATTTGTCCGCCATCACCACCACCAACAATGAGATCACCACCGCCGCGGACTTTACCAACGACCATGCCTTTGGCGACGGATTTGACGATGGCTTTGCGGGAGACACCTGTGGCGTCGATATAGACGAGTCCGACGTTTTTGAAGCCCCCGCCGACGCTCTTGGAGACTTCGCCGGCTTCGGCGCCGTATCGGTGGCCGACTACTGTGGTTGCGGCGGTGGATGTAGAATTGAGAAGGTTGCGGCCTGCTTGATCGATACCGTCTGCGATGGTGGAGAACGCCATGAGACTTTTGTTCAGAAGTCCTGGTTTGTATGCCTCAACCGCTTGACCATCCGGACCGATACCCTTATGAGCCTTTCCGTTGCCTCTCTTCGAAAGAGTTGCACCTAGGTTCTGTGCATATTTTCCAACTTGTCCGACAGTTTTGGCGGATAATCCAGCTGCACCTTCGGTGAAAGTGTGGACTTTACGAATACGTGCGTGAGCGGAGGGTGTAAAGGTCATGGGTTTGGCGTTTGGTTTTGTCTTTTGGGTGAATGAGTCTGCTCCTGATTGCATGGTCTTGGAGACATAGCCTGCGGTCGTAACAACGAGACGAGATGCCATGGCTGCTTTGGAGACGAGTGTAGAGTTTTTGTAGGCTGGGTGCATGGCCATTTCTAGGTATTCTTGAGATGCTGGTGCAACACCAATATTTTGGGAACCATCTTGTGGAAGGGTGATTTCTACTGGATCTAGAAATGTGAGTAGACTGGTTCGTATAAAATAGGTCAAGCATACCTTTTGATCCTGGTCTCATTTTACTATCCTCGACAACATGGAAACCTTCACCAAGTTCCCCCAAAACACTTCCATTTTCCTCATCAACCAAAACAATTTGACCACCACCAGCGACCGATTGAGAGCTTCCAGGAACATAAGCCTCTCCAGGTTTGAAATTTCCAGGATCATATGCCGGAATGGCTGTATCTCTATTTCTCTCCTTCTCCTTCTCCCCTTTCGATTTGGATGCCCTGGAGTTTCGCGGTGGAGCCGAACGTTCCAAGAATGCAGTACATTGCGCTAGGATCGTTTCAAATGTATCGACATCTTCCTGCGAACCTCCATTTGCAATTCCTGGAAACTCTATCCTTGTGAAGGCTCCGCTGTCTGGACCTAGATCCCATCGTGGTATAAGGTAGCTGCTTGGTGGTTGATGATATATTTGTGTAGTCGCAGGTAGTGGTAAATCTAGAGCTGGAGGAAGATGGAGGTGAAGGTAAAAGTCTTCTTCGGGGCTTGACGACGAAGGATCTGCGGAAGAAAGGCCGGAAAATGGCGAGGATGTTGGCACCATCAAAAGGGATAAGGTTTGGGAGCCCGCTGGAGTGAGTGATTCCTCTTTGCCATTTTCAATATGGTAAGCGTTTATGCCGTTGATTGCGTAGAGCAATTTGGGATCCTACAGAAGTTAGACTGAATATGTTCATGGCGGATGCGATTGAATTCTTACATTATGACCTGAAGACATGGCGCCTTGGCTGCAAATTTGTGTCTGCTTGGAGATGCGGTTGGTGGGGGCGGGGTGTTTGTTCGATTGTGAGCAACAGGGAAACAACACAATTACGATGAGGGATATCGTGAGCGGAGGTGAATATGTAAAAGAGAAAGATTAAGAAGAAGACAAGGAGACGCGACAACTTAACTGGAGCAAGAATAGCATCATCTAACGTATGGGGGGCGGCTATCAAGATCTCATGTGCGTTTCAAACTGTTGGTTGACAGACGACCAATGGCAGTGACGTAGATGCGATGCTGCAACTCTGCTTCACCTCACACCTGCACTCGCCAACCACAGCGTTTGCCCAGGTGATCTGTGGCTAGTGATTGTGGCGGTGCAAAAGCCATTTGAGGTCGCGCAAACTCAATTTCCAAGCTAATCCCATGAGTTAGTTGTAAGATGATTCCATTTGGGAAACTCGAACCACGATTGTGGCAACTCATCATGCAACCGTCCTTTATCGGAACAAGCTTGAAAGGAAGATAAATCCAACGATCGCCGTCAGCGCTGATATTAAGCTTAATCGGAAGAGCGATGGTGATCAGATGAAGATGTAATAATAGCAGCTTACCTCCGCTATCAGGTGTTCGCGGCCTTATTAATAGCCAGCGAGGAAAGACTTGTCGAACACGACATCTAAGACTCCTCAAATAGACGCAGGCGCATGGAGCGGGTAAGAGACGATTATTTATCTGGGATAATTGCCGCACTTCTTATCCCTTGGGTCGGTGATGAGAGATGTCCGAAAATACACATTGGCTTCGGATTCGCTCCGATGTTTCTTTTGGCTATGCATTCGGGACGTTGGCGGCGTCATTTGTATTGCCCTGCATTTCATTTTTGAGGGAGATGCTGTGGGAATGAAGAAGACCTAGAAGTAACTGTCTGCCTCAAGACAAGTAGAGGCACTGAGGCACTCTACATCGGGCATCCCCCTCATGTGTGATGCAGACCTGGCTGATCCATTTCCCGTTCTTTGATTCTCGGTCAGGCGGTGTGATATATTCGTTTTGGAGGTTTACACATCTCCACTGTTGCACGTCAGTCAGGGCGTCAATAATCAGAACCACATATCGTGGGGATAACGGGTGTGCTACGTTGGGTTGCCTTTGCTGACATGATGAAAGTACAACACGATTCAACCTCTTGCCTTTGCTGAGTCTGCTCAAATTTACAACTCGCGTTGTTCATTGTGAAGCATGAGACCACGGCTGGCAAATACCCGAAGCCATAGTATGGCGAACTTATTACAAAGCAGAGTACGGTCGTAGATGACTTTTGTTTTCCCACGAGTGACTTTCTCCGCTTCCCCTCATCAGGTGGAAGACGTGCATTGGTGTCGGAACATATGTACCTTTTCATTGGGAGATGTATACGGGCAAGCGATCCGTGGTGGTGTTTTCGGTTTCTCGGTGGTCTGTCCGACAACCCCTATCGTCTGGACAAGCGAGCGACTCCGACCCTTCCTCCAGACCAGATACAAATGTGTTCCGGCCAGTCTGACCCGATTCGTATTTCTACGGTATCTCTGTATGGGTACTGCCTCCAGATCTGGCTTGAGTCATGTGGAGTGTCGCTTACCCGACCACGAATCGAGTTGGAAGAGTCTATAGCTAACATTCTGAAGTGGTCACGTACCACTTCTAATAGTTCCTGAGTGCTTCGGACAACCGCAACATAGCATGTCCCAGCCTGGTTAGCTAGTGACAGAGGTCCAGAAGGTCCATTCTGCGGTACAGTAATACCTCCCCATACCTCCTTGCGTATCATCTTTCATTTCTCCCACCCTCCAAGCATCGATATTTCTGCAGGTTGTCCGATGATAATGCAGGGGCTAGTGGCCGACGCAGGCAAGACAAGGCGCAGTAGCCGCTGGCCATTGTTGGCCAGGGTGGTACATGGGAGTCAATATTGAGCACAACAGTTGATGGGTTCAAAGCTGTTGCTACTGGAGAGACTTGGAACAGTACTCCGAAAGACTAGCATCCTTCCACTACTGTCGGCGGCTCCTTTCGGTACCTGATCGGTACATGTGTTGCGTACAAAGGCACTGGTGAGAGACGGACAGAACGATTGAACACGCGGCGGCAATAGTAGCATGCGGAGGAAAGACGGGAGATGTCGCCTCATCCGTTGTTCCCGTGCTGATGGAAGAAGTTGAGCGAGCATGTCCCTCGATTGTCGGCAGTCTCGCCAATTTTCGCCTGGCAGCATCGAGGAGAAAAGGAGAGAGAACGCAACCTGAAAGAGACAAAGGCCTGTTCAGTTTCCAACCTTCGGGCCGCGGATGCACACCCTCACCAATAGAAGGGGGGTCCATTGAAAGGATGTCCCGCTGGTCGTTGTTCTGTTTTGGGGGTGACTAGTGTCAGAATTGGGGTTGGTTTGCAGGCTTGCCGCAGCAGCTTTGCCAGCTTTTTGGAGAGAAGAGAGCAATGTTGCCCGGGGGTACGAAGACGAGACTGGAAAGCGGCGGTGCTGAGTGGGATGTACTCGAGTAACTTGTGGGGAAGACGGTCTTTGGCGCGGGTATTGTTGGTTTTGACGAGGAGATGGTCTGGGTGAGGATGGAGGGGGGAGGGGGGAGGGGGAGGTAGTAGTTGTCGAAGGATAGAGATAATATTGCAGGGGGCTGTTAAATACAAACAACCAAGAAGAAAAGGATAACACCCGCTCTCAGATATCGCAAATGTTCAAATCACCGTTCTTGTACCTCCCAAGACCAAGAAGGAGACCTTCATCCAAGCCTCTCCGAACGAAGTGAACTTAACCTTATTGTTTCCCGTCTCCATGCTCGGCTACGGCAAGTCATCGCCGCTTTCTTCACCACACCGTCTTCAGGCCCGTGCTCTCGCAATCCAGGCCACCAGACGGCCCTTGTCTTTGGTCCGCCTCCACCTGGACTGGAAGCAGCACCAGCATCCAGCAGCGCATCCAGCCAGCAGCCATTGCCATACGAGCAAAGCAACCACGTCCAGCCATCAATCAGCCCTCCCCTCAGTCGCGACTTTCACTCTTGTACTCCCAACTTATTTTCTGTGATCAGACACTCTCCATCTCGGCCACCAACACTTCCCACCACAAGAACAAAGCAGACGAACATCACCACACCTCCTCCTCTCCCTCCCCTCCTCCGTCTCTCCTCGACACCATCCTGCATTCGAAACCCCCGCCTTCAGACCGTATTTCTTTGCGGTAGCCACAGCCTCATCTACTGTATACTCGTGGGAAGCAAGCCGGCTACGTGCAGCGGCAGTGGGACAGACAGCAATTCCCACATCTCCCAGCCAGACTCCTGCAGCTCGCCAGATCCTGAACATTTGTCGATGGGCGACACCGTCTTTGACGCCTCGAAAAGATCTTCATTCCATCACCTTCCAATTGCCCATCCGTCCTCAATTTCCGGGTCTCAAAAGGACCCTAACCGCCACCATTCCCTCTCCGCATTCTCTCGCTGCGATTCTTTCGCCCTCCGCACCAAGTGAAGATACCACCAATTCGACGTCGCGAGCCTCGACACCGAAGCGCACCCACGCCGAAGCCTTCTCCGCCGAATTGGCCTATCTACATCCCACATCGCCCACGCAACACCGAGCCAGTATTGCCTCGGTGAGCGCGCCGAGCCCAGGCTCTAGGGCGCCAGATGATGGGAGCGCGGGTAGCACAAGGAGTTTGGAGGAGAAGAAACCACAGAAAATGGTGAGATCGAGCATTGCATGTGTGAAATGTAGGAGGAGTAAAGTCAAATGTGAGTTAAAAAAAGATGTTGAGTTTTTGGATAGACTTGGATGGCATGGTCGAGCAACTGCGGCGCATTGACGAGGTTGTGACAAACCCAAGAGCGACCGCGTTGGGCAGGAATAATCGTTCTTCGCGAATGCTTGGAAAAGAAGTCCAAATGATTGCCGCACCTAGTCAAGATTGGATGTAGACGGCGCAAAGTGCAAGCTTTATATGTTAAGTCACGACAGTCATGTTTTGTGTGGGACATTGGGCGGCGGCATTTTGTTCTCGAAAAACGGACCACAGATCAAATAGCAGCTACAGTTTCGAGCTCTGGAACGATCCGCCTAGAAAATGACTGACTTGTCTGTTAGGTGTCAACACTGGAGTAAACTCGGTTTGTAAATCGTGCGCGCAGAACAACAGAGAATGCACTTATCCAGTAGCTGGCTCCATGCCGACGCCGAAACGGAATGAAGCCTCAGCTGGAATCAAAATAGAGAAAGGCGAGGAAGGAGAGAGCAAAAAACGTATACGCAAGCAAGCCGAGGACAGTGTGAGGCGTAATAGCACGAGAATAGTGGATGGTCCACTGGACTCACCTGTGCTCAACAAGAAGGTTTGGGATGAGCTTTACGCGATATTCAAGCTTCACTTCTCCACTGAGATGCCATTTCTTCACCCACCCTCATTTCGCATCCGATTCAAGCAGGTCGCCTATCCTCGGGATCCTTCAATTCCGTCATCTGAGATTCAAGAAGGAAAACTACTCCTCTTGGGCGTTTTGGCACTCACGGCCCGATATCACCCAGAGCTTGAAGCCCTTCATGGAGGTCCACTCAATGCGAGTGAGTACTACGCAGAAGCCTTACAGGCTGCTTTGGCCGGACCGATTAGTAAAATCTTTACGGTTCAATCTCTTGAGGTGATACAGGCAGCGCTCATGCTCTCTTTGTATGAGTGGGGTCAGACCAGAGGACTGACCGCCTGGATGTATGTTGGTAATGCCATCAGACTAGCACAGTCAATGGGTCTGCCCTACGAGGATGATACTGGGCCACAATCGAACTCATACCCAAAAAATGATACACACAAAAACGGCACTGAGAGTGAGATGATTACAGATAAAGAAGTCCGACGTCGCACATGGTGGAGTTGTTTTGTTATGGATCGTATGCTTGCGGCTGGCAAGTGTAGGCCGACCATGATAGATGTTGACAAGTTGCGAATCCAGCTACCATGCTCAGATGATCGATTTCTGTTCAAGAAAGCAACACGGACGGATGTCTTAAAAGCGAATTTCAAGCGGGAAGGCACCGAGCCCATCAACAATGAAGGGGTCCTAGGATGGTACATTCGATTAGTTGAGATCTTCGGAAGATTTTCCGTGTGGAGTTATTCTGGGGGAAGAAGGACAGAAACTCAACCACCATGGCATCCTTCTACCACCTTTTATCAGATACGCACGGATTTGGAAGAGTTTCATCATGCACTACCGCCAAGTCTGACGTTTACGCCCGAAAATCTGTCTGCGCATATCGAGGGACCTGGCGCCACCGCTTACGCCTCGCTACATACGCTGTACCTATTGTGCTTGATCATGCTTCATAGAGAGTACTTTCCCTTTATCCCGCTGGCCTGCAAAGGACCAAATGGGCCATTAGACGAGCCGACCTTCTCACCATCCAGATTTCCGCCACCCCCAAATTTCTGGAAGGACAGCGCAGAGACGGTTTTCAAAGCTGCTAGAGACATTATTGAGATTGTGACAACTCTCAGAGACGACGACGCTCTTCCTCAATCAGCACAGATAGGATTTGCTATTTTTCAAGCAGCTTTCGTTTGCCTGTATTCGTCCTATTTTGAGCAGATGGATACTGGCCGTTATGTACACCCAGGAACGAAACATCGCAATAAACGCTGGACTGATACCGCAGCTGAACTTGTTAGAGACATGGTACCACGGCTATCAATGATGAAGAGATACCAAGAGACACTGCAGAAGACGGGAGAGTTCTTCGCGAACGCCAGCAGTCAATACCACAATCACATCGCGGGAGGTGAGAAGCCTGCGAGTTATTCTGGCGGCGGGGCAGATCAATACAAGTCTCGTGAAAGGGATCTTAAAGAGTATGGAGGCCTCTCCGATCCAGCAGATAGGAGATCCAGAGCGAGTACCGACGATGCGACAGCCAGTAGCAACGGAGATGCAATGGTGGGTGTTGAGACGCCAAGATCAATGGGTTGGCAGACTGTAAATATGCCAGACGCAGACGATCGTTTAAAGTACGAAGTTTCTCTAGGATATGGTGCACAGTCAAACAATTACCCTGTTCAAGCTCATCAAGCACATCTGGTAAACAACGGCCATCCGGCCCCTTTGCTCAACTCACCATACGGCAACGGTGCAACTCCTCATTACTCGCATACTCAACCACCACATCACGCGACCTCTTACCCCACGTCCGTCGCTCACCATACTTCGCAACCTGGTATGGCGCCTCCTCCCCAGCAAAGCGGCATATGGCCCATTGAGAAACAATTGGACTGGACTAAGCATCATCATCAGATTAACTTTTCCAGTGCATTTGACAATTTTGGTCAAGCCACGATGATGGTTGAGGATGATTGGCAAGGCTTGCAGCCTACCAATTATATCCAGGCTATCCATAATGTGAACGGGTGGGCTCCTGATCGTGTTCCGTCGCCCTCACATTCTACGAAACGGAACGAAGCAGGTTACGTGCAAACTTGATTGGAACTGTTAGGTTCTAATCACGGTCATTATAAGGTCTTTGGGGTTGGTTATTTGATTCGTATACCAGTTGGAGGTCTGAATACGGGAAGGCTATAGCGAAGCATGCATTTTTTTGTAGGAGGTACTTTTGGGTTTGTTGGTTATGGGCCGCCTCGAGCACAAGAGGTTGAGAGGCTTGGTTGATGGATGTGGCAGGTATACCCAGCTAGTTTGATATTTACATACAAGAAGATGATGTTTTCTGTGCCATATATGTCTACCAAGCTACACTTGAAATTGTTGGACGTACACCAGACATGATTGATTTCTTGAATCATGTGACTCAGATTTCTATCGCGTCAATCCCCGCTAAAGGTCGCGTCGTATCAATCGCATGTTTCTTTCCCCCTCCATATCTCCCTACCAAGTTCTCAATCCCGTCCAACAGAAAGTCGCATCAACGAACGAAATGAATTAAATGTGCCGCTTGGAATTACTGGGCTCCTTTATATTACTATTGAAAAAAGGGAAAGGGAAGAGAAAAAGAAGGCAAGGAAAGGAGTATCAGACGAGGGGTGGGTTGCTTGCGCCTGCAACTGCGGGAAGTGACACGGTCTTGACCGAGGAGCGGTGTGTTAGAGTCGTACGGGTGGAATCGAACAGGTTAAAGAAGTGTGAGAGGTGAGGGGTGTGAGGGAGGGAAAGTCGGTGTCATACTTCGCGAATTGCCTCTTTGGTTTAGTGGAAAGGTTGAGGGAACGTTTGTACCTTGCTAGGCCCAAGCGATTCCACAGATGATACAGAAGATATCAGCGACCGAATCATGATCCACGAAATCCTCCTCTCCCTCTCAGGTCACCCTTCGCCGCTCCTCACTTCCTCACACGACGATCCAACTTCCATCCTCTCGTCACCCGAAAAAGCCCTCCTCAAAGACCTTGCCCACCTCAGCAATCTACATTACTCTCTCCGCAGAGACACCCAGATAATCGTCGACAAACACCCCAGCGTGACCTGTCAAGCCGTCGCTACATCCATCCGCGCCGACATCTTGGGCGCCTTCCAGCGCAAAATCCTCGAGGTCGAAGAAGGTGTGCTGAAAAGGGATGCGAAATGGGTTGGTGGAGCAGATGGGAAGGGGATTGGTATTGTGCCGTTGACGAGTGTGGTTGGTGAGTTTAGACCTTGGGTCAGGAGGCTGGAGTGGTTGCAGAAAAGTATTAGGTTTATGAAGGGGAAGACGGGAGCGCAGACGATTGATTACTTGGTTGGGGAGTGTAGGACTGGGTATGTGGATGTTGAAGAGGTGGCGTTGGGGTTGGTGAGAACAGCGGAGATGGCGTGGCTGAGGTTGTGTTCGGGGTGGGTTTTGTATGGGAAGTTGCCTGGATTTGGGAGGGAAGACTTCTTTGTGCAGAGGGTCGGAGGGAGTGTTGAGGTATGTGTATTTGGCGATATTGCTGGATTATACTGATGGTTGTAGGAGTATGAGTTGAAGAGGGAATTACTACCAGCATTTGTGTCGAATGCGACAGCTGGGTCGTTGCTCTTCATTGGGAGATCGCTGAATCATATTCGAGTCAAGAGCGTCTCGAGGGGGATATCACCAGAACTCGATTTGGTCACGAAACATTTGAAAGAGCTTTCAACAGTTCAGTTTCCAATCAACAGCGCCAATTTCTCAAGGGTCATTGCATCAATTCGTCTCTCATTAAGTCAAACTACACTTCAGAAGCTTCTACCGACAAGCAAAGTTATTGAAGTTTTGTCACTACTACGCGATTTCTTCCTCCTCGGTCGTGGAGAATTTGCAAATGCTTTGATTAATGAAGCGGACGAGAAGATCCGCTCTAGATGGAGGAGAGCGGATAACATTGGTTATGAGAAGCGAGACGGATTGAGTAATATCGTTGTAAAAGAAGGCGAGGTCTCAGCAGTTCTCTCTAGAACTTGGGCAGCCATGGGCTCTCTACAGGGAAGACATGAGGAGCATGACGAAGATGAGCTGTTGGAACTTGCTCGAGATTTGGTTCAGCTGAATATCATCAAACCAACACCTTCGAAACCCACCAACAGAATCGCGGACACACCATTTGCAACCCTCCTCCTTTCCGTTCCAGTTACACTTACTATGCACATCCCCTCTCCCCTCGATCTATTCCTTACATCCTCAGACCTAACCACTTACTCCGCAATAAACGCTTACCTCCTCTCCATTCACCGCGCCCACCTCCGTCTCACCGACCTCTGGAAAATCACCACCCTCCGCCGCGACCACCCCGCGCCTCCAGGCCCACCATACGGGAGTTCCAAATCCGGAAAGGCCAAAACCAGGGTCCTACGAGAAAGAGCCAGAGAAAGGGGACTAGTAATGCGAAATGTGTGGGCGACGAGCAGTGCAGCTACTTTCTTTCTGGGAGAGACAGAAGCCTGGTTACAGGGTGTGGTCGGGGAGAGCTGGACGGGCTTTGGGGGATGGGTTGGTGGGGAGGTTTCTGAGGCCGTAGAGGAGGGGGATAGTGATGATGATATTTGGATTTCGGCTGGGAAAGTCGCGGCGTCACATCCTCATGATCCGCAGACGCTCACGCATGCACATACCCGCTATCTCTCCTCGCTCGCCCATGATCTCCTCCTTACTACCCCGTCCTTTACGAATGCGCTGTATACCTTACTGCAACAGGTCGATCGACTCGTGGGACTCGTGTACAGACTGCAGAGTCTCTGGCTGGCGATGGATTTAGAAAGTGACGAGGGCGTTGTAGATGCATATCTGGATCTAGGCAGGGAGGAGGGGGATGTTAAGGCGGAGCTAAGGGTGGTTTGTGGGGTCGTGAGGGAGGGTGTTAGGGGTGTGGTTGCGGTTTTGGGGAGGGATGTTGGGGGGGACGCTGGGTGGAGTGAGGATGGTGATGAGGTGGATGAGGGAGAGGATGGGGATGGGAAGGCGTATATACCTGTTAAGGTTGGTCGGGTTGATCGGCTGTTGATGAAGCTTGATTTTGGGGGGTGGTTTGATGATGGCGTTGGTGGTGGGGAGAGGGATGATGGGTTTTGAATGTTGCGATGAGTGAAGGATAGCTAGTCAGGGTTTGTTTGGGGCCGAGCATGGATTTTGGGAGTTTGGTTAGAGGAGATGTGTTATTATACCCAATCACGCAGTACAAGTTGCATTTCTTTCAAGATCTAAAGTTTTGCTCGACTGGTGGAAAATCCAGCAAAATACGAAAGTTTTTCGCGGGGATAATTGAGAGGCATATTGATAAGACCGTAAGACTCTTTATCCTGTCTGTGGCTGTATTCCGTAATATTCTTAACAACGGGGCCCAAATTTCTCGGAAAGCTACACTTGCATGCGAAGAGCAGTTCTGATTCTCACATGATAGATCCTGTGGGGTTTTTACGAAGTAAATTATTCGAACGCACGCTTGCTTGCCATTGTTCGCCGAAATCAACTGAGGCTGATATAGTCTTGGGCAGTGTACTTTTACTTTTACTACTCGTTTCTAGATATTCGAATCGGGTATACTCGTTTTTTTTTACACTACCCGGAGACTATTCGTTCCAATACGGGTCGAAATAACCTTATATCTGCTAGATCAGTTTAGTGAAATAAGGAGGCTGGCGATTTGCTTCCCGCGAAGCAGTGATTTCGATTTTTGAAAATGGCAGTTTGTTTCTTTCACCACACGATTTCTCGCTGAGATTCAAAGGTTTCCTTTTTCAACATATATTCCTTTCTGCAGACTTTGCTTTTTGCGATAACAACTGCTTTGCCTATCGTTATGCACAGAGGAACTCCCGTCATCTGAGACCAGTGCATCGCATCGCATCGCCAGCCGGAAATTGAGATCGTCGCGGGGAGCTGTCATTGTGCATGAGGGTCTGGGCCTTTGAGTAAAAGAGTTTGAGCTCGTTTAGATGGTGGGGGGTTGGTTGGTGTATAATTGTTTGGGTTGGTTTAGGAGGATGAGGGAGATTTGGGTGGGGGATGAGAGATTGGAGTATGTTGTGCTATGATGCATGTGATTGCGCGTGTGGATTTAACGTGTCGAGTGCTAATTCGAATCCCAAAAAATGCTTGGGTGAGATGTTAATACGCAGGTGTATGTTTATCTGACTGTGGGGGTGGTAGTATTAAAAAGGTACTTCCAAGCGACAGACCGCCCGACCGGAGGTTTTTTACGGGCTCAAGCGAGGAAACGGGTGCCGGGGAGTCTGGGCGTTGGGCGATCATGGATGGAGGGATGGAAATGGAATGGCTGGGACAGGGAGGAATTGGGTTGTGGGGATGAGTTTTGTATAGCATGGTTGATATTAGAATGGTTGTTGGAGCTTGTGTGGGTGATGGAGTCGTAGGTTTGATGGGAATTGGAAGAGGGGAGTTTGTGCTGGTAGGGGATGAGGATGTTTGCATGAGGGTATTTCCGATGTGTTTTTCAGGGTTTTTTGAGGGTTTTGAGGGATGTAGGATAGGTTGCATACTCCTACTCCTAATCCAAATCTAAAGAGTGATTGATTAGTTAAATGGATAAAAGCTTGATATATGAAGAGTCCAGCTTAATTGCATAGAGGATTCTCGAAGCGAGAGTCAAAATAGAACTTTATGGTTACTATTCACTGGCTTACCTCGCACAATCCTTCATTACCTCCCAGGCATAATTCATTGCTGTCCTTTCAATCCTGCAGTGAAGTGATGACTGACTGGCAATGCAGCGTGGTAATGAGGTGGACTCTGCAGCATGTGGTGTCCAGAAGATTTCCTCTTTGGGACCGACGGAACAGCATTCTCAAGATCTTTTCCATACCGATACCCATTTTCACAGCCAATTCATCCCTTGCAAGTCCCACGACAGCCAAAAACCGCGTGTGTGGTACATCCATAAAAGGTACCGTGTTCGTGTCTGGAGTGTGTCGGTTTCCTGTCTGTCAGTCTGTCCTTGGCCCGTTGGTCGCTTGGCTTTTGCGCCCCCAGAAACCGAGCAAAAGCAAGCCCCCCGATAACCTGGACCTGCGCTGCAACTGCCTTCTTCTCTCCGAATCAACCACCACCAACCACCCTCGTCATCATCTCTCCTCGACTTCTGACCTCTGACCTCTCCTCCCCGTGCGCAAGTCGACCAAGAGAATTCAATCATTCACCCCTTTCAAACACGTCTCAGACAATTCTCTCCCTTCGCTACCCATTGCAGAGACAGTTCGTATCTTATAGAACATCAATATTTACCCACCACCACCACACACCCCCTTACAGTACCACTGACTTTGCCACTCCACGAGCACCGACCCGAACCCAAAGTCATGCGAGCGCAAACGAAGCCCACTTCCCTACAACCGCATTCACAGTCATTAATTACCACAAGGACCACCCAGTAATCCGAGGACGACCATTCCAAACCCCTCCGACCTTCTCTTTGGTGCAACGTGAATGGCGACCCGCAACGAACGCGCACAATAGGAAGGAAGGGAGATTGGAGCACAATTATATCCTGCCGATTTGCGATATTTGTTGCACCGTGTCATATTGGGACGAAATAATCGACGAGAAAGATGGGCCTTTGGCCGTTTGGGAGGAAGAAGAGCCAGAAGGTATCGCATGGTGGGCCTGATATTTCACGATCCGAAAGGGTCTCTATGCAGAATGCAGGAACGGCGCCGGTGGTCAGGGGGCAGAACGATGTCGAGATCGCTGGCGGTCCTGAGCGACGGAGGAGTCGCAGAGACAAGAAACGAAGATCGTCCCGGGAGTCGAAGAAATTGAAGAGGAATCCCGAGAGACAGCGAACGTACAGCTTTTCGCCCGGGAGAAACGACGACATCCAGATTACTCGGGACGTCAATAGGCCACCGGTACCTGAAGTGCCTGCGCATTTGAAAACAAAGACGGGTAGATCGAATACCGAGAGACAGGTGGGAGTGCCGGCTGGTCAGAAACCAACACGAGCGAGTACACAACCTCCAGAATCCTCGTATGAGTGGCACAGGATGCCGACATTACACAAGAGAAGTGCTCAGGAGTTGGCACGGCGGAAGTCGAGTAAGAAGAGAAAGGAGGATCATCAAAGGGAGGAGGAGATCAAGGCCATGGCTGCTTATATGCCAACAAGACCGGCGGTAGAGCACAATTCGTCGGGACGGTTGGTGAAGAGGGATAGTAAAAGAGTACGCTCTGGGTTGAACAAGAATTTGCAGAATCCGTCATCGGATATATCTCTGCCTACGGTAGACTCGCTGCGAACCTCGCTATCTGGAGCGTCAGATCGACAAACATCCTATGTGTTGTCAGCCTTTGATATGCTGGCACCGCGGCCGACGATCAAGTATGCTGAGAATCCTCGATACGCTCCAGGTGCGACCGGATTTGGATCAGATAGTATGGATTCAAGAAGGAGGAGGGTATCAGACCGCATGGCCTTAGACCAAGAGGTCTTAAAGGCGAATAGGAGGATCGATGAGCTAGCAGATGATCTCAGCGCAGGCGAACTACGAGAATTAATGGAACGCGATCAGAAGAGAAGAGACAAGAAGAAGATAGCGGAACGGATAAAGATGGAGAGGAGGATTGCCAAGAAGCAGGAAAAGCAGACGGCAGCAGAAGAAGTTGCTGTGCGAAATGGAACCCCTCCACCGGTCAACATGCACCGAGGTGTTTTGGGCCGAGATATGGTCGGATTGGGTATTGGTACTTCAGCAGTTGTCGCATCCAGCAAAAGAAAGTCTTCTTCGGAGTCAGATAATGGGAGAGCAAACCGACCAGCGCAGTTGCGACAGGATTCGGATCTGGAGAGACCGGTGGCTACCTTTCAAAGAACTGATAGTTTGGCGACAGAGAATTTGACCCCTGGAATCGAAAGAGAGGATCCAGTGGTTGACGTTGCAAAGGTTGGAACTGTTGCTAAAGCGCAAGTCTCTCCAACCTTACCGCCAAAGCAACATCGTCGCGGGCAATCCAGTATTTCCCAGATGATGGACCTCAACAAGTCGGAACCCAAGACAGTAGCCGAGCCTCGGCCTGTTCCTTCAGTACCTGTACTTGCGCCATTGAAAAAGGAGCCTTCACGTAGGAGTTCAGAGACCAGTAGTTTCCGAGGACGTGCTCCTCAGTCATGGACGTCTTTTTTCAGAAGATCTAGGACAAACAAGAGCAATAAGCGCGATTCTGCACCACCGTCATTCTCTAATACTTCTCGAGACTCGATGCAGAACACATCATTCTCACAAAATGCATATACTCAAAGGCCTAATCCTAACATGCCAAAACGGACTATGTCCAAGTTCAGAGAGGATTTACCTGAATTACCGTTATCACCACCGGACTCTAGGGTACAGTCTCCTGAAGCAGACGTCCTTCCACCGATTCGCGATCATCCTGATAAGAAGTCATTAAAGACATCGACGGACGATTTGCGGGTACGATATGATACACCAAATAGTGGTTATCGATCATTGGATGCGGTTAGGACGCAAAATGAAACTCCTACTACTGGCCCTCGGGTAGAAGCTCCATCTCCAGAGCCTGCAGCCATTCTTTCGCAGTCACTAGCTTCTATTGATTCTGAGGGTTCATGGCTATCTGGTGGCAAGAGCAGTTCGAAACGAGGATCTTCGCAACTGGCAAATCATCCACAAGTCCCGCTACATGATAGCGCAAACAATTTGCAGAGACGATATGAGGAGTACTCTGAATCAGCCGAGGAACTTGGACTGGCTGAAGACGAATATTTCAGCCGTCTTACACCTGGTCCTGAAGAGCAGTACAAGATTCATAGAGCTTCCACTGGCAATCCAATGCCCTCTAGTGACGAAGAGGATGGGGGCAGCCTTGCCAGTCCGGTGCCTTCAAAAACAAAATGGGGAGCGGTTGCTAGAACACCTACTGTAGTTCATCGCGAACCAAGGGCGAAATCTAGAGAAGGACTGCTGAATGATTTCGAAGATGATTCCTCTTCAAGAACAACATCAATGACAGCTTCCATGTCAGCTGGACCAGATTCTCCAATCTCGCCTAAGCGAAAGAGCTTTGGACTGAAAAAAGATATCATAGATGAGAATGAATCGCCAGCTGTGCACAGAGCGACCAGTGTCGAGTATAGATCCGCCGGTGGACATACTCGACATATCAGTGCTGGAAGTGCTAGATTGTTGGACTTGAGCAAGGATGAGAGGAAGATTAGTTCTGGTTAGAAGGGGTAATGGATGGATGGGCATTTTCACGAATGAGACGACGCGACACGACAAAGACAAGCACGACAATCGTTTACATTTTTCCTTTACTGTTAGTCGAATACGACACACCACGCTCCTTTAATTTTCGGGCTTCGACCTACCATTATCAATATGTCAATTACGACACCACGCTCTTTAAAACATTTCGGGCTTCGACCCACTGTCAACACTATCACTTCAACCATTTTTACAACAACCGCTTCGTCTTCGTCAACGCACGTCTGCATCTCGATCATCGCCCACCACCACGCCTCTTCACACACAACAACTCATCCTCAAACCCCTGAAACACACACGAACGTTTCCTTCCTCGGCCGTAATCAATTTTCCTTAGGTCCGCTACAACAACATTTTTTGATTCCCCCAAACACATAGATTTTTTTGCTTTTCTTTTGGCGCGAGCGAGCGAACCTCTTTTTTTGGTACTTGTAATTCGGGAGGATGGGTGGGGAATTGGGGGAATATAAAAATGGTTGAGTCTTTTTTGGGGGTGAATGGGGGGTTTGTACACTTGATTGGGATGGATTTTTATTGTTATGGTGTTGGGATGTGGATTTGGTGATGGTTTGGCTTATTGGGAGGAGGTTTTTTTATGGGGTGGTTGAGGGGGGGGGAGAAGGGAAGGGGGAAAGGGGAAGAAGAAAGGAGGTAGATTAGGTAGTTTTTAGCAGAGGAATGAATAGGGGTGTAATTCTTATTTGGATGGGTCTGAGAGATGTGAATATGTCGTATGAATCTTGCACTCTTTCCACAAACGATAATTAGAAAATTGAATAATCAGCAGTTATCCTCTACACCTACGTCAACTCGTGTGAAATTCGACCGTAGATATTCTTTATATCCGTCAACTCGGGACTTGTCAATGGACACTATAAAATCAACGCTACCAAAATTTGCTATCAAGAAATCATCGTTCTCTGTAATGTCACCGGATGGTCCGCCAATTCTATGCGAATGCGGAGTAGGTCTCACGGCGCATGGGATCTGAGTCGAGGGGAGAGTGGTGAGTTTTTGGGTTGCTTGGAGAGGGAGGAACGGGATGGGATTTTAGTATTTAAAATCGATCAATCCAGCAGAATAATATCGAGTATTATTGCCAATTCCATAATTCCGTCACCGAAAACGTAACTTATCACACATGGGATGTTGGGATGGATTCATCGAATGTAAATATTTGATCGTGAGAATCTGAAATCTAGTATATTGCTGGTTGCTAAGGGAACATGAATGTTTTTGGGGAACGAAAACGACGGCTTTGGGGAGGTGTGTTTGCTGTAGCGTATTGGTCTGGACCGCGGGGTCGTTATATGTGCTGGTATGTTTTGTGTGTGGATTGAAGGGAATGGGATATATATTTGTATACTAGTAACGGCGTAGATAGAATGGGCTGATTGAAATACAGACTTTAGGTCCTTGGGCGTTGATTGTTAGTACAATGTACGACCGAATCCTCACGTGTGGAATGCTGTAGTCCGGAAATGCTTCAGCTTGGATAGTCATGCTGCTGCACTGCATGAGGTGTGTGTTGCTAAGCGTGACTGGTCTAGACCGATTGGAGGATATCTAATCAGTGAACATCTCCTCGATTCTATCGTTTCGCGTCGCCTTTTTCCGAGGAACCTGAAATCTTTTATTCTTCACCGTCAAATTCTGAAATCTTTTGAAGGGAGGATATTCAAGGATCGTAATAGTGAGTTGCCTAGCTCTTTTTTTGCGATTTGTGCTTGTATTTGGGAGGAGTGAGTGAGGGAGGCGATAAAGATAAGTGAGGGGCAGATTGGATTGGGAGATGGAATAGGGAAGGATGATTACGAAGGTATTCGAATCCATTGGATATCTTCCTAATCATTCATTACTCTCCCCTTCTCACCTAGATTCTCAAATCTCAAATCCCGCTATCAAATACCTATAGCAAGGGCTATTTGATTCCACATCCTCCCTTTCCCCTTCACCAATCCCGAACTTCAACCTCGATTACTCAGCAACCGATGACACCATCGTCCGCCTCTTCACCTTTAGAAATCAACCTCCCTTCATAGCCTCGTCGTCCACACTTATAACAACACCAAGCCACCCTTCAATTGAATGTCCTTCGCAACCAGATCTCTAACGCATACTCTCAGAGCGATAAATCGAACGCAAAGACAACCAACGAAGACAGTAAATTTCACGAGGGCATTTAGTCAAAGTACTGCAAAGATGGGTGTTCACAATTTGAGCTCGTGAGTACACCTTTATTCTTTCCTGTCAAATGGTATTTTTGTCGCAATGGCGCGAGGTCTGGGTTGATAGGATGGGCGGTGGGATTGATGGATAGAGTTCAGGGGATGGGGCATCCGAGGAGACAGACTGGAGAGATTGATAGGATAAATGCTAATTCAATACACAGTGGCGAGGCCTTCAAATCCGCAATCACAGAAAACAAAGTCGTCGTTCTCGATTGTTTCGCAACCTGGTGTGGTCCTTGCAAGGTTATCGCGCCTACAGTTGTCAAGTAAGTTTCCCTCTTCCCCATTATCACCCTCACCTCTACCCTCACCTTTACACGATCCTAACATCCCGCAGATTCTCAGACGAATTCCCCTCCATCCACTTCGTCAAGATCGACGTCGACGAGGTCCCAGACGTAGCCCAAGAACTCGGCATCCGCGCCATGCCTACCTTCCTTATCTTCAAGGACGGCGAGAAGGTGCAGGAGGTTGTGGGCGCGAATCCTCAGGCGTTGAAGGCGGCTATTGATAAGGTTGCTAGTGCTTAGATGGGTGAAATTGTGGGGGAGAAGTGATATCAGGGGTGATATAAAGCGTGATATTGATGGGAGGGACGGGGGTTTCTGCGGGTTACGATGGATGACCTGGTAGATAGTGGTGGAAATAAGAATAAATCTTTGATAACCGGGCTGTTTTGCGTTTATTGCGATGGAAAATGCTCTGCAATATGCCGCCAAGTGGCTGTTTCATCTCAGATCGTGGGTTTCTCTGTTTTGCTCATTATCGCGCTTTCTGTACGGCTTTCACTGATCTGATCGGACTCGAAACTCGCCATCTATTCTATCTCCCCCGAACTTCTTACAAAGCGAACGCGCTTGTCACACATATCGCACTAACACAATCATACCTACGGGTCTTTCTCTCCGTAGGGTCTATTCTCAAATTCTTCCCCAAGCCAAAAAGCTGCAGAAGGATTTTACTAGGTTCCTTCTTACCTACCTATATGTCAAAGAGTTACCTCTATGTCAAAGAGTTACCTATATGTCAAAGAGTAGGCAACTCAATTTGCAATCTACATCTGGCTGCTTTATGTACAGTATCTATTCTCTCCACGGTTAGATGTCTATTAGTTATCCGTGGATTGTCTTGACTGCAAGTTGCGTATAAATATGAAATAGCCGTATCTTCGATAATCAACAATATTTCTTATTTGTTCTTCTTAGGTGTTTGATTGATACTCGTTCGGGCAAGTCGTCTGTCTGCTTATTTTAAGGGGTTTGGGAAGGTCACTTTGGTATCTTGTCTTGCAATTGCGCTTCTCGCCCTGTCGGTTTTCTGTAACGCGCAAAAATTGCCTCTTGAATGCTTGCATTTCACTGTGGTTCTGGTCTTGTCCATTGCAGTAGAGTTGCTTGGATGAGGCGATTTGGTTTTCTGGTGCTCCCATCTGTAGACAGCACTTCATGACTCCACGGCTCGTTCCTAAATTTACAGCCGGACACCCCGACGGCGATTGAAAGTTGGTGGTACATGCTCACAACCCTACTACTAGTCTCATACATTTTGCTTCTTCTGATCAGTCATACCTTGAATCCTACGGTGTGGAGCTCCAAACAAGTGTAGATGACGTCTGTGGAAGGCAATTGTGAAGAGCTTTTTTTTTTCGGCGGCACAAGTAATAATGTAGAATGCTTGCTGTTGGTACAAATTCAATGGAGTTTTGGTGTTATGAAGCGGGTTTGCAAACCATCAATCGAGTATAGCAATTAGATGTTGTAGAACAGTCATTTCACCAACCTTGTTTCCTGGCTCCGAGATGATTTCTGGACGTTTCGGTCTAAGAGAACCCACTTGTGATTCACGTCTTGATTTTCTGAGTGTATGAAACTGTGGAGACTTAAAGGGAGGGCTTTACGTATTTATCAGATGGCGGTTTGTAGCGTTCAGTACAGCCGCATGAAACGTGTAGTTTGAGGGTTTTCGGCTTTGTGATGGAGAGGATGGGGAAATGATTCTGGTTTGGTTTGGTGTTCTGAAACCATGAAGTATAAAACAGAAACATCCTGAGAAACTTGAAGAAGTTATCACATATAAGTCATAGACTTCTCTCATAATAATCTTTTCTACATCCAGAATTTGAAATCAAAACACTCCACCATTCCCAGCCTTCCAAATCCAAACCCACCCACCCCTCAAACCACCCTACCATCTCAACACATCCAGCACACCCACGCAGAAATGCCCCTCTCCCCCACCCCCCTCAAACTCACCCTCAGAGGTGGAGCTCCTCCTTCGGCTACTACTACATCATCTGAAGACGACTCTTCGAACTCGAGTACATATACAAACGGGACGTACACAAATGGAGATACGTCGAAGAAAGATGATGATGAGTCGGCGATTGAATCTGGGGATGAGAAGAAAGCGGACGAGAAGAGGGAGGATGCTAGGAGGAGGAGGGAGGAGAGATACAGTGGTTCGTGAGTGGGAAATATCTTATTTTGTTAATTGGGAGGATAAGGAGTGAGGGACTATGATTTGAGATTAGGAGGGGTTGGGTTGATGTGGTGAGCTTGATGGAGTTTCGAATGGGTGGAGAAATGATGAGGGTTTAGAAATGAGGGCATGAAGACTGCAGAGGCTAATTTTATGTGTTATTCCCGCTTTGGGAAAGAGTGACGGATGTAAGGATTCAAACACTGTTACGTGCTGGCTCTTGAATCTTAGGCTAAAGAAACTCGACGTGGAAGCTAGACAATTTGGAGTTGAGGCTTATATTTTAAATATATAAAATTGGAAGGTATTCTTGATGATCTAAAGATGCGTGATGTCAAACCCGATGTGGAATATCTATGTGTGGATTGAGTACATTTATTTTCTCAAGTGATCATTTGATGCACCGGAAGCGAGAGTTTCTTGAAACCTTTCTCATAATTCCGGTGTGTGCTGAGTGAAGTGAGAGATGCCAGTAATGTCTAATTTATAAACTTGCTTTCGAACTCTAGGGTGTTGAGATTCTCTCAAGATCCAGGTGTAAGGTTTCAGGTGTTTGTGAATTCTACTCATATTCCGACTAGATTTGAATTAGCGGAAGTGTTGACATCCCTCTAATAACCACAGAAGCAGCTCTAAGCCTTCAATATTTAGACATAACAAGTTTACGGGTAGACTTCTCCTTAGGATGATAATTTTGAAAGCTAGACTTTTTTTTGGGAAAAAATCAATGGAATAGTTGGGCTAAAGGCTTGAGAGTAGGAATTTGACTTGATGTGTAAAACAGTCTTGAACCGACATTATTTCGAGTTAGATATATATACTCGGTGAGTCGCCACTCAACACTTCCCCGGATAAGAGAGTCTCATTTGACATAAAACAAACCCGGGTAAACCAACATTGTTGGTTGGCATAAGCTGGAAGTGAGCCAACCAAATGCCTTCCCTCCTGGATTTCTTCGTTTTCTGAAAATATACAAGGAGGAGCTTCAAGTACTTTCGAAATTGCGAGTGAGACGTACAATTGCAAAGTAGCAACTGATTACAACTGTGAAAATGACTTTCGAGCCAGATACATCCACAGCAACACGCGTCACTAACGAAATCCAATCGCTCCTAGCCAAGAATGATGCTGCATCATTGAAACAAGCAGCGCTCTTGAGTAGGGTGTTGCCTTTGCTTTTAGAGGCGCCTGAAGATACGGCGGTGCAATTGTCGTTTATGGTTTGTTGATTGATTCAAGCAAATAAACATTTACTAATATCTACCAGCCACTTCAAGTACTATGCGCTAGACTTGCAATTGATCTCAGATTGTTTAAGATTATTGCGGAGCATGGCGAAGGTATTACATCAGAAAAACTCGCTTCGAAATCTGGAGGCGAGGAACTACTTATCAGTATGTCGAAAGCTGTGTGATATGCCCAAACATTAACCATCTTATCAGTTCGAATCCTCCGTGTTCTTTCCCTCGTAGGTTTCGTGACGGAAGTCTCTGAGCGAAAATGGTCAACCACACCCGTAACCTTTGCCATGACCAAACCCGCCATCGAAGGTAGCCACAAACATCTCTGGGATATGACCTTCAACACAGCGGCCAAAATCCCAGAATACATGCAGAAAAACGGCTACAAATCACCAACTAGTTTCAATGACGGTCCTCTGCAATACGCGCTCCAAACTGATCTCGCTTGTTTCGAGTATTGTAGCTCCAAGCCTAGTATGTTAGACGATTTTAACAATATGATGACTGGAATCCGACACTCGCGGCCGAGCTGGGTCCAGTGGTTTCCCGTGAAGGAACAAATTTTGAACGGGTATCGTGAGGGAACGACGCTTTTGGTCGATGTTGGCGGCGGATGGGGACATGATGTCGTTGCATTTCAAGAGAAATACGCTCTAACAGTACCCCTTGCCCTCCAAGATCTCCCCCTCGTAACCTCACAAGTCCCCTACCTACCCACAAACATCGAAGTCATGAGCTACGACTTCCTAGCAGAAATTCAACCAGTGAAAGGTACGTCTATCCCTTAAATCCATCACATCCCACTAACTCCCCAGGCGCCCGTGCCTACTTCTTCCACTTCATCTTCCACGACTGGCCAGACGAGAAATGTCTGCGTATCTTCCGCCACACAGCCGCTTCCATGACACGCGGATACTCGAAGATCCTGCTCAATGAGTATGTGTTGAAGGATGCCGGGTGCGGGATGGCGCCGGCGATGATGGATATTAATATGCTTACGCTGTGTGCGGGGATGGAGAGGACGGAGAAGCAGTGGCGAGAGTTGGTGGGGAGGGCTGGGTTGGTGATTTCGAGGATTTGGAGACCGGAGGGGGATACCGAGGCGGTTATTGAGATTGAAGTTGGTGGGGAGGGGGTGTAGTGTGGATGGAGAGTTCTGGGGGAGGGGAGTAGAGAGGTTGAAATGAGTGATATTGTTTTGATGCTTATTGCTGGAAGGAGTCCACAAGTTCGCTTGAGGTGCAAAGCGTGATATAACTTAAGTATTCTGGAGTTTTTTTGACTCTCAAACTTTTAGAGAGCACTACTACCCATTCTGATTGACCGTTTTCCATTTTTCACCCTGTTCGCTTAAGTGGGTGACTCTTCCCCTATCTATGGAAGCATAACTAGTTGTTTTGCTTGATACTTCTTCTGATGTACGAACGTTATAGTCTCCAACAACATAAGAGTCGTTCGAAGGGAAATGCACTTCGAACTTAAAGCTGACCGTTCAGCCGCAATTCTATCGACATTAGCAATTCATTCACCTACCAAAATCACAACATTCATAAATTTGAACCTGAAGACTTTTCGATAATTTAGGGCGGTTTCCATTAGGAAACTGATGCCCGATTGGTCAACCGAGTAAGCTCCTATACCAAACCTCGAAAAGAGTCGGTAGGTTTCAAAATTTATAGTGAATTGAATTATATAGAACTTTACGCCTCGCCATTTTCACAAAGCTCTACCTCCGTTCTTTAAAGACCTGCCAACTCCCTTTACTTTTCATCACTACCCTATCAACACTATTACGACCGAACAGCACATGGAAGAATGAATTCTTACTCCTCTAAACTTTTATTACAGCCTCAATCCCCAATCAGAAACCACTTGCAATGACGTGAGGTCCCCTTAAGACAGAGCCTTCCTGAAAACAGAGAGTCGTAAAATATCTTCGCATTTGCAGAAGGAGTTTCGGTGACAAACTCGATTTCGGTAGCAAGGAGCTTCGGTAACTTACCAAACCTGGACGGGTCAAAATGTAAAAAGATAGCATTTGTGTAACAAATAGTCTACTAGGTTCTAAAGAGTTCCTGTCTTCAATAACAAAGATCTAGCAATGTACTAACGAATATATATAATTAGGCTTTTTGCACTACAGCAATAAAGAATTTGGATTTTATAGTTATCGAGTTTGTTTTATAGCGGGTCTTACTTAAGGATATAAATAGTTTTAAAAAGAATTATGAATTTCGTCGGTGGGAATGTGAAATGATGTCTTCTTTCTATTTTCTGTAATCAATTGTTCTAATATATTGGTTTGAGTTTTGACATTCTAAGTGCAATTTGGACTTTTTACTCCTAAATGCTGAAATGCTTATCTTAGAATGTATTTCTGTAAAATACAGTACTGTACGAGCGGGGAAAAGAGTGGGAAAATTGAGTAGTTGTCGCATAGAAGTCAACAATGCAGTATTAGCTTCACTCTACTGCGGAAGAAAATCTACAAAGAACGTCAGCTTTGTCTTTTGAGATAAGACAATCTGAAAAGAGAGCTATTAGAACCTACAAGGGGGGTTTGAGGTGTCAGTTTCTAAAATATTATCCAGGATCAACCTTCCAGCTGTATTGAAAGTTTTGTATTATGAATTGTGATTTAGTGATAACTTACAAATCGGTAGTGAAATGTACATCTTTTCAACTTTTCCAAGTTTTCCAAAATGGAAATTAGGGAGTAATTAAAGCTTCTAAATTTAAAGCACATTTTGTTTAGGTCTAGGGAAGGGAAGAAGTGTTCGTCGTAAGATCTTACTTTATCCAAGTCTGTATATTTTGGCGAAATGTTGGCCTCTCGCTAACGACCATGTATCTTTGTTCTATTATATACCTAGATGCACTAAGAAACCTAGACAAAATATAAAACTTATGTATACCTGTAATAAATTTCAATCGATCTAGTAGGTTGTGTTTAGGTAGATATTAAAATGAATATTACAGCGTCAGCAAAGGATTTCCCGGACAGAGGATCCCCGGGAGTAACCCTCATTCTTTGTCTATTCACTCGTACATTACCCTTCGAACACGAGGCCCCTTCGAGCCTAACTCTGAATTGATAAAATCTTCACATGGACGCTTATAAGAAAGACATACAGAAAATCAAAATCAAAATCACATACCTTCTTCCACGAAGAACAATGGTTTGGGATCGAAGAGTTTGGTCAAATAACCTTACTCCGAAAATGTGTGTAAAAGCCGCCAGCGCGCGATCCATGGCTCGAAAAGTCCACTTAGTTCTGAAAAAATACTAACAGCTGTGTAGCGTCCATTCAAGCGGCCAATTTCGGTGACAATCTCATCTTTGGAAACTTGTACATGTAATTATTGAAAAAGAATTTAAGTATCAAAAACGTTTCCGAAAACAAGACCCTTCGGTTCTATATAATCTCGACCCGCCTAGAGTGCTAAGATGTTCATGACTCAAAGTTACTGCAGCGAATTACTGGGGTGTAGGAGTCTTCTTCTGCGGTTATCAATAAGGCTATATTATTGGCTATTAAAGTAGTACATTTACTATAATAAGTAGTTTATTTTCCCCACCCTATTTGAGAAGAGAACAGTACCTCGGTTTAATTCACAGTATTATCCAAGTTGCTTTCAATAATAACAAGTATTTCGGCAGCAGATTACTTAAAGAAATTACATAAAAATAAACAGACAAAGGTATATAAGTACAAGTAGTATAACTAAAGAGCGCATCTTTTGGAATTTCAACACTATCTGAATTTGGGAACCCTAATAAATAAAAGCACCACAGACTACCCAATATGTTAGGGCTACTAAACTCTCCTTTTACGATACTACCTTGATGCCATATCTTATGGCTTTAAAGATAAGTTTTTTGAATATTAGAGTGCGAATCAATTACTAAGAATATTTGGAGATATTAGGAAGTCATAGTAGCACTACTTATAAAACGACATTCTACATAGACATTGCACTTAACGAGTTGTCAGTTGATTTCGAAGTACATTTTAATCTACAGATTTTGCTCATTTACATCGGTAGATTTCAGGGTAGAAAAATTAATTTTCAATACTTTCCAATTATAGATGTATATCAATTTTAGTATAAAACACGTCAATACGCTGTAAATCAACAATCTAGTTAAACAGCACTGCGGTCCATAGTCGACTTATTGGTGACATTGTCTTTGTGTGAAAAAGGTTCGAAAACACAACTTTATATAAAGAAGTATTATATATTTTTCAGTATCATTATCGGAATTATCCCTCCATTAGTTGTAAATTTGCAATCTCAAATTCTGGCATAAAAGAGAATCGGCGACAAGTCAAAAATCGGTGGTGACACTTGTTCTCCTCGGAATCCCAAGAGTAGAATTATAGAGATTGTTTCTTAGCAAGAGAGATGTCGCTAGGTTGGATCGTGTAAAGCAGAAATGTCGCTTGTCCTAATAGGATCTCAAGATTGACTATAGAGCTACACTCACTCTTCTATAGAAATGTGTTTATTTGCCATTTGAATTAATTATGTTTTTAGTACTTTCCAACTTCCTATCTTTTACACTTGAGTACACTGACAAATTTGAAATTTAAGAGAAGTGTAATCTATTAAGGCCGAGTAAGGTAGTAGTATACTGTTCGAATATATATTATGTAGATGTCTACGTATAAAGTATTTTGGAATTTAGAGTGTTTTTGACTAGAGAACACGAAGAAACAATTAAAAACTCCTCGCAATTTCTTGTTACAAAGTAGAGACTATTGAACATCCATTTTAATTTCCAGACATCTGGCGATATTTTTATACTAGTAACATCTTCCAAGCGGCTGCAATAGAAGCGGTAATTTCCACTATACAATACTCTCTAAAGACAAAACTTACATCTCATTTTAGCCCTATCAAAAGAAGCGAGGCAGAGAGCGAACTCTGTACATCCTATCTGTCTAAGTGCCCAAAGTTTCATAGGTGGCTAGAGTCCTCAAAGTTCAACTTGAAATCGACAAAAAAAAACAAGAAACCTCTTCAATAACTGTACGTGTACAGTCTATCATAAAGATGGACGATTGGCAGCCTATCTGCTATATGTAACTAACATTCTTGGCTCGGAGAAACTGTGATAGAGTTGAGAAGACGAAAGTAGGTAGTAGTAAGAAAACCACCACTCAGGAGAGATCTCTAGAAACTCGTCCTTCTTTGAAAGCTATGATTTTCGATGCTATGAGACACAGAAGTTATCTTACAATCCAAGCTTACAGGATTCGGTGATAATTCTATTTTCGGTAGTAAGATGACTCTTTGAACAGTGAGTCTAATCTCCCACTTTCCTCCATAATCTACAGTGTTGTCCCTATACAAAAATCTAACTTCTAACTTCTGGTGCTTGTTCGCAATTGTTTTTTTGTCCCTTCCGTTTTGAACTACCAAAAGGTGGGGGGTCTTCCATATGTAACTGAAACTGTTAAGAGAAGGAAGGGATATGGGACTCCAATCTTGTAAGTCGTGGTCCACTGGAGAACTTTCCGTCTAGATTTTGTGATTAGCTCCAATTGACCTTCACTGAAAATAGTTGGAACTTTCAGTTAATGTTATTTTTTTTATAAAGGATTTTCAGTTTTTGACGACATGCTTTCTTGCTTATTACCCATATTTTTTTCACTTCATGATATCTTCGACATGGCTCTTTCATTTACCGATATATCACGACATGACGTAGGTCGGTTTCGATTCGAAAGACCCAAGAAACAGATATATATACATTTAGCCTCACATATCAGACTTATAAAAGGTTAAAACGAGTTTCTGGAACATAATAAACCATGTATTGGCCAAGCCTGCATTCGAAAACAGACCTTACTTTAGGCATTCGTCTAATACAAAATTGATTTACATAGGATTGATATTCAGCCAGACTTTTCTTTTTTTTTTTACTTCGTTCAAGATGAACAACTATGATAATTTCCAGAATTTGGAGAAAGTCTTGTCACCACTGCAGCAGTATATACAGATCAAACTGAGACAGCAAACAACTAGCAAGGTTGTGTATATATTCCAAGGTTTTATATCAGAACCAACCATGCAACGAACCCTGAGGCTCACGGTATGGGAATCGTCTGTTTAGGAGAGGATGTTATCGAGAGGAACACGTCAGTCAACAAGTTTCAAGGTGTAAAGTAAGAAAATTAGTGTAGCCTGTATTTTTTACACTTGTGGGACAATCTTTAGTCTGGAGCTGCTATTTTCGGTAGCAAATTTGAATTCGGCAATGAAAACAAAACTCATTACGTTAACATGTCTTTAGCAAAATCATGAAAGGGAGATTATCACCACGTAATCCATTTCCACGAAAGTGTCGATTCTCGTATTCCCATCCGCACACCCTATGAGGATGTTATGATACCCTGCCTTGTTGAGTGACTTCTCCTTCAGGTTCAATTGATCCACCAAGGCCCTCGAGATGAGGTTGATCTTTCCACCAGTGAGCAAAAAGAAAGCTGGACCTTTGATTGAAATATATAATCTCAAAATCGATTTCTCAAGATTAAAGCGAGTTGATAGAAAGTAATTTCGACAGATTGTCTAGACCCCCCGCCAGTTGCTGTATATAGAATAGCATCACCTTAACCTTCTCTTTATAACAAGAAGTAATCACCGAGCGGTGACAAGAACTTCGGGCGAGTACGTTTTGGAAACATGATTTTAGATCAAAAACTTACGCCCGCACTTGTGGAACGTGTACCCAGATGGCAGTGTTTTCTTCATGTGTCCAGTTAAAATGCTGTATAGCTGGCAAATTGAAGTTAAATGCCTAGTTCTCTTCCCCCCTTCAAGTAGCCCCGTCAAGAAAGTGATTTACGAATCCTCTCACCTCCTGCTTTTGTTCTAAGTCAGAAGACGCTGTCCGTCCTAGGCAGCAGTAAATACGTCTCTGTCTTAGTACTGTCAGAGGAACTCTCTGCGTTGGTGAAAGACCGTCACCCGTCGCCGCGTGTCGTGCCAGGCACCCGGTTCAAAATTCATCAACGAGTGAGAAAAGTTTCATCAGGAACTAGAATGGGCAAGGCTACAGCAGAATAGCTGTACGAATTATGCGCAGGCGAATTCGTCAACGCCAGTCACCATTCTCGCACCCTATTTTCCATAGGTATGCGAGAACCTTGGAAATTCATGCCACGATGATGTCGTTCCCATCCCTCCCAAACCAGCCTAGCGCACCGACCCCTGACTACCAGCATCGCGCCTCGACGTCTTGCGCAACGGCTTTTCGAAACCATCACAGCTCCCCAAAACCATCAACACATCCGAAAAACATCGCGAGACCTATTCCAAGCTCTACCACGATCTCAACTATACAACCAAAAACCTCGCATATTCCCCTTCCGTCGCAATGGACTTCTCAGATGCCTTGTAAGTGATCAACCAGCTGGACAGCACATGCGGAAGCTACTGGGCGCAATTGATGCCATTGTGTTACGTGGATGCTTTGGAGTATATGCTAACCATTTCTAACGTATAGTCGGCTTGTTAACCTTGGTGTTGGGGGTTTGATGACATTTGGTGGTGTTTGGCATATCATTTCGCCCTCATTCATGTTGTATGTTTTTGCGACTTCCAGTTTAGGAGCTTGAGACTAATAGTTGTGAAGCGGTCATTTGATTGTTGGTATCTACGGTATATTATTTGGACTTGGTAAGACCCCATTTAGTTCGCGTGCGAGATGCCTCTGCTAACATGATTGAAAATAGCTGTCCTCCTCCTCGGTCAGTCCTCGAAAGCCAAAACCTGGCATCCGCGCCCCTTAGACTAACGAACGTTGCGCAGAATTCCAAATCCCTCCACAGCTATCAAGATATGCGTCTTTCCTGTTCTCCTTCCTTGGTCGTGGAATCTGTAAGAGCGCCCTTCTAAGAAGTCTGAGACGATGGCTAATTTCCTGTAGTCTACATTTTCTGCGGATCTATTCTCATCGGTGACGGTACAATCAACAACATTATCGGTGGAGCAATCGCTCTTGTAGGAGTTGCATACGCTGTCCTCGAATTCATTCCCTCCATCGAGCCTCCACAAAACATGAGGGAAGCTGACGGTGGATGGGGCGCCGAGCAAGTTTAAACCGCCAAAGCCAAACTATTTATCACCAGCAAGAGCCGAACTTCTTTCTTCCCCGGAAACGAAACCTGAGCTGGCCCAACCTCTCCCTCTACCCTAAAAATCTGGCGCGAAACTATTGTTCTTTCGGGACGATGATAGATAATGGATCTGGGGATGAGGGGAAACCAAGGCGCGAGGACACCTTAATGACACGATTAGATGGATTATATCAGGCATTTCTCCGTTTCACGCATGTACAGTACACCAAGCAGTCGTTAGTCGCAAATTCGAAGCAAAGATGTAACAAACTTTTGTTTCCTTGGGTTGTGAAAGCTCATGATTGATGAAATCCAAGAGGATTGTATTGAAATATGTAACACAGCCTTTCCAAGAATTGTGAAACATAATCGAATGCAATCGAGAGACAGCTCATTATTGCCTTTACATCCACGAGCCTAGCTAGTCTTGATTCCCTCTAATCATCTACGCCATCCCGCTTTATATCGATGCAAATGATTAGTAAGGGGCACTACCTATTAAACGAATGCAGCAGAGAGAAGAATATCAAAAAGCACGTAGACTTGGAGACCAGGTACATCAAAATACAATATATATACCCCACCCCTTTAAACCCACCAAAAATATACAATCCCGCTCCCCTGGTATCAACACACCCCCCTCATAAATGCGCCCTCGCCCCTAAAGCAACCTTCCTCTGTCTCCTCCTGCTCCCCCCCTCACGCTCCTCGCCCACCTCCTGCCCACCCTCCACAAACAACCTCTGCCCCAGCATATCCGTTAACCGCAACACCCTACTACTCACCGTCGCGCCATCCCTCCGATTCTTCCCCTCTCGTCTACTCAGCGCAATTTTTTCCGTGAAATCCCACAATCTACCCTCGGGCACAATACCAATGACCGGATCACGCTTGGGCATCCATTCCGGCGCGAGCTGTGCGAGCGGGAGAGGTTTGGCGTTTGAGGTGGTGACGCGGGATTTTGAGACGAGGAGGAGCGATTCTTCTTCGAAGCGCGTCCAGGCGTTTTTTAGGGTCTCCTTGTTGACGGCTTCAAAGTAGGAGAGGTCGCCTTGGTGGTAGAGTGTTTTTCCGAGCTAGAGAAACACAAAATTAGTTAAGTTGGGGAAAAGAAGGGGGAGAGGGACATACGAGTTGCGAAGCGTCCTGGCATTTCTTTGCGTCGAGCCAACCATCACCTGTGTAGTTTAGTGGTGGAGTGAAACCCATGAGTGATACGGCGCCGAGCCAGAAAGACTCGATGAACGGCCAGATTAGGAAACAGTAGAAATCAAAGTTCTCGCGGCCGGCGGCGCGTTCTTCGTTGCTGAGGTCTATGGCTGTGATGTTACCGTTTTCGTCGCGGTGGAGGTCGACGATCTTGTCTTTTTCGAAGGCGTGGAGCGTATTATCTAGATTCGTAGCTAAACCTTCTGTAGGGTAGATAAATTCCCCGCGGAAGAGCTGAGAGAGGAAGAGGACTTGGTCGCGGAGCTCGGTGTAGGTGATACGTTGATTTGCAGGGCCGCCGCCGCGTTTGACCTTGGAGTACATGGCGGCGCTGACGAGGGCTTCGGTTATGAAGAGGTGGATGGTCATGTTTCGGTAGAAGGAGAGTTGAAATCTATCGACTGCGAAGAATGTTGGTTCGGGAAGGCCTTCGACTGTTCCGACGAGATCTTTGCCTAGGACTTCGAGTCCTCGTTCGATTACTACGGATGTTGGGGCGTTTCCGAAATGTGCTACTCGTCCGCCTTTGGATTTCACTCGTGCGCAGAGCCATTCGACTCGCCGGATCAGTTCTGCTTTTCCTACACCTCTACCCCGTAGAGTTAGGAGAACTGTGCCTATGAGAGCTGTGGGCATGACTACTGATACTGCGTTGATGTCTGAGAGGACTTTGTAACCCATGGTTCGTAGTAGCTTTTGTCTTGTAGCGACGTCATTGATACTCTTCATATCAAGTTCTTTGGGAATGCCAGTCGTCCTAGATTGCTGTTCCTGGATGAATCCCCTCAAACTCCAAGGTTCATGAAACCTGACATCGACTCTTCCTAGCTTCAAAGAAAGCACTGACGACGCGGACAGGAAGTCTGCTAAATTCTCCTTCTTCTTAGGCATTCCGAGTAACTCCGTAACATAACCTTCCGTCTCAATGACTTTGTCATACTGCGTGCTGACAGGACATATTATCGCATCTTCGACTCGTCCAGATAAAATACTGTCCAGAATAAAACTTAGAATCCCGAATTTGGGCGGTAATAGTTTCCCCGTTCTCGAACGTCCACCCTCGATAAAACATTCAAAGTTAAAGCCACCTTGTAGCAACGTATCTATGTACGATTGTACCAGCGTCGTATAAAGCACATCGTTACCGAAACTTCTTCGAATCCACATGGCACCTAACAAATCAGTATAGCCCTTCAAGAAATGAAACTTGAACATACCAGCATGTTGCAAAAAGCTCCCCACAACCGGGAAATTCAGATTATCCCCCGCCACAACCGTAGGCAAAGCCAATCCCAAGCGATAACAAATAATTTGCAGCGAAACGTAATCAACATGTGACCGATGGCACGGCAAGAAGATAATGCTCTGCTTCTTCCTCTCCGCTTCCTCAGCCACACTTCGTATCCTCAGAACCTCTTCGCTGGAAACATGAATACCTATCTCTATTAGCTTCCCCTTAACACTCTCAATCCAAAAACAGAGATACATACCCTGATGATAAGCCCTCGTAAGCAACTGCGTACACATATAATACGCCCCCCTAATGAACGGCCGACTCTCCATCTTACAAATCATATCCCCCGTCATCTTCTCCGCCAACTCCTGCAAATTATGTTCCAGCACCCCCTTCCTCGTATTCCGCTTCCCTTCATACCCCGGATCATTCTTATTTAGCAGCCCCTCCTTCTCCTCAATCTCAATCCGCTTCAACGCTAGCTCCGTGATACGCTTTTGGAGGATGGGGGTGGAGAGCACGGCTGCGGTCATGTTCTCGGAGAATCCGGGGTAGAAGATGGGTTGGCCGATGAAGTGGTCGTAGGCTCGCCAGCCGGTGCCAGATACGTGCAGAGAGACTTCGCGGAGGAATCTGAGGGGTTAGCTTGAGCAACGCTGTGGTATGGGGGATGTACTCTAAGGGATGACTTCTGAATCTCGCCATGTTTGCGACGAGATTCCTTTCTTTATCTCCATCGCCAGGTCGTTCGGGTGGTACCACATAGCCACTTGGATGAAGCGTAACTTGATCTCCTAGGATATCCAGATCTGGCGCTGCGTCTCTATTTCTCTGGTCATCCATCTTTACTATCCCCTTCAGTATACCACTTCTTCAAGCCAGTGAGAAAAGAAAGTAAGGAAGCGCAAATTGATGGCCGCAGTCATAAAATCATGGTCAACCAAGAAATTCAATCCATGGTGTTGTCACCTCATCTCGACCCGCACACCTCGGCACCCCAGACTTTCGGTTTACAAGGGTCCATCACCCCATGTCTAGCGCGAGCTTAAATTTCAGCACCCATTTCGCATGTGAGTCGCGAATACCTTCCCCCACCAAACCTCAAACTTAACATCACCACAATGTCCACCACCAAACAACCCATCGCCCATACCCTTCTCGCCCGCGCCCATTCCCCCTCAACAGCGCAAACCCTCTACACGACAAAACTCCAGTCGCGTCCCCTCTACCTCAAACCCTCCTCTCCTCCCCCGCAGACCGCGCAACAGGCTCGTCGTCTTGCGCGCACCTCCAAGTCCAAGTCGAAACGAAAGCCCAAACCGCTCACCTCCCGCGAAAAACATGCTCTCCAAAAAGCTCACCCCATAAATCCGACGTACGCGCTCTACCTCCCTCTGCACAAGATGTGGCAGGCGTACATGCGTGAAGTTCTCGACGTCCCGAGGAGTCTACCGATCAGCAGTGCGACGGCGGCGAAATTGTGCTCAGCGGATTATCATGGGGCGATGTTGGAGGTGGTACGGAGTAAGTGTGTGGGGAGGGTTGGGCTGAAGGGGATTGTGGTGCGGGAGGGGAGGGGAGTGTGGGATTTGGTTACGGAGAAGGATAGGTTGGTGAGGGTACCGAAGGAGGGGGGAGTTGTGAGATTTGTTGTGCCGATTGAGGAGGGGGAGGAAGTAAAGGCAGGGGAGAAGGGGGAGGGGGGAAAGAGTGAGGAAGAGGAAAGAATAGAGGAGGGAAAAGAAGAAAAGAAGAAGGATCTGGTATTCGAACTCCACGGCGATCAATTCATCTACCGCGCCGCCGATCGGGCGAACAAGAAGTTCAAACCTCGTTTCCTACCAGATCTCTGAATTTTCGACATCTTCAAGCTCAAAAACATCATTACTATGAACTCATACCCACCAATAGTCAGCTCTATGGCCAAAAGCAAAATTCATGGCCTATGACTGCTAGCTACACCAGCCTAATTAGCAGGGTCTACGCTCCTACCGAGCCGAGAAGACCCAAAACTAGGAAAATTGAAAACACAACTTCGAAGTTTCGGATCGCGGCTGCTTTATCTCTTTAGTGGAGGAAGAGAGAGACGAATACCATAGCGAGGCGACGACTAGAAGGATGAGTCTTGAATTGATATATGAAGATATTCAAATCACTACTTTATAGCAGAGTAACGAAGGTCGTTTGCTTTTGCTGCGACATTAGCTAGGATCGAAAATAGGATTACAACCTATAGAACCCAGTCATAAGACACATAAACAACAAGGTAAAATAATACACATAAAGTCGTCCATACACCTTCACTCCTCTCACCTAACATCTCCCACCTGTCGCTTCCCACTGACTTCAGTAATCTTTTTCAGAGTCTCTCTATCTGTCATGCACATTACTTTAACTCATATGAATTTCACTTCACTTCTCTTCGCACCGTCATGGCGCCCAACCTCACTTGGAAACATCATACCACTTAAACTTTCATCTCATCTCTGACACAAAGTGTCAACATTCAAAACCCAAAACCAAATCAGTACAGTTCAGTTCAATTCAGCGCCTTGAGGCATTCAAATCACTTTGATTCTTTCTACCACTCATCTCATCTCAACTTATTTCAACTCCTCCCCCTGCTTTCGTCCATTCCTCCTCACATCCACACTCCCACATCCCCTTCATCTCCTTCCCCTCTTCCCCTTACCACACACATGCAAACTAAAATTACAAACCCCCTATTCGCCCCTTTAGCCAGTCCATCCAGCCATGCAAATGCACAGAAAAACACATTCCAAGTGCAACCCTAAACACCAACGCTTGCCACAAAAATGCTCAAACAACAAGAAAATTTCAAATTCGCCAAAAAAAAAAACAAGTGTTCATCAAACAGTGTGAAAACGAAATTGAAAACAAGAGAAATATAAAAAGAAAGCAGAAACCTGTTACAGCAAAAAAGTCCCAGTCCCTTCCCTGTATCTCAGTTCCAGCCAGACCCTAACCTCCCCAATTTCTAACCCTAATTTCGTGAGAATTCATAAACTTTCCCCTCGTCTTTTCTTTCCGGTCCACGCTGATGCAAATCCTTAAAAATCAAATCGGGTTTAGGAAATTAAAAAACAGTTTTCAACCCTTCTCTTGGTGATGTACAATATACCCCCATATTTGTGAAAGCAGAGAACTAAAGAAAACATATGGGCAAATCCCTTGCAGCTTGGCACAGAGCAAAACAATTATAGGGGTATTGTGAAACAGAAGGACGACTAGAACATCAAGAGTCGAAATGACCTCAGATGTAATTATGCGTGAAATGGTTTTGCTGATGTTGATTAGGTGGTTGGTAGTATTGTTGATAAGGGTGATTCGGGAGCGAGAAGTCAGCGGTCTTGAGAAGAGGATTCGGGATACCACTCGGAACTTGAGGTCGTGCGGGTGGTGGAGGTGCTGGTGGTAGATTGACGGGAGGTGCCTGTGTTGTGGGAGGGAAGAATTGAGCCAAGGAATTCTGTGTCGCGGCCATCTGCTGTTGAACCTGTTCATCAGTCTGCCACTTCCATTTTGCTTTCAATTCCTTATTGATGAATCCGACCTTCCATCCAGTTTCAGTTCGAATCTTTTCAAAGATTTCAAGCACCTCCTCTTGTTCTCGACGGATCACGAGACATTCAGCAGCAATGGCTAAAGACCGCAATGCCACACTCGCGACACCCCTATCTTTGACGTGTGCAACAATGCCACATATTTGATGAGCATGATGCATTTGCATTGTACGCATCTCATCCATTTCTTGAGGATACAATGGATGAATTTGTGCCAGGAGACACATTGCCGTGTGGTAGAACAGACGACCGACAATTGTAGCACGTTTGATAAGCCTAATTCCGATTAGCATGTTTTCCAACGTTTGTGTCATGATTTCGCTCACCAGACTTCGGGGAAGGCGGATTTGGAGCTGTTCTGTGCTGGTTGCAGGTAAGCCATTGGTTGCATGGTCCTCGGAATATTGTCGTTCCAGCTGTCGCAGAGGTTCTTGTAGGTTTGCCAATCCGCCAACCTGGTCTGAACTCGGTTGTGTTCATCATGTGCTGATGGTTCTTGAAAGCGTGGTATTGAAGCTCGAAAATTGGCGATCTTTCCCACAATGTACAGCATGCGATGTACCCACACTTCCTCCTTCCCGAATTCTGTTTCACGTTGGAAATCCATGTCAACACCCCACTGATCTGGCTCCCATGCCAATTTCCAATTAAAGTGAAGACAGCTCAACAGTTCCATACCGACGTTCAACCAAAAGCATGCTTGACCGATTCCTGTACTCCTAGCATTCCAGCCACACTCTTTGATTAGCGCCCGAGCTCCTGCAATATGATTCATTCGTTGCATAGCACGTTCGGACATTATTTCGTAAACATTCAAGATAACTGCTGTCGTCGCACATACAACAGTATCCCGGTCAGGATTCTGCAAAGAGCGAAGCAACTGAGTTGTGGCTGTATCGTAATAGTAAAGTGCTTTATCTTCGTGATACATGGGATTGACAAGAGTTAGATGTCGAGCTCCGCAGGCGAGAAAAGCGTTAAGCAACATTGGTTCGCTCAGGGCGTGGAATGGAAGCAATCTCGAAAAATGCTTCGTCTGGTCCATACTGTCCATCCACAGCCCTACCTCTTCCACAAACACTTGCATGAACAAAACTTCCTCTTGCGAGTCTAGAAAACCTCGAGGCTCGTTGGAGGCGGGAGTCAGAGTTTGTTCGGAACCATTGGAGTATGAAAGCGAAGGGGGAGCCATAAGAGACACATTGCTTCCCCCATGTGAGTGTTGAACGCTATTGTGTCTCGAACTCGATTGCTCATATTTGACTGACAGGTTACCATCCGAGTATGAGGTTGCATGGTGTTGTATTGGAGGGAGTGCATTATGGTTGTGGTTATTTTGTTGTGTCGGCGGAGGGGGAGCATCGACTCTCATGGGGCGTGTTGCATTATCGAGGGGCTGGTCGCGGGGAGGGGTGATAATTTGTTGGTCGAGATGCGCATATCTCTTCAACCCTCCCTTATATTCTGACGCAATTTCTCGCGACTCGTCTTGAAAATTTACTGTGCTGAAGTTAGCACACCGCACCTCACCTCGATCGAGCTACATACCTTTCCAATCTGCGGTAGGTGGAATAATTGGTGGTGACTTCACCTGGGTATCTATAAAATTCAATCGCACTCCCCTCTTGCATTGTCGACTCGATTTCTGGCAATTCAGGCAGTTCGGCAGGCCCTCGTCGCACTTCAAATGCCTCTCTCTGCACGTCAAACATCCTGTCCTGACTCTCTTTGGTTTATTGACCACTGCGACTGCCGGAACCTCGGTCGCATCATCGTTTCCCGCATCCGGCGTCGGCATCGAATTGGAAGTATTTCTTGCTCTCACTCCTCCCTTCACCGGCCTCACTTGCCCACCGACCCTCGCCTTCTTGGAGGGACGGGGCTTGGTGTCCTGTAAAAAATTCGGGGGATGCGGCGATGCGAATTGCGGTTCTCCCACCAGAGTCAGGTCGGATGCAGTGGATGCAGAATACAAAGGTGAGGGTTGGTATGGATATTCGAGGTCGAAACCAGCCGCGAGGTAACCTTGGCTATCGTATGCCGCCACGATGAAGGAAGGTTCTGCGATTGCTCGCAGTAGTCGCGTCAGAGATTCGGTAAGTCTCCAGGAACATTGGCGTCCAGCTTTCCCTGTCTCGGCAGTAACCTTCGTGGCGGATGCGAATTACTCGACCATGGGGTCTTGGACAAAATTGGCTTGTATGATGCACTCGGAATCAATGCTTGCGGTTTCCTGGTGGAGAGTTTCCGGGTGAGTGAGTGCTCGAATTCGTAAACTCCGGGGGACGCTGCTGCCAATCCGGTTCGACTATTATCTTTGAGTTTGTAAAAATGAACGAGCTGCGGAGAGTTGAGTTTCCGAGATCTGGTTCGCGGGCGAGATTCTGGCGACTGAAACCTGCTTCGAGCCACGGCCAGACCTTGACGATGGGGAATCGATGGTGGCTGCCGAGGAAGTTGCAGTGGAGTGCTCCGTCTGTGAATGCGTGATGGGACGTGATGCGCCGTTGATGCGTGCTGGGAGCGAAAAGGAAGGTGAATTGTCTGAATGAAAGTGCCTGGTCGGGGAGATGCAATTGTCCGTCTGGGTGCAAAGTGTATGGTTGGATATCTCCCGCACTGTGACCGTGAGTTTGACAATCGGATGAGAAGTGATGGTTGATCCCTGGTCGCATCGACTGGAATCTCAGATCTTTTTTTGGTCGGCTTGGATTGCCTGCTGCTTGCCTTGCTGATGCTGCCGGGACGACGCAGGGCGGCAGAGAGCGGACGAGGGCCTGCTTTTAGTGGAGACTACGCGAAGGAGATGGCCTGTGTGCAGCGCGGAGGGGAACAATGGGGGACGACAGAGGGAATTTGAGGGATGCTCCTCGAAGGGCAGAAGGGCACACTCGGGGGAGGAAGGGCAAGATTTCCGTGCAGAAATGGTGCCGTGCAACAGGACACAGATGCGACTGAGTCTCCGGGTAGCGGGTTGAGGAGGAGGAGTGGTACGAGTAGCGAGTAATAAACTAGTGACGATTGTCGAATAGTGAGTGAGAATAAGAAATGGAAACAGTATCAGAATCGCCTTTCCGGATCTCACAGAATGAAACAAAGGACAAGAAGATTGAGTACAGTCATATGTGATATCGTTGCCGAAAGATGGAGGAGCGGGGGTTTTGACAAAAATATTATTCTGATGGCCACCGTCTCCTGTAAGTATCGTATCTTTTCTGTTGGACTCTCCTATTATTGACATCTTTAGCATTTTACCCTCGTTGTCGGCGGGAGCAAGTCGGCCAGGGTCTTATTCTGGGTCGACACACATAAGCAGCATCAGGGGCATCGTCGCCATGTACAGGGCTCGATCTCCAAACAAGGCTTGAGTGAGCCCACAGAGGAAGGAAACCAAGATATCTCTCCTGCCCGCTGGTGTCTCGATCCTTGCCCCGATGTCAGAGGCGCACTTCCCCTTGAAGCCCTTCCCAGTGGCCGCCAACCGACGCAGCCGTACTTCTACCCATACAGTGGCAGACACACCACCAGCCCACACAACCTGTCTGCACATCGCTTCCCGCTCTCGATAGTGTTGGTCTGCATTCTGACTGCCTCGTGCGGTGTAAGCTCCTATTGGTAGCGCGCGAGGATATGTAGGAGAGAGACTTTGGTTCAGATCTAGCTGCTGCAAGGATTTATATTAAGATGGTATCGAGGTACAACCCACGTCTATCAGCTCTCCAAACAAATCCACACCTACCTAGGAACGCAATAATAGTGTGTAGTCAATCACGTCCCAGAAGAGCCACAGCGGTCCGTTTGCTCGTTGTCCCACGTCACAGAGATGCCATATCCATCGTGCTGCAGCTGTCGCTACAAAGTCCTCGTACCGCATCGAATCCAGGGTGGTACAGAGAGAAAGCCACTTGACTTCTAGAAGTTGAGCAAGAAATGAGAAGCAAAGGAAACAATAACAACGCAATAATCAAAATTCATAGGTCAAGGGTACCGAAGATCTATCCTCGATACGAAATTGAATACATCTTTTCTGAGGGGACACAGCCACGGAAGCTCAAAACTAGGTCCAGGCGTGCAGCGCGTGAGGAGAATACTTCGGATGAGATGTTTCCCGCGAGAACCAAGTCGGAATTCTGTAACACAAGAACGGAGAAGAGCACGAACCCGCCTGCCCGAGAGTACAATAACGTGTGTAGTGGTCCTGCTTGGACGTAATAAGTGGCGAGATCTTGACGGTGGGAAGACGTTTGTCGTTCTGTTCCCCTGAGGTACCTGAGTACTTCGCTCCAAATGAAGCTGATGATGGATCCGTCTCCAACTTTGGATCTGCCTGTTCGAGATGTCCTGCAGCACGGGTGCGTCACGGCGCCGGCAATTGAGCAGAACACCCACCAGGTTGGAGCCCCGGACCACATCGTCGCCCAAAGTCGCACTTAATTCATCTGATATTGGCTGGGATGGAGTGTTGTCAGTATGGAGAAATTCCGTGAGGATCAACTGGATCAACCAGGTTGGGAGACCGACCACCTGGTGGCCTTAGAATTAAATATAGGTACTACCACGTGACGTGCGGGGCCATACTCGCAGAATGAAATCGCTTCATTGGAGACGACCTCATGCCTAAACAGCTTGATCTCATATTTAGCATTTTTCTTCTATCATCAGGCGCTTAGAACGACATGATAGAGGTCTATTCATATAACTCTGTATTTTCAGCTTCTTCTTTTCAAACGCTACCGCACGCCTCCGGAAAATGTTTGCTTCGCCATGCTGGTCGCATGTTTGAGGTTTTGAAGCGCCTGCTTGTGACACCTTTCTCCCTGCCCCGATCAAGCTCGTCAAAGACGCGCCTCAAAAACATACTTCCATCCCAGCTGCAAGACCCAAAAATCCATCTGTTGTGCATCCAACCCAATCGAAGTTGACAAGTCGTCTACTCCATCCAACAGCCTTTAGACTTTAAGCTTCAGTAATCCGGTAGACAACGGACCCAAGGAAGCGGGAGATCAACACCATCCCCGAAAATCCTGATGATGGCTTTACAGCAGACCCAGCCTCAACCCCAACCTTCATACATCCTTCGCGGTCATGCATCGCAGATACATTCGACTTCCTTCATTCGACAAAACACCAGACTCATCACAGGCGATGCGGAAGGATGGATTGTGATTTGGAGTATCGCCATTAAAAGACCCGTCGCTGTGTGGAGAGCGCACGAGGGTTCTATTCTTGGAACAGGTGCGTGGGGTACCAACAAAATTATCACGTATGTTTCTAGCCTCAGTTCCCGTCATTGCCAAACTCGCCATCTATATTTGTTATCTGACCATTCCCCTTTCGCTCAACTCACATATACTTTATTTCAATATCCTCCAGTTAGAAACACTTCTGGCAATGTCTCGTCGCCAGAGTTTCATGGTCGCGCGCTTAATCTTACATATTTGCTGATCAATGAGGCAGGCATGGAAAAGACAACAAATTAATAGTATGGCAATTATCGGAGGAAGATGAGCAAGCAATGAGTATAGTTCTTCCGGTTGATACTCCACCAGAGCCGCGAAAACAGCCATGGCTTCTTCACGTGCTTGATGTAAACACTATGAATTTCTGTTCATTTGCTCAAGGTTCAGCGGACTCGTCGACGTCTTCAAGCGATGGCGCCGGAGAAGAGCTGCTGATAGCAGTCCCCAATACAATAAGCTCTGAATCAGTGAGTTTGACTTTTCATGGATTGTCTCGATTTATACTGAAGACTACCAAGGTCGACATTTTCCATCTTCCATCGTCAAAACGATTACACACGGTATCACATCGAGCTGCATTCAAAGGAGGCATGGTTATGGCGATTTCAATTTTTCATCATCCAAAATCCCAAAATCTTACCGTCATAGCAGGTTATGAAAGTGGTCATACGGCGATATCGGAATTATCTTCCACCAACTGGAAAACGCTCTACGCAGCTCGGTCACATACCCAGCCTGTTTTGTCCCTTCAAGTGGATCCATCTAGAGAGTTTTGCGTTTCATCTTCTGCGGATGCTATCATTGCTAAGCACCCAGTGCCTTCGGTGCCAGAAGACACTGTCATGGCCGTCATAAGTAAGCCACTTAAAACCGTCCAGACCAAGCACTCTGGACAGCAAGATTTGAAGATCAGAAGCGATGGCAAGATCTTTGCGACTGCTGGATGGGACTCTAAAGTTAGAGTCTATTCTGCTAAAAGCATGAAAGAGTTAGCAGTCTTAAAATGGCACAATGAAGGCTGTTTTGCTGTGGCGTTTGCTGTCGTATCCAGCGCTACCGAGTTGCACTTCCACACTAATGAATCCCCTACTGGAACTGCCCTTACAAAAACCGTTGCGGCCATGACCGTGAAAGAAGAGAGACTTTGGAAAGCGAAGACTGCTCACTGGATCGCAGTCGGGAGTAAGGATGGCAAAGTAAGTCTCTGGGATATATATTAAAATGACCCTCTCGGTCGATTACTCTTGGGTTTCTTTTTATCTATTCATGATGCAGAAGCTATCGACCAATACGGCATTGGCCAGATATTGTTTGCAATGCCGATTGCGAAACAGATAAGCTTCACTAAAGCATTTTTGACCGTTGGCTATTCATCTACGCAGCTGAGGCATTGTCTTCAAAAAGCTGGTTAAATCTTCGCCACAGAGTGCTTAATGTCATATGTCATCTCTAGCCCCGTATTGATGAGTTGTGCCATCCTAGCTTTCTGGTCCGGTAAGTTCAGGCATTCAGACCCCCAAATGGTTACACTGACTGACCCCTAAAAGACAAACTTCGAAAGACAGCAAATTTCGAGCTTCTGCGCTATGTGAGCTATTTCCCGAAAACATTTGATTTTGTGTAACTATCGCAGAAGTACGCATGGCAAAGAACGTGGCCCATTGGTGGGCTTATTTATGAAGATAGTCAGCCGCACACCGCATCCTTCCTCACACACAAACACATGACTACCCAACGGCCACCACTGCACAAGCACGGCAAATAGCTCTCGAAGCAAGCATCTACAGTTACAAGATGTCAGATCGTATCCTAGGCATCTCCGACACTTCTAAATCCGTGGAAGCATCCAAACTTCATGCCTTGTGTCAAACCTGTCGCAAGGCTTTTACCAGCACCGTGAGCAGTCCATTGCTGCTGCCGCTTTCCCCCAGTCACGACGCTGAATTTGATTTCATGCTTCATAGCTCATTTTTTTCGTTGAAGGTGTCTGTCGACGAGTTTTGCCACTTCTGCACTATCGTCTGGGAATACCTTTTTTTGAACTCCGATCTATTTCCGCTCTCCCCTACTTTGCTGGAAGAGCTCTTGAAGGCAGATGATAGTCCGGTATATCTTATACTCACGGCAAACCGATGGCCTCGCGGACAAGACGGCCGATCATATATGGTCTCTTGTCCTCGCATCTTAGAATGGGGTTTCACCGACAATCCCTCCTTTTTCGAACACCTTGTTATTGCCCCCAACAATCATGACATCCTTGACCCTTACTCTCGACCACATCCTGCTCAAGCATATATCAATACTTCTTCGGTGGAACACAGTCTTTTGGTAAAATACTGGTCCGAAACATGTATTTCCCAGCATCAAGTATGCCAGAAGACTCAACACTTTGTCCCTACGAGACTGATTCTCATATCTGACGATGGCACTCACGTTCGCCTTTGTATCACTAAAAACGACCACAACTGTAGTGTCTACGTAACACTGAGCCATTGCTGGGGTTCTGCGAAAGACGTACCGAAACTCACGTTGTCAACTCTCACTTCTTTCACTCAGTCAATGCGAGTCCAGACTCTTCCGAGGACTTTTCAAGATGCAATTGCTATTACCAGAAATTTGGGTGTCAAATATATCTGGATAGATACATTGTGTATTATCCAGGATTTCGAAGCTGATTGGATACATGAAGCTGGTCTGATGGACTCTTTGTACGAAAATTCTTTTTGTACCGTAGCTGCTGCTTCGGGACACAATCCACATGACGGCATATTCATTTCTCGAGACCCTTTACGCTACTTCCCATGTTGTATTCCTCACCAGAACGAAAAATGGTACGCTCTACCATCGATGGAGACCGGAAGTCAATCTGTAAGGGAGACACATCTCAATTCGCGGGCATGGGTCTATCAGGAGGTCATGTTATCGCCTCGAGTCATCTATTATACGACTCAAGGGGTTTTCTGGTCATGTCGGCAGGGCGAAGCAACAGAGGGAGACTACCGAGGCAGGAAGCATACGTCAGATGGCGACGGCACACCACTTTTCCATGGATCTATAGCTAAGGATGTTCGCCATACCCTGGTGGGTTCAAAGCGTACCACTAGTCATTCTCGCATTGCACCATTCTCTGGCTCATCTAGTCTTCAAGTCCTTTTCCAGGACTCTAGAGAATTAATTGCCAATACACAGTTTTCATCCATCAAACCGGGGCTGTTACAAGAGTCACCGGTCACAGCGCCAAAATCATGCAGTTACCAATGGTTAAGTATTGTTGTGGAGTACAGCCGACGTAATTTGACTAGATCGAGTGATAAACTAGTCGCTTTGTCCGCTATTGCAAACAGGCTTGCTAAATCTTGGAAATACGCATATCTTGCGGGTCTGTGGAAAGAAAGTCTATACTATGATCTACATTGGAGGTGCGTGAACGGGCCACTGGGAAATGGCTCCCTAGATCGACCATCTGTTTACCGCGCACCCAGTTGGTCCTAGGCGTCTGTCGATGGACCAGTCTCTTTTGACGCTGACCTTTTGAGTGAAACGACTACAAATCTGGCAGAAATTATATCTGTCTCCGTCCAAACTCGCCCCGAGGACATCTACCAAACGGGTCAAGTCTCGGACGGTACTCTCGTTATACAGGGAAAGCTCATCAACGGCCTTACCGTCTGCAATGAAGCAATAGTGGGTCTTTTACGCTTCACCACCGATTACTCCGCGCATTATAAATCCAGCTTCTTCTTAGATACGCATAGTGTTTATCCCAAAGTGCCTGCTCGAGCTTGCTTCTTACCACTAACTCTATTCCAAGACACAGATCGGCCCGGGCATACTTGGCTAGATGGATTAGTAGTCGTGGAACGAGAAACTCCGCATGAGGGAATCTTTGATCGGATTGGGCTTTTCAAGATTGTCAGTTATGGTGATAAGGAAAGATTAATAAGGGATTTTGCATGCGATATCGAAGAAAGAGAGGTTGTGTTGAAGTAATCGACCGACCGCCACATGTCCAAGTAATGATAATTGCGATGTTTACTGTTCCTGGAGACATGCTCTTAACTTTCATTGTAAGACCCACTCTCTTTTTCTCTTTGCTTACAAAACCCTAAAACTGCAACAAGTTTCCTGCATGTTTCTTTATACCGTTCATGTGCTTTGAACTCACATGCATGACATAGATCACCGTTTGAGCAGTTCCTGTCGGTCTGCGTTTGCACGTTACACAACATCATCGCAAGATGTTATTTATGAACAACTTCTTCACTCTCGTTGCAGTTTCTCTTGCAACACTCTTCAAAAGCTTTTCCAAATGGCCCTGAAACCCCCAATCAAAATGCCGGTAGGAGGAGCTACGCGTGGTGGAAAGATTAAAAACACTCGTAAAAAGGGACCGCCACCCGCAACCAAAAAGTCGGCAGCAGGAGCCGCGGGCGGTAGTAAAACTACAACAAAAGCATTGTACGTATCAGCATTCCTCTTGCCGTCATCTTACTGATTACTCGAAACAGAACCAAAGATCCTGAAGCCTCTCTACCCCATGACGAACAAAGGCACCAGCAACGCAAAACCCAGTTTTATGAAAGGGGTGCCGACACCAGAATGGAACACTCTGCTCAAAAAACAGGAAACGGTCTTACGAGGCCCCAGAGCAAAGGAAGTGACGATCTCGAAGCTGGATTTCGTGTACATCAATCTCTTGGTGGGAGATGACGTGCAGGGAGTTGACGAACCCAGTACGAATGTGCAAAGTCTGGTGCTGGTCAAGGAGATTAGGGAGTATGATGGCGAGGATGATCTACTGTGGATTTATTGGTGTGAGTGGAGGGAGGAGAAGTGGTGGTTGAGTGCCAATCAGGAAATTCATAAGGCGGATACTGTTGCGGAGGTGCTGGGGGATAAGAGTGTGGTGGAGACGGAGAGGGTTATTGGGTATAAGAAGAGTGTTGAGATTGTGAGAACGGAGGGGTGGTTGAAGGATCTTTTGGACAGGGCGTTGGCGGCGGGGACTTAGGATGGTTGAGGAGAAGGTTGGTGGTTGTGTTGTGTTCCGGTGTAAGGGGAGGCTAGATAGCGGGGTTTAGAGATATGGTTGTATTGCATGACTATATGATAGTTTTGAGCTTTGATTTACCCACCACTATCTGAGTGGACCTGAAATGAGCTTGCAGTTGACAAGACGAGTTAGAAAACCGACTGACTAAACTATGAGCGTTATAGTTAATTTCTTTAATTTCTTTAATTTCTTCAGCTTACTAATAGAGATTTGAAATCTTCTTATTGATTAAGAATAATAAACGAAACGACCGTTGTTTTGTCAAACTAGTCGACTAAACATCGCTCCCCGGGCGACAGCGGGTCGTTCCTGGCGGGTCGGGAATTTTGGCGCTCCCCGCATCCGCAGCATCCCTGCACAAGCTTCACTTCATCCCAAGGCGCAACAACATCGTCACATCACATCTACATCCCTCTTCGTCAGCTTATTCTTCCAACAAAACACACATAGGATACATTATCTCATCACCAATGTCGCAAAACCTGTGACCGATCCAGCAGCTAAAATGGATACAATATTCGACCTCGCGTCCCACGACCGCTGCAGCAAAGTAAACGAACCAGGCTACTATGTAAACTTGTCATTATCAATGTACTTCCCCCCATCCCCTCTCCCTCTCCCCTCAACTCTACGGGCTCTAACACACCTACTACAGCTTCATCCTCCTCGGTATCCTAATATCCTACCTCCCGCAACACTACCGCATCATCGCGCGCGGCACCTCCGAAGGCATATCCCCCTACTTCATCCTCCTAGGCACGACCTCCGGAACATGCGCGTTTGCGAATATTCTCGTGTCGCCGGTGTCGCGCGCCGACGTGGAGTGTTGTAAGGTGCTCGGCACGTTTGATTGTGTGGCTGGGCTGTTGGGGATTGTGCAGGTGGGGATGCAGTGGTTTTGTTTTAGTGTGATGTGAGTATTTCTATACTACGTATATGGTATGGTGTGGTATAGATCGCTGATAGAGATAGATTGTTATTATTCCTAATCTTCTTCCCGAGAACGCCGCGGGCTGAGGATAATCACGCGGGCGATAAATATACGTGGCGGACGGCGCTGACGGTTGCGTTTGTGTGTTTGTTACATGGGTTGGCTGTTATTATCGTCAGTACGGCTTTAGCGGTCTCAAAGCCTGGGTTTCTGGAAACTTGGGGGAATATTCTGGGAATCACGGCGACGGTTTTGGCGGCTATACAATACCTTCCGCAAATCTGGATGACCTGGCATCTCGGCCACGTCGGCAGTCTTAGCATTCCCATGATGCTCATTCAAACCCCCGGTTCTTTCGTCTGGGCCGCTAGTCTGGCAGCTCGTCTGGGTGTTCAGGGATGGAGTACCTGGGGCGTATTCTTAGTGACAGGATGTTTACAAGGTTGTCTATTGGTTATGGGGATTTGGTTTGAGGTTCAGGCGAGGATGGAGAAGGGGGATGATGATGGAGAGGTGACGAATGCTAGGTGCGTGGTTGGATATATTGATAATCAGAGGGATGGAGCCGAGACGGATGATGAGGGCGGTGCGGTGGTGGAGAATCCAAGTGAGAGGAGTCCGCTTTTGAGGAATGGGTCAAGGAAGACTTCGAGGTCGGGGATGAGGGATTGAATTGCTATGGATTGGGTGGGAGAAGGGCGTTTTGTAGTATTATTTTGAGGGGTTAGAATGTACTAACAAGGGTTCTCGCTGAGGTGATGGGTTTGACTTCAATATCGAATCCGTCTGCTTTACTATTCATTCAGGAGTAAGATACACTATTTTTTATTTGTTGTCTTGTGTTTCCGCAAAATTGTCTGCTTTGAAGTTTTCCAGCTCCTTCTACTCATGTCTAGCTCCTATACCAAACTCCTTCACCCGAATCACAAACCACATCCTTCTCCTTCCCCTCATCAAAAACCTACAACTTCCCCCTCCAATCCACCTCCGTACCCTCCCCCGCCCCCTCGGGAAACGTCTGCAGCAAATCCCTCAACTTATCAAACGGCGCGGCCAACAACCCGGCCAATCCCTCGCTCAACACACTACTCGTCGGCGCACTCGGATGCGATTTCGTCGGTACGAACTTCTTCGTCCTGGCGAAACTGAGCGCGATCTTCTCGGATTCGCCGGGGGGAAGCACGGATTCGAGACGGGGCATGTCGTGGTTCTTTTCGTGCTCGATGTGCGTGTGCAGGTCTGTTATTAAGGTCTCGAGGAGGGTCCAGAATTCGGGGGTTTGCGGTGACATGTTCTGTAATTTCGACAAGTCCTCCTTGACCTAAATCACATCAACATCCAACCCTATCCATCCTTCCCATCACGTATTGCGGCTTACAGCTTGATGTTGTTCGAAATCCTCCTTCGCCAGCGCTTTCCCTTCCACGCCGAGCCATTTCTCCATTGCAGGGTACACGGTCAATTCTTCGGAGATGGCGTGTCGCGCAAGGTTCCAGATTAGTTGGTTGCGCCAGGCGAGCTGGTCGGAGGGGGTTGAGGCCGCTTTGAGGGAGTAGTAGCAGGTGTCTAGGTAGGCGTGGTCGGTTGCTAGGGCTTCGGAGATTTTCATTTTTGTGGTGAAGGGAGAGAGGGGGGTGGTTTGGGCTGGTGTATGGGATTGAGGGGTGGAAATTTGTTCGAGGATGGACGGTATTGGGAAAACGTAACGGGTGTGAAAGCAAGTAAGAGAAGTTGAAGAAATATATAGAAGTATTAAGGAAAATGCATACTTATTAGCTGTAGTTATATACTTACCAATGCTTCTATGATCACTTGAGAGTACTAGCTGAATTAGTACAAGATGGTATTTATATTTGCCACTTGAAAGCTCCCTAATTCCACACTTTTCATTCGATATAAACTGATCGGATTTCTATAACCGAAAACTAAAATGCCATGATGAAGTCATCTAACATAAATGTCAAAGCTCCAGGAGATCAACCTGCATCCCCATATTCTCGCTTAGGCTGTCCCTACTAGCTCTAAATTCTTAGCGGCACCCTTAGGATTTCTTGAACATCTGCCAAACCTTCAACGTTCGCATCAAACCACTTTGACCACGACTCCACCATTCCAAAAATGTCCAACCCACCCTCCGGCGCCTCAACGCCCAACCCCCGCTTCACCACGCAAACCAAAACCGCCGAAGACCTCCTCGCAACCCAAACAGAAGGCCTAGTAAACCTCTCCGATTTCCGCAAACGCCGCGCCGAAGCAATCGAGCAGAAAGAACGGGATGCGCAGGAGAAATTCGCAAATGGGGGGAGTAGTAGAGGGTCTGATGGGTGAGTACCGATCATCCAAATCAGAGAAGGGGATGAGGGGAAGGGGGTAAGGGATGGGACTAATGGCCATAGTACAGTGCGTCTACACCCCGTGAACCATTGAAGAAGAAAAAGTGGAAAATCGGGACGCCGAAATTGTCTTTTGGGGTTGATGATGAGGAGGGCGAGAGTACGGATGCTGCTACACCGCTGTCAGGGTCGATGTCACCGAGAGGAGGAACGCCCGCGGGGGATGCGCCGAAGAAGAAGAAAATCGGTGTTAACTCATCGATCGCTGTTGCGCCGAAAGCTTTGACTAAGTCTGCTTTACTGAGGGAAGCGCAGACGCGAGAGAGTTTGCGAAAAGAGTTTCTGGTGATCCAAGAGGCTGTGAAGGGGACAGAGATTAATATCCCGTTTGTGTTTTACGATGGCACTAATATCCCCGGTGGGATATGTAAGGTGAAGAAGGGGGATTATATATGGTTGTTTTTGGATAAGAGTCGGAAGGTCGGGGCGGAGATGGGGGTGGGTGAGAAGGGATCGAATATTAGGAGGGAGTGGGCGAGGGTTGGGGTGGATGACTTGATGATGGTTAGGGGTGGGATTATTATTCCTCATGTAAGTTATGAAACCCATAACTCGGTCCCGCCAGAGTATCCGCTGACAATGTCCAAAGCACTACGACTTCTACTACTTCATAATGAACCACACCCTCGGACCCAACAACCGCATCCTCTTCGACTACTCCGCCGAACCTCCAGCCGTCCTCCCAGAAGCTCCCGAACCCATCAACCTAGATACCTACAACCCACTCTCCGTCCCATCGAAACAAAAACCCAAAGATGTTCCAACAGAGAACAAGGATTTGGAGGGTACGAACGACGATCCTACATTGACGAAAGTCGTCGATCGACGCTGGTACGAGCGGAATAAACATATCTTTCCGGCGAGCGTGTGGCAGGATTTCGATCCGGATAAGGATTATCAGAAAGAGGTTAAGCGGGATGCTGGTGGGAATGCGTTTTTCTTTTCTTGAGATTCGTAGGACGAGGGGGTTGGAGAGTGAGGTAGATGAGATATCTCTCCGCATATATACTGCATACTTGAGATAATTCAAGATAGAAAACGTTCCAACAGGTTGGAAATCTAAATAGAAATCTAAACGCCCATTAGCTCACTCCCTCCCCATCACCCGCATTCCAAAAACTTACATCCATCACCATCCTCATCCCCAAACAACCCACCTCCCAACCCACCACCCCCCAACAACAACCACCCATCCCGGCCAAAACAAAACCAACACAATCCCATTCCCATTCCCCAACACGAAGACCACGAATTCAAACCATAATTTGTTTCTTAGGCCTTTACTCTTTCCCCATCCGTACTTGACGACCTGGGTTCCTGATTTGATCGTCTGGTGAAGTAGGGTGAGGGAGGTCGTGTACGTTTGCAGTGCTAAGAGAGTGGTAAGGTGACGAGCGTGGAGGAAGAGGAGACGGGTGAGGATGCTGAGGTGGAGAGTTGTGTGGAGCGCTAGGATGGAGAGGTAGTGGGTTGTTTGGAGGAGGAAGAGACGTGTGAGGATTGAGAGGTGGAGGAGCGGGATGTGAGTGTTTAGAGCTAGGAGGCTAGGGAGGAGGTAGATGAGGCGTGAGAGCGTGGTACGGAGGGAGAGGGTTGGCGTAGAACTCTTTGTGAGGGTTGTGTGGTGGACGTCGGGTGGTGGTTGTGTGAGGCCCATGGTGAGAGCTGTAGTGACCGTGTTTGTATGTTTGCTGAGACACAGGAAGGGAAGGAGGGGGAGGAAGTGTGTAGTGGGAGTCAAGCCATTGTTATATCTCTCATCTCCCCCACCTATTCACAGTTCCACACTGTCACACCACTTAAGCTTCATGATGCGCGACATTTAGATCACGATCGCTTCCGCTACCACTCTGTCGCAGTACGGTTAAACCTTATTTATGACCCATGAATTATATATGTTTATTAAATATGTGGGGTTTTGATGAACTTGAAGTAACTTGTTATGGGTATTAGCCGCTGCAACCGATTTCCTGGCGGTTTCGTGCGAGATGGTTTTGTTGATATGCATGAAGACCTGATTGCGGAGCTCACGAGCTTGATGTCAAGCGAGGGAAGGTATAGATTTCCGAGGAATGATTGGAAGGAGAGTTGATGTTGAGGTAAGAATGGGATGGTGCTTGGTATGCAGGAGACTAGTATTTTGAAAATGAGTCTAGAATCTAATGTTTGGTTCGAGCGAGTTGTGAGAAGGAGTGAGAAGGGTTTATTGAGGTTCGTGGGGGTCTGTGATGTTGTGATTCGTTGAAAAGGGGCAGGAGAGGTTGGCGCGGGGTCAATGAGGGGCATGTCCGATGTAGGATTAATCATTGAATATTGATTTGAAGGTGCTTTATTGACTCGTATGTAGATTCGTTCGGAGTGCGTGGTAGAGTGAGTGGCTGAGAGTGTGTTTCATGAAAGAATTGGTGTGGTGGTTATGGGAAGTTTAACATCTCTGATAATTGAATCTCACATCGCCAGAAAAATGATCTCGATTGGCGGGAGAGAAATTCTTTTATGGCTTTGTAGAGCCATGAATACCTTCTTCCACGAGGCTAATCTCGGGGAGAGTCAGGTAAAGACCTAGTACTATCCGGGAGGTTTCGTTGGCGTTGCTGAGTAGGAAAGCCACAACTCTTCCGTCGCCGTCGAGGAGATAGCGGTAGCCCAGGCCCAGTAGTGAATTCGATCTATCCTTTCCCATGATACCGTCTCTTTCAATGCCCTTAATTATGGGATATCAGATAACTAGCATGCTGTTCAAGCACCCTGGTTGAAGTTCATGCTATATCCTCCAGTCTTCTCATCCTTAACCATCTGAAAATTATTCGTCGACAGACCAAATGGCTTCAGTATGCCATTTCCGAGCTGTTTTAACTTGTCCATCATCTCTCCTGTCTCCTTTTCCTGGGCTGCTTTCGTCCGAGGTGGTAGTGCTTTCAGTTGCTGCTGAACGATTCTCTTATCCGCTGCCGAGAGATTCGGCATAGTGGCAAGGATTTTGTAATCTAAAAATGTCAGGAAAATGATTATCTTAAGGGACTTGGAGGCGTCATCAATCCATACCTTCTTCAGCACCCTGTAGAACCGACCAACCTCCCTGTTCGCTCCTGGCCTTCGCCCTCCTCATCAAAGCTTTTGCCTTGATTCTCTCAATATCCGCAAGTCTCTTTTGCTCTGGCTCTGGCTTCTCCACGGGAATTTTGGACAATCTTTCCCTTGTAGCATCACTCATAACCACTTCAATCTCCTCCTCCTCTTCCTTTGATAGCTTTTCGACCTTCTCCGCATTTTGCTTCTCCAGTCTCTCTAACCCATCGAGAGCTTCCGTCGCAGACTTCACCGCTTCTTTCCAATCCTCTAATTTAAGATGACAAGCTGAAACATTACTTTTCAGGACCGCGATCTCGTAATCTAGGTAGTTCGGACATGTTGCTAGTGCTTGATCATAACTGTCTATCGCTTCTCGATATTCGGATTTGGCGAATAACGCATTTGCAGATGCTTTCTGTGTATTGGATTCTTCAATTAATGCCTAAGAAGATTTGTCAGATCATCCAAACGGACTATGTCAAAGGAAAAGGGAAGCTCACATACAGCTTCTTCCTCTGGAGAAAACTTGATTATCTCCTCTTCATCGTTCTTGGTTCCTTCAGACTTCTGAGGGTCCTCATCTTTTTTCTCTGGGAACTTGCGAGCGAATTTCTCACTGCGAGATGCCATGATGGCAGGAGGTTGTTGTGCTTTGCGAGTTGTAGAAAGTTAGGTTGATAGCTTCAACTGGTGCTTGGTGGGGCGGAACGTTCCCGCTTTTCAACCCCTGCCCTCTATGGACTTACCAACATCAACCGAGGAACATCACCACTCCTCATGAAGTTCATGATATTCACAAAATAATAGTAATAATTAGACTACATCGAGATGTCTACTAAGGCAAAGCAAGTTTCTCTCCTTGAAATTCCTCATGAAGAACCAAATACTAACGGTCTATCCTAGTCCCCCTCCTATTCGAGCATGTATCTTCGATATGGATGGACTCCTCATAGATTCCGAGGACAAGTACACGAGAGGTACTAATGAAATTCTGGCCAAGTATGGGAAGGGACCTATTCCATGGGATGTCAAGGCAAAACTTCAAGGTCGACCTGGAACTGCCGCTATGGATATCTTTCTGAAGGTTAGTTAACGGAAATCTGTCCTTCGTTTGTCTTTTCCCTCGTCAATTTCATATATTTTCGTAAAGAATCTTAGCCTGAGTCAAGGTTGAACTTAACTTAGCAAATTGCAATGCTTTTTCTATTACACTCAGGAAACTGTGCCTTTCATATGTCGCTGCTTGTAAATTTCCAAGTGTGCTTATCTTGAAGACGTTTTCTTTTGACTTTACTCGGTATCACGTTCACTCCAAAGTCTTCGTCTCATGTAGAGAATCTGAGTATGCCCAAATCCCTGAAGCTAATACAAAAGTTTGTTCAGTGGGCCCAGCTTCCTATAACAGCAGAAGAATACACAGCCGAACAAAATGACCTCCACACCAAATACTTTCCTACCACAGCACCGCTCGCAGGAGTCGAGACGCTCTTCCAGCAACTCTCGGTTGCTCGTACAGCTCAAGAAGGCCATCCTGTCGCCATAGCTCTAGCCACCTCATCTCATCTACCCAAGTTTCGGCTCAAAACTTCTCACCTAGAGCCTCTATTTTCAATCTTTCCACCGGAGCAACGAATTCTCGGCGACGATCCACGCATTCCGTCAGGTCGTGGCAAACCGGCACCGGATATCTATCTTCTAGCACTCTCCGCGATAAACGATTCTCTCCATGCTTCTATCCCGCCAATTCAGCCTCACGAATGCCTGGTTTTTGAAGACGCGGTGCCGGGTGTTGAGGCTGGAAGAAGAGCTGGAATGCAGGTTGTGTGGGTACCGGCTTCCGGATTAGCAGAGCTATATCAAGGAAGAGAGCATGAGGTTTTGGCCGGGAAAACTGGTGAGGGTGACGATTTACTGGGTCCTAATGAATTGGGAAGTGTTGGTGATGGCTGGGCTGCTCAGATGAATAGTCTTGAGGAGTTTGACTGGGCCCGATGGGGAGTTGAATTTGCCAATCGTGAGAACAAATAACTTCTAGAAGAGTTGATAACACTGTGGATTTGAAAGCCAGAGGTTCGTTATCACAGTCGATGTTTGGCGTCACAAAGTATGCTGCCGTGTTATTGACACATTTACGCCTTTAATACACTCTAGCTGAATATTGAACAGCAGCAAGGCCCTCATAGCAAGACAAACAATGTAAGTAATTTCTATATGTTTGAAACTGATTGTCACAATGCTAGTTGCCACTGAAGCGCTATGAGATATATTCCAAGAACGTACCAGCCCTCCATCTTCCAGCATAAATCTTCCACGAGAAGTCCAAACTTATCATACATATAACCCTTACGCCTAAAAGGGAAGAAACAAAACACTCGTTTAAAAGAATGATAAGAAGTGAAGATTTTCAGAGCATAGACTAGCTTCCGATGACAATCAACATTTGCTGGGTTGTATGAAATCTACCAATCGGTCTCTGTACGATCCCATGGGAGTTCCTCATCGTATAGCAGGGTGTTGAGATACATTTCTCGATACCAACCAGACTTCCCAGGGAGGCTATGGGTGTAATCGAAAACTAAATTACTTTTCAACGACTTGATTTCAACCTGAAGATACTGTCGGTCAGGGAAAGGCATGGGAATGACGCCTGATGCGGTCTCCAATTCTGAATCTAGGTCGTAATAGAAGACGGCACTGTCCTGCCAATAAGCAGAGATCTCAATAATTCCGTTGTTGCTCGCCTTCCATCCATGCTGGAAAATTTTGTAGAGCACTTGGTGGTGAATTTTCAAGACGTGATCTCCAAGTTTCCTGTAGTGTGACAGTACTAATGGACCCAATTGTTTGTCGAGCATCACCATGGCTCTACCAGACGAAGAAAAATCATCATCTTGATAATGATCACCTAAGCCAATCGAGACATCATACCTATCATACGTATGGACCTTTGACCAGGACCCAACCACCAGAGTTAGGGCTTCCCGAAATAATGTGGCATGACGCAGCTTTTTCGCAAGAAGTAGTATCTCGAACAACATGATTAGAAATTCGGGCTCCCTTTCCTCCTCGAGCCCATGACCTGAGCGCGATGGTCCGAACATAGGACTGTGAAGTAGCGCATCAGTCAGTGTAGCGGAGACAACAGGTAAGGCGCAATAATATTCGGCGGTCGTTGTCAAGCGATCCAATTGGTCATAAGTCTCTATCTTATATTCCAGGCGATACATGGCGCGGAGTATTTGATCAATTGCCATGATGTCTCCCTCGGGGTGTAAGTAAGCCATTGAGTCGTTTGTTGTACTAGGTGTTGTCTATGATACGTCAGAAAGCCCAAGCACATACACAGCGACCGTACCTTTTCCGAAGACTGTAGAGACCAGCCCCTCCCTTCCCCTGAAAGATGATCAAGGACCGTCACATACTCGTACTGGAAAGCTGCTGACGCTGGCGCTCCAGATTTATCAGGAGAGTCCATAAATTGACGAAAGTACTTCGAGTGCATTTTCAAGACTATTGAGTGTACGTGGAAGGCTAGTTCCCATCACAGTAAGCTGAGTATCGGGCGGTCCCAAAGGACTCTTAAAAGCTATCGGGGCTTTCTCAGGTTCAGCGACCTTTTGCCGTTTGTTAGGATTTCCGGGAGCCATCTGCGCTGTTACTTGAAAGCTGGACAGCTCTTGAAGCAATGGTCGAAGAGGAGAGGAAAATAGGCTAGTGCGAATAGCTACTCTAAACGTTTTTGTCAACTTTCGAGTCGCTACTGCGATCTCTTTAGGTATTCGTGGAGAAGCAAAAAGTATGTAAAGATGTCAAACAAAGGGGTTGACACGAAAGCACGTGCCCTCGACACGCGTCCCAACGCGCGCGCTCTTCCAGATCAGTTCCTATATATTTACTATCGTGAAAAGAGGTATGATCAATCAAGCAGTCTGAAATGTCTGGTACGTTTTGGCGATATAATTGAATCAACCTGAAAGTTCATTCTGCAAAGATATTGTTTGAGCAGAAAACACCATCCTTACGTCCAACTTACTAGATAATTATATTCAATCTTTATGCGAAGCGAAGACAGGTTTTGTGGAGACTATTCTAGTTTACGTTAGGCATTCGATGAATAAACATAGGCTGGATAATGTAGGGTAGAATAAATCGAGTTTCCGTCACCAGTGTGACGCGAATCTGACGGGACACCTCATAGTAGAATAACGATGTTCAACCTAAGAAGCTATATTTGCTCAGTTTTATCATAAGTAAATATGCTCTACTACTTCTATGTTAAAGATTAAATATGCTTATTGAGGGAGCAGTGGTAGAGTGTCGTCTTCTGGCAGTGTTATTACACTAGGACGGCCTCTTACAACACACTCGTGCCTCCTTAGGCGAGGTCGTCTGAAGAGCGGGAAACTTGATCAGAAGGTAAGGTATTTTCCCTTTCGAAATCCAATAATATAAACGTTGTCATGACTGCCGTTTGCCTTTAATATTGCTGAAATTCACGACTGTATCTAAATTGTGTTAGCAATAACACCACTGTTCCCTCTGGCTTCGAGAAGTGTTCCCTTTTAGAATGAGTGGCAATGTTTTTTGTTCTAGATCCAAGTTTATGCAGACATGTTTTTCAACACTCGAAGTTTGACACTACCCACGTCTCCACATTGTATCCAAACTCCTCATTTCTTTGTTGACAGTCTGCACAGTCTTGGGTAAATGACTGTTGTTGAAGTGCCAAGTAGGTGCTTAAATATAGCACTATAAACTAGGAAGATCGTGACACAATTTTGGGACATGAACAAAAAAAGCCATGCCAATTATAAGATCAGTATGTCGCACATTTAGGTACGCAATCTTGTATACAACTCGCCTAACTGCCAGTCCACACCACCTCCCTTCACCAACCAAATTTCCATCTCTGGAAGCTTAAAACAGATGTAGAGACTATGTTGTATACACCACTACAAATTATCTTAAAGTCGAGCTCTGCAACGAAATAAGAATGCTACTGACACCTAGTACATTCTTTGGGAGAAGGATTAAGTGGGGTTCAAGACCATACCATCTACGTAATGCTGCGAGAATTTTTTGGAGCATCTGTCGCAGCTTAAAATTACTTCTCTATTTACGCACTGAGTAGTACACCTGACGTGTTGGGAACAATGAGAGTATGGACAGAATTAATTTCATCTCAAGAATCACAAGCTGCTGGTTCCGTATTGTCCCAAATTTGCTTCTATACCCACTAACATTACATTACGAAAGTATGTAATTGCTACAGAATGACTAAACCATTTGTACGAACCACCTAGTGGGTCTTTAAACCAGACATATAATAAGAATACTGACAGAGACGTTCCAATAAGCCTAGTAATATAGCATGAACACCACTGCCACGCGCACCCTCCCCAGAATGTAAGTACGATAGAACACGTTTTTCTCGTGACTACCAATCGGTCTCTGATGTATCCCATGGAAGATCTCTATTCTTGATGTCTGTGCAAATAAATGCTCGGTAATAAAATCCTTGTCCAGCCATATCACCGGTTCGATCCAATTTCAAGTTGTTCTTCAACAACCTTGACAATCCGTCCCTAAGAGAGTCAATCTCTACCATTAATTCATTATTTTCCATCAAATTCCCGGCCATCTCTACGGAACACTCCTCTAGAACCTCTCTATAATAGAAAGTAGTTTCTTCCCAAGTGTCAGGCAGCACTCGGGTGGTGCGCTTTGGTCTCCATCGATGGTTGAGCACTGCCATGAGGAGGTGATGATGACATTCCACTACTTGCTCGCGAAGTTTGTTGTAGTGCTCCTTGACCAAAGGACCTAATTGCTTGTCGTCCTCGACGAGCACTCTCCACGTAGAACATGGATCATCATTAGGACCCAAATTCGGAGCTAAGACATCGTCGTCATTGTCTTTCGACCAGTTTCCGACCACTATGATCGCGACGTCTCGGAACATTGTGGCGTGGCGAAGTTTCCGGGCTAGGAACATGAATTCACACGCCTTTTTGATGAATTCCTTGTACAAGTCCTGAAAGTCTCAGGTGCCATCTGATCTGGATACTCAAGAATAGGGCTGAGTATTAACGCATCAGTTAGGGTAGCTGATACCATAGGCAAAGCACGGTAATACTCGGCAATATCTGCCCTGAGTTTGAGATGAGAATAGCTCTCTACTTTGTACGGCAGACGGTACATAGCGCGAATCATGCGATTGAACGCACCAGCTTGCTCGCAGGATCCCTCATATGCCAAGATCTCTGTTAATGATGCGGGCTCTGCCTGGAAAATGTTAAAATTGAGCATGGAGGTAACAAATTTAGGCTCTGTTTACTCACCTAAAAAACTGACAATTCTTTATCGAATTTTCAATATTAGCGTAAGGCTAGTAGGGGTCAAAGTAGACTAAAACCTAGAGAACAAGGGTGCGCTAAATACCCTATAGCGAGTACCCCGAACGCCCTGTAGCGAGCACCCCGAATACCCTATACGAGGCCGCCAAAATACCTTATATATTAGTCGTAAGTATATAAAATAAATACTTATTTATTAGAAATACAAAAAGAAACACGAGGTTTACTATTTTAAAAAGTTAGGGTTTTTATCGATTTCGACGACGAAGAGTAAAAGAACCTCGAGACTACTATTCACAATTGTTAGAATTCCTCACCCAAAAAATCACAAGTTGATAATTAGCACTGACCTCCTACTGTGGGGTCCGAACTAAAGTTTTAGCGAGCGGGAGCCCCAGAAAACCGTCAAAAGCCGAGGCAGGGAGCCCTATTCTATTCTAATAATTTGACAAAGATGTCAGATTTTCAGGTGAGTAAACAGGGCCTTAACAGCTCACCTTTTCTGAAGACTCTAAGGACCAGCCTAATCCATCTCCTTCAGCAACTTTATCAATTACAGTCACATACTCGTATTTAAAAGCCGATGATGCTGGGAGGCCGGATTTGTCAGGCGAGTCCATGAATCGGTTGAAATACTGGGAATGGAGTTTTATCGTCTGATTGAAAAAAGGGCAGCGAAATCACTTACCAAATGACTAGTTGACTATGATTCTTTGAAGCACTTTGAAAACAATGAATTTCTATAGTCCTAGGATTAGTGGACAAGTTAACTTATGTACGAAAGGTTACTAGCCTGGTTAAGCGAGGCAAAAGGGGTAAGTAACCAAAAGTCACATCCTTTCAATAATGTACCCTTTTGATCACGGTTCTACATCGTCATTAATGACTTCATGGAAGGATTTCAAAGCTTCGTAGGGTTGAAAGGTCGTGATGATCACTGAAAGCAACTGTCTTCAGGTGACGGTGTGGATTCTCAGCACAAAAGGTTACATTCGTCACCAATTATAATGAAGTAGAAACATTTGATTAGCATCATTGTAACACTTGAGGTCTGATATCTTGAACGTCTTCTGTGGCAACTCATCCATATGCTAGTGCCTGTTCAAGTAGGACAATACATGCCAATCTCGGTTCCTGAGTGGTACCATGTTCAGTCATGATTCATGATATTTGAGTCTTGGACACAAACATCTAAAATTGAGCACAACATATAAAACTCAATAATAAAAGGTAACATCAAGTCTACCAGTTTCGCGAGGTAATGTGACGACGTGGTGGCACAGATAGAACGACTAGCAGTTTAACAGTCCGTAGTAGCTCGTCTTGACAACGAACACGCAAGGTCTTGTTCTTTGGGAAACTCTAGTGATGGTCTCAGATTACCACCAAAGTTATCTTATCATGGGGTGCCCAGTGAGATCCTCGAAAACTTCACGGTGGCTCGTTATATTGTAACTGTTCTGTGAGTTCTGACTCCTAATACAATGACCATGTTTTGCAACTTTTCGAACATACCATAGCAGTCCCATGATATTATCAGAACTTTTCTACCTCAGTATTGTTTCGCAAATGATTTGATACATGCCGGTTGGAGTTGTTAGTAATACAGAAGAAAGGCCCAGCCCTAAACAGCTATTTTGTACTACAGCAAATATTAACAGTATTTATATCCCCGAAGATTTCTTCTGACTATCACCTCTCTCATCACTCTCCATCGTGCGAACTCTCTTGTAGACCCACACAATGGCCTTCAAAGTCGAACTCTGCGCCGAAGCCGACATGGCACGCGCATTCGAAATCATAAGCGAAGCATTCGGCCATGACCTTCCCTACATCGACGCCACGTTCCCATCACATCCAACGACAGCTGGTCGCGCTATTGGGACTTCAAGATTAATAGACATGATGAAGAACGATCCATGCACTACGTTTGTCAAAGTCGTGGATACCGAGACGGGACTTATGATTGCGCAAGCGAAATGGAATATCTACAAAGACACGATACCGGAGGAGAAAGACTTGGATGGCGATTTCTGGGTAAATGAGGACGAGAAAAGATATGCGCAGCTTCTATATCGTCAGTGGTTGATTCCAAGACGTAAAGCTATTCGGGAAAGTGGAGGGAATCTCTTCTGTAAGTCAATCACTGTCAACGTGGAGCTAAAACACCCAATTTCTTCGATTTAACGGGGCTGACTGCGAGGACTTGTAGCACTTGATCTTCTTACCGTGGATCCAAAATATCAACGCCGCGGCGCCGGTCGTCTTTTGGTGAAATGGGGGACTTCGCAAGCAGATAAGCTCGGGTTGAAATGCGTAGTCGAGTCGACAGATCCTGGTTTCGGTCTTTATAAGTCCGAAGGATTCGAACATTGTGGTGTTTGGGAGACAGAATTACCAGATGAGTGGAAAGAGAGCAGGAGAAAAGCGAAATTTGTGTGGATGGTTAGAGAACCCCAACCAGGACAACAATGGTTGGCTTCAAGATGTTTGCGGAAATACTAGGAGTTCATTCGACTCAACAAGTTAGATAAATTCTAAAGTTTTAATCTAGCTCGATTAAGTGCCTATAATCACTGCCGTGCCAGTCAATCCAATATGTTTAATACTTGGTGGACCGGGAAAGCAAAAATAACGAAGAATCGTATCTAGCTGTCTAGTGACGTTTTGAAGTACGAATTGACTACGCTCACCAAAACGTATTTGAATACGATACAGTAAAAATATTGAAAGGATTGTAAAAGTTGTGATCGATTTCCATAGAGTCCATATTGCCGACACTCTGAAATTGTGTATTCTAACACCTGTTTTTTAGCAAGAATCTAAATTGCAGATACTGAGATTAAGAGGAATCAGATAGAGGCAGCAAACTCAATGTTCTCTGACAAAGTCGCGGTTGAAGGTAGTTTTGCTAAACAATAGGGACATGCTATGCTTTTTCTCCAGTTTAGATTTCTTGTCTCCGGCGTCGTGGCCAAGATTCGAAACTTTCCCAAGTAAGCAGTTGACTTGATATTTGGAATGTTATATAATTCTTGCTACAATGCCCCCATATGTGATAGCTACCAAACTGTATGCTCTTGATGAGCAACACTCCCATCATAAGCATCCTGCATCCAAAGAAAACGAATTTTCCTTCAGTATTGCTTCCATGAGTTGCCGCTAAATACCGGCATCCACACCTAGATCATAAATCGAACCAGTAGGTTTCCATCCTGCCACTCGAATGCGCATAGCAATTATTCAACCCTTATGCAACTCCACCGCCTCCCTCAAGAAAATAATGATGCTAAGTCCCCATATGTAACGCCACTAAATAATATAAGCAGCTTCCCGTGCCAAGCTATTGGCATATATTGTTCATAAGACTATCATGCCTTAGAACTTTCCTGCCGTGTATTTTCATCGTCCATCGCCTCACTGAACTGAGATCTCGCATCATCGTAAATAGATTCTCCGCCGGCAGATGTGACGGCAGAAACGTGTGACCTTCGATTCCCAGGATGTGCGATTGGAAATAGATTCGGTATAGAATTATCGGTGTATGCGGAGTCCTCGGCGAAGCCGTCTGAAGTCTCGCTGGTCGTGGCGGACGCAACATTGTTCCGTGTGTTAGGATTTACACTGATATTTGGAACAGTGCGTTTCGAAAATTTGGAAGGCTCGCTGCCCGGTTGAACCGAATCAGTGTCGTTAAATTGTAGTCGAGATCGCGAAGGTTCCAATTGTGACTTCGACGAAGGCGCGGAGTATCTCGAATCAGGATGCTCTCTTAGAAGACTCGATTCGCTGTTAGGGCCACCCATGGTAGACCGAGTATCGTAGAAGACATTTTCCTCTGTGCCAAAGTTCATCCGCGTCACGGTTTGATGCTGAGGTAGGCCATTGTCATTAGACTTTTCTGGAACTCCGTTGGCATAATGGCCTGGCCCATGACTTCCATCCGGGACAATGAATCGCTTATCTATTCTCACAGCGAGATACAATGCGACAACTATAATTTCGATAGTGAAGTTGAACAGGTAGAAACACGTCTTACTATGATACCAGGCAGGATTGTTTCTGGGCCGTGGAACATAACTAGTACCTGCTCTGAATGCTGCACCTAAGGTGAGAATTGTGCTCGCGAAGGCTACAATGCCTATCTTTGTTCGAAACCGTCCCCTTCCGAACTTCTCAGCAGGTCCCCTGGCAGGTATAACCAGCTTTAATAAAAGTATCGGCAATGGTAGAAACGCAGCAACCGCAAAATATGTCGCTCCATAAAGTTGGACAACCCGGTCGACACGGCGTATTTTCGTGTCGAGAGTATAAAAGCTCTGTATACTCACGGCAATCAAAGCTGCCAGTGTAAGAACAATCGTAGCAAAGTAAATGTTGAAACTGAGGGCGAACCATTTCTTCCAAGCCCAGTGAGGATAGCTAGCTCTGAATATCCGCTGTGTAAATATGAGATTGACGAGATACAAGATAATGACTCCTGCCTGAACAAATATCTGGGCTGCAATGGCTATTCGCACATTGCTAGAATATGACGTCCATACTATTCGCATAGTGCAAGTGACGATTCGTGCCATACAAAAGCCGAAGCAGAGGGCTGAGAGTGGAAATAGCCTTCCATGTTTCTTGTTAATCACGAAAGTTGACATGTGTCCGACAGCACAAAGGACGAAGAGTGCCAGAAAGACAGCCGTAATTGGGTCATCGATTGATTTTACAGGAAGCCCTCCCAGAAGAGCAGAATTCGGTGGGTAGGGAGGACCTGAAGATTTGTTCGGTACCTGGAGCTGGTTGGCAATCATAGTCTTCTAGCAGATCGAAAGAGTTACTTACTGTTCCTACTGTAGACATCTCGAACATGAACTTGACACCGTCCCTCTTCTGGCAACTTAAGTTTCGTACGATGCTGAATATCCCGCAAGGTGAATCACTAGCAATATTCAATGAATGGAAGTACATTGTACATGTGTCATGGTGGAAGAACTTGGAAAAATCGCTTGGCGGGATGAATCATAGAAGAGCAACACGCGTAGGAGACTGAAGGGAAGAGAAATGAAAGAGTACTGAAGGCAAGCAAAAGGAAGATCTCATCGTGGCACAATCCCGTTTCCCCATCAAGGAAGGTCTCTCCCCCCTGGGTGTAGAACATTGTCGGATTCTCGCCTCCATGACGCTTTCAATTGTTTGGTAAGATTATGCTCAGCTGGTCTATTCTGCAGCAAAGTGCACGAATAGCATTTGATATCCAATGCCAAATCATGATTAACCGGTTATCGTGATTCGAGATGAAGGGAAGAAAGGAAGTTGAACACCGAGGAGCAGCTGTGAGGTTGCAGAGACCAATGAGAACTTGCAAAAATGTCGGCAAACGGAGAGTTCATTTGTGCCTTAGGCATTAACCGGGAGCACGACAGGTTTCTTGCCGTTACAAGGGACTTCAACGGACATCCGAGAAACCGACAGACGGGAAGCAGGAAACAAGTTTGTATTAGATGGAATCTGCACAACATCATGCACTGGGTAAAAGGCTAATCAGATAGCTAATTGCCTACTAAAACGCCTCTAATTCCCGGAGCGTCAACTTTCTATGAATCCAACTCAAGCCAGCGAAGCCGACTCGAACATCCTCGGCCACGATCCAACAAGGTGGAATTGTTCAAGATATCATACTCAATATCTGTACTGGCCACCATCATCCACAGATTCAGCGTGTTGGAGCCACTGAAAGCTTTAATTCAAGTTAACTATTTGGACGTTATCACCATCCCTCATGTCTTAAGGAGCCCTGAGGTGTTTATTACTGTATGTGATGTTCATGTCCTAACCTACCTGAGGACGTACAAATACCCAAACAGGTAAGTTACTACGATGAAGCACTAAAGAGTAAAGTATCCTTACCCCCCGCAACTAAAGCAACCTTAAGTATATAGTTCGTCTAGTGTATGCCCACATGGTTCTTCTTAAGACGACGAATTCGATGAAAGCTTCTTTCAACGACTTAGGCTCGGCAAGGTTGTAGACTGAGCGGGAGAAAAGCATCTGAGGAAGAGAGCACGGCTCTAACATGTATTAGTGAATAGAAAGGGAGTGTAACGGTCTTTGAATTTACTATTGAACCCGTATATGTCCAGAGACGGTATTGGCTAGGATATAGAGCCCGAGCAGAATCACAGAAGCCGGAAGAGTACTTTAGAGAGAAATATTATGGTCTCAGCATTGGGCGGCGGGAAAGTCCTTTCAAAACTCTTTCTCAACGACTCGACACCATTGCATAGAATTGCAACACAAAATAAATAATCTCCTGGTGCATCAATACTATCATCACATCCCATAACTCTTCAATGACTGAGAACTCCCTTCTATAAATAGATCCCACAAGCGTCCTTATTAGCTGATTATCAGACCCCATTCCACCAAAGAGCAGCACCCGTTCTCCACTGATTCTGAGATAAAATAACGCCGCTTTTGCTTCTCCTCCACATCTCGCTTCAACGCTGACTGAATCAGGCCGTCACCACGGCCTTCATTCTCCACAAATTGATTGAGGTGTATATTTTATAAAAAACAATTTTTCTTCATAATTCAACCAATCACATAGCCCGGCTGGCACAATTGGTTAGCGCGTGGGCCTTTTAAGCCCAAGGTTGAGAGTTCAAGCCTCTCGTCGGGCGTGATAATATTCCTTTTTTGCGAGTTCCACTTCATTTGAGCTCCATTCAGAGAAACAAATGTGTCGTTAAAAACAGTTCCGACGAGATTTAGTAATAGTTTTCAAGACATCCACATAAATTAACTACTTTTTCGAGATCTGGAAAATTCTCGCTTTGGAATTTATATGCCAGAAATACTGATTCGTCATTTTTGAAGATATGGTCCGTTTGTTATACAAAAAATTTGAACGGAAGTCTCAGAAACAACGTGAAAATCAGCTCCTATATGGATATGCAAGTATGACAGAGTTCTCGGAACCAAACAGCACTTTCCTTGCCGAACCTTATACCAGACCGTAAGTTATAGTGACATTCTGGTAGTTTCCCTATCTATTGGGACAAGCATCAAAAAAGTTGTTCGTCAAACGCTTTTGCATTCCTATAGAAGTCTAATGCAAGTCTACAAAAGGGGCTATCGATTTCGACCAGGACTGTTCATGATCACAGAGTCCATACGTATTCTTTGACTACGTTTCCAAGGTGCTTTCTTGTACACAAACATGATTTTCTTCGCTTCTCATTTTTGCAGCACTATCATAACGCGTGGGTCGGAGTGATATACTTGTTCTTGATGTTCACTACCTAAAGGAAGTAATCGGGTGTACCTAATTTTTCTCAGCATGGTAAATCGTGGGGTGTTGGGAAACTTACGTCGTGAAACCATCGGCTCGCCTGCTCTTGGGCAGGGGTCAAATTGCAGGCTATATTAGTTAGCAGAGCCTCATTGCAGGGAATATCTGCCCTTACAAGGTATATTTCAGATGTTCATCAATCTCCATAATGGCGGCTTGGTTACCACACCTATAGCAGTAGTTGGGAGCTGCAGAATTAGTGTTGGACCATTAGCAACAATAGGTTGACATACCAGAGAAGATTGTGACTACATTCCGATCCTGAGACCAATTATAACCCTCCATGACCAACTGATGGGCTCTGGCAACCAGTGTCAACCCGTTGTTGTGGTTAAACGCCTCAGAGATATCCTGTCCAAACGTATATCCAGCACCTCGAGGAGATATGCCCCAACCACATCTGTCATCGGGATCAGACCATAACAAATCGCACATTGGACCCTCGTGCGGAACTTCTTGAATACGGTCGAGAGCTCTGATATTATCGAGGGTGTCAATACTTGGGGATAGACCCCCGTGGAGGCAGAAAATTTGATTGTCGATAAGCGCGGTGAGAGGAAGATAATCGAATAAATCGGTAAAGTATTTCCATACATTTGCGTTTCCATATTTTCGCAGGCATTCGTCGTAGAAGCCATAGACTTGAGTAATTTGCCGAGATTCATGGTTACCGCGAAGAATCGTAATGCGTTGAGGGTATCGGATTTTTAAGGCTACCAGAAGAGTGACAGTCTCAACAGAATAGTATCCTCGGTCGACATAATCACCTAGATGTTACAGTCAGCCCGCCTGTGGATGCTGGAGCGCTTGCATTGAGCTCACCCATGAAAAGGTAGTTGGTATCTGGGTTGGGTCCACCAATTCTGAAAAGTTCCATCAGGTCATGGAATTGACCGTGGATATCTCCGCAGACTGTAACGGGACATTTCTGGGGTTTGAGATCAGTCCTATAACAACTCAATTTAGACCGATATGCTTACCACTGGTTGTACATTCGACTCGTCCTGAAGCACCTCTCTTGCCTGAACGCGCCATTAGAATATCTTCACGCGTGCTGTATGTCACTCTGCAACCCCCCGAAACTGTTGAGAAGCGCGAATTACACGTACCTTCTCGCAGAGCCTTTGCACGTCAACCTCAGCCAATTGCTTGCACTGCATGAGGCTCTCGATCCAACCATCAAGAGTAGGTATTGTGGCCGGTTCTGACACAGGCGAGAACTTTGGTGGATCTGGTGCCCTGCTAACATCTTCCATATTGGTATCCATGATGTGTCTCTCGAAGCGCAGATCTGGGTATTACGATCGGGCGGTGGGCGTTGATGGCGGGGACCTCGAGTGACGACAAGGGCGGTCGCGATACCGAGTGAAGTCGAGGGCTGGAAAAAGAATCTCGCGTTAGGCGCAACCTGAATCTCGCAGATGCAGGCTGTGGAAGGTGAGACGGCGGATGTGGAGGATGAATTATTGGGGTATCACAATGTTGATGTTAGCTAGAGTAGATGGCACGGAGGGGTGTGATAAAGGTTGGCCCTTTTGGCGTGCGCCTTCGCTTGCAGGGGTCGCCGCATGTCCCAGCTTCTTGTAAAAGTTTCGGCAGGCATGATTCAAGAGCTAGTAAGACCAATACGACGGTCACAATTATTGGCCAACTATTTTTTTTTATCGAAATAGATCGCAAAGTTTCAACCATGGTAATCTAAGTGTTGATGGCTACAGCTCCCATCGTTTTTCACTACTATGATAAGCCTAGTCCCGCTGGGCCACCGATTCTCTGTTGGGTAGATGGATCACGACCAATGAGGCTCTTAAAGTCCAAGCCAACTTCTGAAAGCATATTTGCATGCTCTCGTGCCTGATCTATACACTCCGTCCACACCTGACCTTCGCGTTCAGTGCTACTGAGTTGGCGTGCAAGGATAGTATTGAAGTCATCCACCTGCTCCTTTGCCCATTTTACACAAGCACTCATCAAAAGCGGTGGAAAACATTGCAGGAATGTTGAGACCGTATTTTTGATGATAGTAAAGTATACGAAAGACAATTCCCATATATACTGGTTGAGATTACCCTCGAATATGCATTGCCTGTTGCGGTTAGTCTTAGATATCACGTTAGAAGATCTTCTCTTACCTGGAACGTTTATGAATCGTATTTCCTCGAGCCTCAAGATAAGCTTCTCTTGCACGGTCTTCAAATCCTAACCTAGCCAACCAGGTGATGTTGCGCAGAGTTTTCTTTGGTTCGTTGTGGGTATCCACGAGCTCACGAGTGATAAGACCTGCAAGCTTGGTGGCTCTCTCATCGGCCTTGAAACTTATAAAATCCTGGGCGACAGCGTTGCTCTTCAAACCTTTAGCAAGTATATTGAGCTTATCTACTCGCTGAACGGCATCACCAAATCGCTGCAGCGCGATATCAATGTCAAGTTCATCGACTTGGCTTTCCACCCAACGCAGATTTTGCTGCTTACCGTCGACGTCGATAAGCATGTCTTTGATATCAGACAAGGTCTCGAGCAACTCGGTCTTCTTTAGAAGCCCAGGGTCACGGGAAGCAAAGTAGTTGATAGTCTCCTTGGCCTTATTGCTTGACTCCAGCTCCGATCGAAGTCCTTTACGAAGCTCCTCGACTGCTTTCCTGAAGTTCATCATTAAGGTGCGCTTATCGTTATCGCCGGGTTTCTCCATCTTGTAGGTGTGCGAATCTTGACCCATGCCTCTGATAGATATGGCATCTCCAACCTTGTTTCTACTACCCATCGACTCACTACTTCCTGCCAGATCAACAATTTCTATGTCTAGAAGTGGCCAGCATTTGTCCGCAACAAGTTTTGAGGGGGCATTTCGCTGATCCGCAGCACTACCTTCAACCTTTCTCTTCTTCCGCGACGCTACTAGAAGATGGTCGTTGAGAAGGAATAATTGCATTGCTCGCCTTGACTTCCAGGTGGCGCTGTCCAACTCTATCCACATACCGGCGTTCTGTACTACATGTCTGCCGGGAAGAGCAGGTAGAAACTTTTGCGAGCCTTCAACATTTTTCCATAGGGCCTGGAGCTGTGAGTTCCACATTGCTGTGCGGTCAGCGACAGAACTCCTTTTATCTCTTTTACTTAGAGTTGATGGAAAACCCGTCTCGAAGTCATTGGAAGCAGATCCTTGCGATGACGCGGTCCTGAGGGCTGTGGTGTTGGTCTTAAGTTCGGACATGAGATTCCTGAGAGCACGCATTTCACTCTTCAATTTCTCCGCCTCTTTACTGATCTTTATGAACTGGGTTCGATTTTGGTAGACATTTTGCTGTAGGTCGATAGATGTTCGGTTACGCATTTTCTTCAAAGACTGCTGGTACTCATCGATTTCCTGCTCCGACGCAGTCCCAAGCAAACTAGCCACGTACTTTTCTGGTCGCAAACTTGGGTCCCTTAAAGCTTTAACATCAACAGTCAGTCCTGGTCCCCTGCCAGGCGAGGGCCCTCGACCGCCTCCTCTGCTAGCACTTGTAGGTGCATATTGACTAGGAATTGACGGTATTGAAGGGACAGGAGGTGCGGTTGCATCAAAGTCGTTCGGTAAGTTGTTAAATCGTGTGGAATATCTTCGTTTGACAAGATCAGATGTCTGCGTATCAAAGTCAACAAAGGCCCTATATTATTAAACAATCACTTACTTTTCCACTTATTTGTGGCCGCGCCTGTGGTGGACGAGACTGCGGAGGAGCAGCTTCGAATGATGCCTTTCCACCAGTGCTGCGTGGAGCACCTTCAACCTGTGGTACCGGACCAGAGATTTGCTGTGGCGCGCTGATTGCCGGACGGCCACCTTTTCGTTTTGTCCTCAGAGAAATTCCTTTCGATTCTGACATCTTGCAAGTTGATTCTCAAAATTGGAAGTTGTTGTCTCCGTAAACTTTTGGGAAGCTGAATCGCGAGGTGGTCAAGCTGTCAGAGATCCTTGTCTGCTTGCCGCAAGCAACACGCTAAAGCTGCGCTTCGGGTCCTTTACGACATCCGAAGTCGCCTTGGGCGTGTGTCGAGTTACTTTATTTTTTGGGTGGTCCGAAGCTTGACCTTCCTACTCTGCTGCTTTATTTTCGACGTCTTCTCATCTCAAAGCCTTATACCAAATTCATCGAGCTCTGCGCATCCGGCTCTCGCTCGTCTTTTAATATGCCTAACACAAGTACGATTGTCGCGGCCACGGTAGGCACAGTTGCGACTGGTTTCTTGGGTATGTTCGAAGCTCCAAAACCTGTATATGCTGCTAACTCATGATGTAGCATAGTTCGTACCCCCGAAATCGCGCGTTGAATCCAAAGCCATTCTGAGAGACTCGAAGAATGAGTTTTGAATTAGCAACTGATGTGCTATGAAGCTAACTTCTATTGAAAGTGCCATCTACTTTGACCATCGCCGGCGGACAGATCCCAATTTCCGTAAACAATTGAAAAAGGACTCAAAGCGACTAGCGCGCGCAGCAAAGGAGGAGGCAGAGGCGCATACAGTCAAGCAGAGGCAATTCATAAAACAAGCAGTCCAAGAAGCGAAGGAGGAAGGATTTCCTTCCGATGTAGAGGAGAGAGAAGCATACTTTATGCAGGAGGTTGCGAGAGGAGAAGGGCTGAGTGGTGAAGGCAAGTCGCTTGATGAGCTTGACTTAATTGCATGCTTACCGTTCGCAGGTACGGACAACGTTGAAGCAGCGCTCTGCTTCTACAAGGCTTTGAAGGTTTATCCTCAGCCTTCTGATTTGATTGCGATTTATGATAAAACTGTAAGCCTAATAGAAGATGTACTGCAAGGAGACGATTTCTGACCTAGCTAGGTACCAAAACCTGTACTGGACATACTGGCGGAGATGATTGCGGCAGATGACGAGCTCAGCGTTGGCTCATTTGGAGCTTCCGGATCTGACAGCGGCATGCCATCAGTTGGTCTAGACTAGACTTGATGATTATGGACTTCGATAATCCCCGCTCTCAATACAAACGACGACACACTCACTGGATATCCAGCCACTTGTAACAACGTCGAATAATTGGTCTCTTCCTTTCTATGTTTGTACAATTGTAAATATTATGAGGGTATGGCTATACCATATGGTGGCAATAGAGCCTGCTATGTATTGTTATAGGTTCATGGTTCTATTATATAATGAATTGTATGTCTGCGAGGAACTTCATTACACGACTGTCTTGCAAGAATGAGAGGCTGGCAAATTAAAGTGTGATTTGGTCAGGCTTATTGGAAAATAGCAAGCATCCACATCCACAGTACATTTTTGTCCTACGTTCGCAGTTCCTGACCCTAATTGCAACATGCTTTGTGCCCATTATTTCTGCCATGAAATAAGAGAACTTCTAGTTTGATGCTCAGACATGTGGCGTCGATTTCATCTATAAGCTCTATGCCAGTAAGAACCAAAGGTAACGGTCCTTCTATCATTATAGCCAAGTATAAATAGCCCATTATTAGCGCGCTAATATCTATCTTCTGCAGATTATATTAGCCTTACGAGCTACTATGTTTGTGATCGCTAGTAGGAAATAAACAAGAAACACAGAAAGCTTTTTGACTGTATATGGCAAGCTTTCCTACCATTGCTGCTGCTACATAGCATGATCTACCTCGCAAATTGGATATACCATGTGACGCCCATTTATCATCAGCTCACGACACTCAGGGTTGCTTTTGGCATGGATAGGAAGGATATCTTAGAATTTCGTTCTTAAAATTTCTGATCAATCCTTCTCAGTTGAGGTAAATATTTTGTAAAAACAGAGTATGGATCAGATTGATTGTTAGCCTGCTCAATAGGGGAATATCTCTAGTGAGAATGGATCATATGCAATATATGAGTACGAGATATCATGTGAATTAGATATCCCATGTATCTCTGGAATTCCAGAATCATCTACTTTAAAAAGCAACTGCACGGTATCATCCTACTCACTGCACTTGGCCAGCGACCCAGCGGTATAAGGTAAGACAGAGTTTAGTTTAGTGGTTATGTGACAAAGTGATCTATTGAAACTTCTTTTGTAATAACAACTGATGGAAATTCCCTCTACCGAGCGATATGTGACGGAGGGACTGGCCGTACTGCGACAATTCATCTGTGCAGACGGGGTGCAACATGGTACTGGTGACTTATACCCGGGAGTAATATTCTAGAAAAAGAATGAAAATCGAAATGACTTACAATGATAAAATACTTGTGCATTTTAGAAGTCGTTGACGTGCATTATAGAATAACCAGCACGAACCCCTTTTCAATGCCGCATTGTGACAGCCTCCAGCCGGGATTCGCCAAAGTCGCCGCACAGAGGAGACCCGCTCTAGCGCAGGGGTAATGCAGACTTCTTGACGACAGTATCGCGTCCCCAAGAACAATTTCGGTGGTTCACGCGAAGGTCAACATTACTCTTTACATCCACGACGATAACCTCAACGACAACCACCACCCCACACACAAAACGTCGACTTTCTGCCAGGATTTTGTCATAACCCTCCATCCATCGCATGCATCCAGATATGACACGAAGCTCATAGAGCCAAACGACCATGATGGAGTTAACATCTCCAAATGCGGGACCAACGAACGGTCTTCCGTCGCCGTCGGGAGTTGGATACCAGTTCGACCCTCAGCTAATCCTCGACCATCTGGCCCAAGTCTGCGAAATCACACTTGGGGCTTCCAGGAAAGATCTAGAGAATGTGGGAAGTCTGTTATCAAAGGCACGGGTTTCCGAAACTACCCAACGTGTTCAACGATGGGCCGATTCACAAGCTGCACTGTACATCCAGAAAGACAGTTATACTGCAGATACCCTAAACGGCGTGCTTGACGAAGCTGGTATGTTGCTTGACCCTAGATGGCCGCCATAGCTAACCTCTTCTCTCAGGCCCAACTACGTACAGTTATACTCTTGCGACCGACATTTCGGACTCGCCATCCACAATTTCCTCTATCGCTCTTTTGAAACGGCCTTCACCATTAGAACCTACGATACCCATTTCCTCACAAATACAAATTGTTAATTTACCGGGTGTTGCCTCGCTGACTAGCAATGCTGGGGGGCAAGGCGCCCAGGTTTCCCCTTTCGAGATCCTTCATTCAGTTGTACACCTTGCGCTGGCGCCTTATTTTGATGCATATACGAAAACTCAGCAAAACACAAATGGAAATCGAGCTCGGTCAGACGTTGAAGCCAAGACTGGCATACCAGTTACCAAGAAGAGAATCGCAGAGCTAGAATTAAGTCTGCTTCACTTGCAGCAAAATATAGAGATTCCGGACCTCATTCTTTCTATGCATCCGATGGTCCAAAATGCGCTCGATGAGGCTGCTGCTCGCAACACTCGACCTACCGCTGAGTTATTACCAAGTCAACTCATACACGATTCGACGTTTCTCAACGCGTTACAATCCATTGTCAATGGTTGGATCAAATCAATACAAACCATAACGAAGATGTCGCGAGATCCAAGTAGTGGAACTGCAACTCAGGAGATACAATTTTGGCTTTCCATGGAATCCGCTCTCGAAGGGATTGAAAACCAGCTTCGCGCGGAGGGTGTTACCTTGACCATGGAGATTCTTCGAACAGCGAAGCGATTCCAAGCCACTGTTAGTTTCTCTGCCGATACTGGTTTGAAGGAGGCCGTAGAGAAGGTGCAAAAGTACAACCAGCTGATGCGTGACTTTCCACTTGATGAGCTTCTTTCTGCAACATCTCTGTCGAAGATTCAGGATGCTTTGGCTTTAATTTTTACTCACCTCAACAAAAAGCTTCGAATATGCCCATACCCAATCCGTCGTGCGCTACCTCTGGTGGAGGCAATCTCAGCGGATCTTGATACGCAATTGCATTCCTTACTCAATGGACGTCGATTGATGCATCTTGATTATCGAGAATTCAAGGCCCTGATGAGTACAGCAGACTCGATTTGGAAAATCTGGGATGAACACATTAAAGAGTTTACCAATGTTGCACGTGAGGTAACACGACGAAGAAATGAAAAGTTCATCCCAATTAAGATTAGTCCTAAACATGCGGAGCTTCAGGCGAGGCTGAAGTATGTCAGCACTTTTCGAGACAACCACGAACAGTTACAAAAGACCATTGTTACTGTTCTCGGCCCGCGAAGCGGAGATGCTATGGCTGATGGAGCGCCTAACGGAGCGGTAATCGTCGAAGAGATGGGTGATGTTGATGCCGTAGAAGAAGTGCAACAAGCTTATGCCGCTTTGAACAACGTCGACTTGCTTGATGTGTCTCCAGAAGGAACGCAAATCTGGGTCCAGGCCGAGATCACCTATAACGAGCGCACTTCACGTGTTGAAAACTCTATTATTGCACGCCTTCGAGATCGGTTGGCTACAGCGAAGACTTCAAATGAAATGTTTCGCGTATTCTCAAAATTCAACGCCCTGTTTGTCCGACCGAAGATTCGAAGCGCGATCACAGAGTATCAGACCACTCTGATTGACAATGTTAAGCGTGATATTTCAGCGCTCCACGAACGTTTCAAACAACAATACGGCCACTCCGAAGCACACGCGATGGCTCAGCTTCGAGATCTGCCCCCGGTTTCAGGTGCGATTATCTGGGCAAGACAAATCGAGAGGCAACTTGATGCGTACATGCGAAAGGTTGCCGATGTTTTAGGCCATGATTGGGCTCTGCATTCAGAGGGACAGAAACTTCAGAGCGAAAGCAACCTGTTCCGAAAGAAATTAGATACTCGACCTATATTTGAGGCCTGGCTCCATGATGTCCAAAGGAAGCAAATCTCGATATCTGGCCGTCTCTTCAACATCAACAAGATCAGAGCTTCAAATTATGCGCTCGAGCTAGCTGTGAATTTCGATCCGCAGGTTATCGCCTTGTTCAAAGAGACTCGCAATTTATTATGGTTGAATTTTGGCGTCCCCCACCAAATTAACAACGTGTCAAAAGAGGCAAAGAGGGTGTATCCCTACGCTGTGAGCTTGATGGAGAGTGTGCGTACATTTGCACAAACTTGCCGACAGATATCCCAGATGTCCGACGTCTCAATACTTCTTGGTGGATATCAAAACGACGTATATACGCTTATCTCCAAAGGAGTACCACTGAAGTGGGAATCATTTGTTCACTCATATGACGTGCATCTTAAGCAACCCTACCTCACCAATGGCACCAACGATCATATCCAGGGTGGTCGCGGTGAGAGCAAGCACGTTCAATTTGTCCGCGAGTTCGCCGTATCTGTATCCCTTCTGCAAAGCAAGACCATCGCACTTGCATCCATAAATGTGACAGTCCAGAAGGCCCTTGCAGAATTAGAGACTTGTCCGTACGATAGCGCAGCTCTGGAAACTCGCCTCGAGACCATCCAAATGGCTGTAGACCAGCTGAACCTTGAGAATTATGTCAACCTGTCCTTCTGGGTAAAGGAAATGAATGAGAGAATCAAGGCGACACTTCTGGTCCGTCTGCAGCGTGCAATAGAAGCATGGATCGAGGCCTTTCAAGATGATCGCTCAGAAGGGGTGAATGACGACAGCCGAAAGAAACGGTTCAGTGGCTTGGAGGACGGCCTTGACCATTATGCTCCAACTTTAGTACCATTAGTCCATGAGGTCTCCATGCGAAATCAAGTCATATATCTAGATCCGCCATTGGAGTATGCGAGAGCTAGCTGGTTTTCGCAGCTTCACGACTGGCTTGGTGTAGTGTGCAATCTTCGCAAGGTAAAGGCCTCAAGGTATGAAATGTCGTTATCCACCACTCACGACACCGAGGCGCGCTTCAATGACTTACCCGCATCATGCGCCGGTGATTTATCCCAGGTGTACATGGTTGTCGAGAAGAAGCTGCAGGATATTAGTGTGTATATCGACAAATGGCTTCAATTTCAATCACTCTGGGATCTACAATCGGAGCAAGTGTATGAACTGCTGGGAGAACATCTTTCGAAGTGGCTTCAGCTACTCCAAGAAATCCGCAAAGCTCGGTCAACATTCGACACGACGGAAGTAAGCCGGTCATTTGGCCGCCTTTCCATTGATTACGAGCAAGTTCAGACCAAAGTCAATGCAAAATACGATCAGTGGCAACATGAAATCTTGACCAAATTTGGCGGTCGCCTGGGGAATCGTATTCGCGAAGTGCATGCAGAGGTCGAGAAGGCACGTAAAGATCTTGAAGTGCAGTCACTCGAAGCATCTTCAACCGCTCAAGCGGTTCAATTCATCACTATTGTGCAAGCATGCAAACGTAAAGTCAAAACATGGGGTCCCGAAGTCGAGATATTTCGACAAGGCCAGACAACTTTGGTCCGCCAGCGATACCAATTCCCTCAAGATTGGCTAGGCGTAGAACAAATGGACTCCGAGTGGACAGCGCTCAACGAAATCTTGGCACGTAAATCCAAGATTGTCCAAGATCAAACTGATGCCTTGCGAGCTAAGATCACCGCTGAGGATAAGGTTGTTGGGGAGAAAGTTATGGAAATTACAGCACAGTGGAATGAAGAAAAGCCGGTTTCTGGTACAATTGCTCCGGAAATAGCTTCTGCAACTTTAGCCTCGTTTGAGAGTCGCATCACGAAACTCAACGAAGAGTTCGAAATGGTGTCCAAAGCAAAGGAAGCACTCGACCTTCCTGCTAGTGCGGATACTGCTCTCACGGCAATACTTGAAGAAGTTCAAGATTTCAAGTCCGTCTGGGCAGCTCTTTCAACGATTTGGAAAAGTCTTAATGATCTCAGGGAGACTTTATGGAACAGCGTCCAACCACGGAAGCTTCGCTCGTCTATTGACGGTCTAATCAAGATGACAAAAGAAATGCCCAGTCGGATGCGTCAATATGCCGCCTTTGAGCACATCCAAAACGTTCTTCGGCAATTCTTGAAAGTCAACCCTGTGCTTTCAGATCTCAAGTCGGAAGCAGTACGCGATCGCCACTGGAACAAAATTTTCAAAGCTCTAAAGCCTGGTAAAAGATACTCGCCTATTTCAATGACTTTGGGCGAAGTATGGGATCTTAATCTGACTGCGAGCGAAGTCATCATTCGTGACGTGATCACACAAGCGCAAGGTGAAATGGGTCTAGAAGAATTCTTGAAGCAAGTACGCGAAGTCTGGTCAAATTACTCGCTTGATTTGGTCAATTATCAGAACAAATGCCGACTGATTCGAGGTTGGGATGACCTCTTCGCAAAGTGCAGTGAAAATCTCAACTCCTTACAAGCAATGAGACACTCGCCTTACTACAAAGAGTTTGAAGAGGAGGCTAGTTCCTGGGAAGACAAACTCAATCGGACGCATGTACTTTTTGATGTTTGGATTGATGTGCAACGCCAGTGGGTTTATCTTGAGGGAGTGTTCACTGGGAACGCGGATATCAAACATCTCCTGCCCATCGAATCTTCTCGTTTCCAGAATATTAATTCCGAGTTCTTCACTGTGATGAAGAAAGTTTACAAGCAACCGTTCGTCCTCGATGTTCTCAACATTTCGGGAGTGCAAAAGTCGTTGGAACGTCTTGCCGATCTGTTGAACAAAATCCAAAAAGCCCTCGGAGAATACCTCGAGCGAGAGCGCGTATCTTTCCCAAGATTCTACTTTGTCGGAGACGAGGACTTGCTTGAGATCATTGGCAATAGCAACGACACCTTGCGAATAGCAAAGCACTTCAAAAAAATGTTTGCTGGTCTGTCTGGACTGATCATGGATGAAGACCATCTCATCTCTGGTTTCACTTCGAGGGAAGGCGAAGAAGTAAGATTGAAGAAGGAAATCTCCCTCATCAAGACCCCTAAAATCAACGATTGGCTGGCCTTGCTTGAAAATAGCATGAAGTCAACCCTTGCAGAGCTGCTCGCTGAAGCCATCGAACGTTATGAGCCGCTGTTTAACGCTGAAGAACTAGATCAGGATTCATTGAACGAATATATTTCAGCATTCCCTAGTCAAATTGTGGTACTTGCCACGCAAGCTGTCTGGACATCGTCTGTCGAGAGAGCTCTGGAAGGCGGTGGATCATCGTTGCAGAGTTTGTTCGAACAAGAAGTGAAGGTTCTTCGTCTCCTCGCTTCCACGGTTTTGGGAGACCTGGATCCAATACAGAGGAAACGATGTGAACACCTCATTACGGAATGTGTCCATCAGCGCGATACGATTGAAAAGCTTGTCAAACTCAACGCCTCCACTCCTAATCACTACTTGTGGCTTCTGCAGATGAGATATGTCTACAAACCGGAAGGTGAATTTTCGCAGCGTCTTCATGTGAAGATGGCAAACGCAAAACTGAATTACGGCTTTGAATATCTTGGTGTCGCGGAACGTCTGGTTAGAACTCCTCTCACCGACCGGTGTTTTCTCACACTTACCCAGGCGTTATGCCAACGTCTCGGCGGATCACCTTATGGACCAGCTGGTACAGGTAAAACTGAATCTGTTAAAGCGCTCGGTGTACAGCTTGGAAGATTTACCCTTGTGTTCTGTTGCGATGACACTTTCGATTTCCAAGCAATGGGTAGAATCTTCCTGGGAATTTGCCAGGTTGGAGCATGGGGATGTTTTGATGAGTTCAATCGCCTTGAAGAGCGCATCTTGTCTGCAGTCTCTCAACAAGTCCAAAATATTCAGCTTGGGTTGAAGCAGGGCATGGAGGACGAAAAGTCACAGATTGAACTTGTTGGCCGTCAACTACGCGTCAATGCCAACACCGGAATCTTTATTACCATGAATCCCGGATACGCTGGAAGATCCAATCTTCCCGATAATCTGAAAAAGCTGTTTAGAAGTGTAGCTATGTCAAAGCCAGACAAAGAGCTCATTGCGGAGGTCATGCTGTACTCTCAAGGTTTCAACCAGGCTAAGCAATTGTCAAAACAAACAGTGCCCTTCTTCGACAAATGTGCAGCTGGACTTTCGAAACAAGCCCATTACGACTTCGGGCTCCGCGCTCTGAAGAGTGTACTTGTCAGCTCTGGCGGCTTGAAGCGTGCGCGGTTGACACAATCTGGTGGAGATTTAGGCCCAGAGGAAGAGGTGGAGCCTCAAATCATTGTCCAGAGCATTCGGGAGACTATTGCACCGAAGCTTATAAAGAGTGATGTGGAGATTATGCGATCAATTGAGGCAGAATCTTTCCCTGGCGTTGACTACGTTCCTGCAAGTCTGGTAAAACTCAAAGAGGCTATCCATGAGATTGCCCAGAAAAGGCATCTTGTCATCAATGAGACTTGGATGACCAAAATTCTCCAGCTTTATCAGATCCAAACCATCCACCATGGTGTCATGATGGTTGGAAATTCGGGCTCAGGAAAATCTGTGGCGTGGAAACTTCTGCTTGAAGCCTTGCAGAAGGTGGAGGGCGTGGAAGGCGTTTCCCATATTATTGACTCAAAGGTCATGTCCAAGGAGGCGCTTTACGGTAACCTCGATTCTACCACTCGTGAGTGGACAGATGGTCTCTTCACAAGCATCCTTCGTAAAATTGTTGACAATCTTCGAGGCGAGGAGTCTAAGCGACACTGGATTGTGTTTGATGGAGATGTTGACCCAGAATGGGTTGAGAATTTGAATAGTGTTCTTGATGACAACAAACTATTGACGTTACCAAATGGCGAACGTCTCAATCTACCCTCGAATGTTCGGATCATGTTCGAGGTCGAGACGCTCAAGTACGCAACACTCGCTACTGTCAGTCGTTGTGGAATGGTGTGGTTTAGCGAGGATACCGTGACACCAAGCATGATGGTGTCCAATTATCTGGATACATTAAGAAGTGTCGCGTTCGAAGATCTTGATGAAGACGCCGTGGCTACAGGACAATCCGCTGCCAGCGCCTTGGCTTTACAGGGGCAGGTCGCTGACCTTCTTCAAGCTTTCCTCACAACTGATGATTTCATCCTGAATGCGCTCGACAGAGCAGAAGCATTCAATCATATCATGGAGTTTACAGTTGCCAGGGTGCTAAATACACTCTTCTCCTTGCTCAACAAGAGTGTTCGGGATATAATTGAATACAACTCTCAGCATGTCGACTTTCCACTTGAACCAGAGCAAGTCGAAGCCTTCGTTTCTAAGAAGCTTCTCTTGGCTTTAGTCTGGTCTCTGACAGGTGATTGCCCGTTGGGAGACAGAAAAGCCTATGGCGATTGTCTAGCCGGCATCGCAACGTTCGGGTCACCGATCATGGGCGACAACTCTTCGTTAATTGACTTTGATGTTCTTCTGCCCAAAGCCGAGTGGTCTTCATGGCAGAATCAAGTACCCACAATCGAAGTCAACACTCACTCCATTACACAAACCGACGTGGTAATCCCGACGCTTGATACTGTACGACATGAAGATGTTCTCTACTCTTGGCTCGCGGAGCACAAGCCTCTCTTGCTTTGTGGTCCTCCTGGTTCTGGAAAGACCATGACATTGTTTAGTGCTCTTCGAAAATTGCCAAACATGGAAGTCGTCGGTCTCAATTTCTCCAGCGCAACTACACCGGACCTACTGATTAAGACATTCGAACAGTATTGTGAGTACAAGAAGACCGTCAACGGTGTCATTCTTTCGCCAACACAAATTGGACGCTGGCTAGTACTCTTCTGCGACGAGATAAATCTGCCTGCGCCTGACAAGTATATGACACAAAGAGCAATCTCATTCCTGCGGCAGCTTGTTGAACAAAACGGATTCTGGAGGACCTCGGACAAAACTTGGGTTACGCTCGATCGTATTCAGTTCGTAGGAGCCTGCAATCCTCCAACTGATGCAGGTAGAACTCCAATGGGTGCCAGGTTCCTACGTCATGCGCCACTGATCATGGTTGACTACCCCGGAGAGCTTTCGCTTCAGCAAATCTATGGCACATTCAATACTGCTGTTCTTAAAATTATCCCATCACTCCGCGGTTATTCGGAGTCACTCACAAAGGCAATGGTCAAGTTCTACTTGCAATCACAGCAGCGCTTCACACCAAAGATCCAACCTCACTATGTCTACAGTCCTCGAGAACTTACCAGATGGGTCCGCGGTATCTACGAGGCTATTAGACCGCTAGAGTCATTGTCTGTAGAGGGTCTGGTCCGTATCTGGGCTCATGAAGCCCTGCGTCTATTTCAAGATCGTCTAGTCGCTGAGGATGAACGCAAATGGACTGATGAAGCAATTCAGCGTGTTGCTTTGGAATTCTTCCCAACCATCGAGGAAGATAAAGCTCTTGGCGGTCCTATTCTATTCTCAAATTGGCTGTCAAAGAACTACGTACCAGTCGACCGAGAACAATTACGGGACTTTGTCAAAGCTCGATTGAAGACATTTTGCGAGGAAGAAGTCGATGTGCCACTAATTCTGTTTAATGATGTGTTGGAACATGTTTTACGAATTGATCGTGTTTTCAGACAGCCTCAAGGACATTTGATTTTGATCGGTGTTAGTGGCAGTGGGAAGACCACACTTTCAAGGTTTGTTGCTTGGATGAATGGGCTGAAAGTGTTTCAAATAAAAGTCCATGGAAAATATTCAGCTGAGGATTTCGACGACGATCTGCGGGATGTCTTGCGTCGCTGTGGATGTAAGGGTGAAAAAATATGCTTCATCATGGACGAGTCTAATGTTCTCGATTCCGGATTTCTCGAAAGAATGAATACTCTTCTAGCCAACGCCGAGGTGCCCGGACTATTCGAAGGCGACGAGCTCGCTTCGTTGATGACGGGCTGCAAAGAAGGTGCGCAACGACAAGGCCTACTTCTCGACTCACAAGAAGAGCTGTACAAATGGTTTACTCAACAAATTGTGAAGAATCTCCACGTGGTTTTTACGATGAACCCTCCCGAGGATGGACTCTCCTCCAAAGCCGCTACCAGTCCTGCTCTGTTCAATCGTTGTGTGCTTAATTGGTTCGGTGATTGGTCAGACCAGGCTTTATTCCAAGTTGGTACAGAACTTACGCAGTCTGTTGATCTTGATCGACCGAATTTCACAGCACCGGATAGCATACCAGTGGCATATCGGGACCTTCGTCTGCCTGCTTCTCATCGTGAAGCTGTGGTTAACTCTATGGTTTACATTCACTACTCTCTCCAACGCTTCAACGTTAAACTCCTCAAACAACAGAATCGGGTTACTTATCTTACTCCGAGACATTTCTTGGATTTCGTTGCCCAATATGTTAAACTGTATAACGAAAAGCGAGAGGATCTCGAGGAACAACAGCGCCACTTGAACGTGGGTCTCGAGAAACTGCGAGACACTGTAGATAAAGTCAGAGATCTGAGAGTTAGTCTTGCGGAAAAGAAAGGCCAGCTTGAACGGAAAGATGCCGAGGCTAACGAGAAATTGCAACGCATGGTTGCCGACCAGCGCGAAGCAGAACAACGAAAAACAACTTCTCTTGAAATTCAAGTCGCTTTGGAGAAGCAGGAGTCAGAAGTTGCGGAAAGAAGAACATTGGTCCTCAATGATCTTGCCAATGCCGAACCAGCTGTAATCGAAGCTCAAAAGAGCGTCAGCAACATTAAACGACAACATCTCACCGAAGTTCGTTCTATGGGTAACCCCCCACAAGGTGTCAAGCTTGCTCTTGACTCTGTCTGTACTCTACTTGGTCACAAAGTAGACAGCTGGAAGACGGTTCAAGCCATAGTCCGCAAGGATGATTTCATTGCTAGTATTGTCAATTACGACAACGAACGACAAATGACTCGAAATCTCCGAATCAAGATGAGGAACGAGTACCTTTCCAACGAAGACTTTACATACGAAAGAGTCAATCGTGCCAGTAAGGCCTGTGGGCCCCTTGTTCAGTGGGTACAAGCTCAAGTCAACTACTCTGAAATTCTTGATCGTGTCGGTCCCTTGAGAGAAGAAGTAGGATTACTAGAGGAGCAAGCACTTCAGACGAAAGCGGAAGCACAAGCAGTCGAAAACACTATCAACACTCTCGAACAGAGCATTGCGACATACAAGACAGAATATGCTGCTTTGATTAGTGAGACACAAGCTATCAAATCAGAGATGTCTCGAGTCCAGTTCAAGGTCGATCGTAGCGTGCGACTCCTTGATAGTCTTTCTTCAGAGCGTGTTCGTTGGGAGGAAGGCAGCAAGTCTTTTGAGACACAAATTGGAACCCTTGTGGGCGATGTTCTTGTCGCTGCTGCATTTTTGGCATACAGTGGTCTCTACGATCAACAATTCCGGAAGAACATGATGGACGACTGGCTACACCAGCTTCAACTATCAGGGATCAATTACAAACAACACAACCCCGTAACTGAATACCTCTCAACTGCTGATGAGCGGCTCGGTTGGCAAGAGAATTCCTTGCCGGTAGATGATCTTTGTACCGAGAATGCAATCATTCTGAAGCGTTTCAACAGATACCCGCTGATCATCGATCCCTCTGGTCGAGTGACAGAATTCCTCCAGAAACAAAGCAAAGACCGACGACTTACAGTCACGAGTTTCTTGGATGATTCGTTCACCAAACAATTAGAAAGCTCTCTCCGGTTCGGTAACCCTATCCTTATCCAGGACGCTGAATATCTGGACCCTATCCTAAATCACGTCTTGAACAAAGAATATCAGAAGACTGGTGGTCGTGTGCTCATCCAGTTGGGCAAACAGGAAATTGACTTCTCGCCCGCATTCAAGATTTATCTATCCACTCGAGATCCCTCTGCGACCTTCGCCCCAGATATTTGCAGTCGAACAACATTTGTCAATTTCACTGTTACACAGAGCAGTCTTCAAACCCAATCATTGAACGAAGTGCTGAAGTCTGAGCGCCCCGATGTCGATGAGCGCCGATCCAATCTCATCAAACTTCAAGGCGAGTTTAAGATTCATCTAAGACAATTGGAAAAGCGTTTGTTACAGGCGCTCAATGAGTCCCGAGGCAATATTCTAGACGACGACAATGTCATTGAGACGCTAGAAACATTGAAAAAAGAGGCAGCCGATATATCCATCAAAATGAGCAACACCGAAGGTGTCATGGCAGAAGTAGACGAGATTACTCTTCAGTACAACATCATTGCGCGATCTTGCAGTGCCGTCTTCGCTGTTTTGGAACAACTTCACTATCTGAACCACTTCTATCAATTTTCACTTCAGTATTTCCTCGACATCTTCCACACTGTGCTTCATGGGAACAAACGCCTAGCTAGTGAAACGAATCACAATATCCGACGAGATATCATTATCGAAGACCTCTTTGTCACAACATACCAACGTACATCTCTTGGTTTGCTACAAAAAGATAGAATTACACTTGCAATGCTTCTCGCCCAGGCTGCTCCATACAAGATGGACAAAACACTCATTGATGTAATGCTCGACGATGGCGTTGAAGGAACGGATTTGTCAACAGAAACTCATATGAGGGAAGAAGTCATTGCCAGAGCTTCAAAGCTGCCAGTACTCAAAGGCAAGCTTGATGCTGTTAGTGCTCAGACTTGGGACCGTTTCTTACTTGAAGAGAAAGGAGAGAATTATGTTCCTCAAATCTGGGATGAGACATGTGACCAGCGCGATCAAGAACTACTCTCGCTCCTCTTGGTTAAACTTTTCCGTATGGATCGATTTGTACCCACTGCTGAGCGATTCGTCACAGCTGTTTTCGGAAAGGGTCTTCTGGACACTACCGAGGATCTCAAGCAGACGGTCGATCAAGTCTCCGCCCGCAGCCCTATCGCTTTATGCTCAAGTCCAGGATTCGATGCTAGTTATAAGGTCGACAATTTAGTGGAACGCTCCCGTACATCTTGCACCAACATCGCCATGGGATCTAATGAAGGTTTGGCGACCGCGGACAAAGCTATCAGCAACGCCGCCGCGAATGGTTCGTGGGTTCTAATTAAGAATGTTCACCTCGCCCCGACTTGGCTACAAAGTCTTGAGAAACGAATGGACTCTCTCAAACCGCATGCCGACTTCCGATTGTTCCTTTCCATGGAGTCGAGTCCTAAGATCCCAGTCAATCTTTTAAGAGCATCCCGTGTACTGATGTACGAGCAACCTGCTGGTATACGAGCAAATATGAAAGATTCTATGGCTTCTCTTTCGACTCGGTCGGTCAAAAATCCTGTTGAACGAACGCGGCTCTACTTGCTGTTGTCCTTTCTACATGCTGTGGTTCAAGAAAGATTGCGATATGCGCCAAATTTGGGATGGAAAGGCTTCTGGGAGTTCAATGACAGTGATGTGAGTATATCTTCTCTTCCACCAAAGACACCACTAATCAGCTTCTAGTATGAATGTTCTGCGTTCATTATCGATACCTGGGTCGAAACAGTCGCAGCGGGCCGTACCAATGTTGCACCACAAAATCTGCCCTGGGAGATGATTCGAACTCTGATCATCGAAACATACGGAGGAAAGATCGACGATGAAGGTGATTTTGCCCGTCTTACTCAATTAGTGAACTCCTTCCTTACCCCCTCGGCATACGACATTGGCCACAAGCTTGTTGAAGGAAACACCGTGGACGGCGTCAGTGACGAAGATGACGGAAGTTTGATTGTGCCTAGCGGTACCTCGCTACAAGAATTCACCCAGTGGATCCAAAAGCTTCCAGAGCGAGAACCTCCAACCTATCTTGGACTGCCCGCCAACGCAGAGAAGTTGTTACTTGTTGGTCAAGGAAGAAGCATGATCGAGAACCTTGACAAGATTACAGAGCTGTTGGATGAAGGAGAGCAAATTATGGCTGAAGCCACTTGAGGTTATTTTTCATTTGTATGAAGAGAAATTTGTTTTCTTGTAGAAATAATAGGGAGGGTACTAAGGTTTTGGCGTATATTGTGTGACATGATGCTACAACGCATGGTTGTGTAAAACATGGGATGGCTTTAGCGATTGCGCTTATACCCAGTCTTGCATCTGATGGCCTTCAGACTGTCAATTTATTTGTTAAACATATGTAGCATAGCAGTAATAGAGATAACATCAACAATTTGGTGGTTGCCGGCAGTCTCTTCGTGGCAATGCTCTAAATCGTTGAGCTTACTTATCAGTTAAGTAGGAGGTAGGAGTATGGAGGATCCGTGCGAGGTGAGTTTCATGTTCATTAGTCTAATACACAGCATTTTCTAGCTCGTCTTTGAAGTACGTGAACTAGCTGTGCTAAAGCAATAAGTCAGACTCTACGGATTCACCCACATTATAACAGAGAGACATAGCATACGGCTTGAAACATCTGTCAACAAAAATAAGGTCAGAATAATCACTAATTGCTCGGTAGAACTTGTTTAGAGGTACTGTATGTCACCCGCACTTATAAAAGTATATTCAAGCTCTACTTTCACGACTTATTTGATGATATCAATGTTCCTTAAGGGTACTAACATTCCCTGAATCTTCACCATGGGAGTGGATGCAATGGTGCATGAGGAGCTTCTAATTCCAGTCAAGTCGTCGAGGTGATGAAATGTGTCATTCAGATCTAATTGCTGTTCTAAAGAACTGGATGCGAAAGGAGCTTAGGCAGAGTCTAACTCTGTCAGTATCGTGAATACTGGAGCCTCTCTCTTCAACAGCGCTACCGTCTCAATCCAAAATTTGGTCTGGGCCCTGAGCCTTCTTTTGATTGTACAAAAGAAGATGATCTTAACGGGCAATAACAGCAGGTCAGTTCTGAATGGTTTATTCAAGAGTATTAGCTATATTATTGGGAAGGAATATTGTACTTACTTCTTCACGATCTGCTCCTGATGTAAGCTCCTCGATCAACAACGTGCTGCGTCGCAGCGTCTCCCAAGTTGTGGCCGCCCTGTTCAGCAGTCCAGGCAAATATCTTGAGGACCAGATCGATGCAGAGAACTTGCGCAGAAGCCTGGATTGACGGTATTAATGGCGATATTAAATTGGAGTCGGTCTATTCGAGCGTTGAGCCCGCGCATCCACAGAACATTAAGAAGCTTGCTGGTGGTGTAACGTTCTATGTTCATCCTTTCCATGCCATTGAAGCACGCTTTGGCTGTGTCTAGCTCAGTAAGTGCGTTGGGTGCTTTGAGTTCCCTGGACTTGGCCCAGAAATGGTTCTCAGATGAGTCAATTGTCAACTAAACTGGTGCTCCAACCGCTTTCGCCGTCCAGTTTAGAGGATTTAGGAGGTGTACAGAAACAAGTGCCGTCCCAAGATTTGACCTGCACGTGTGCCTCATGCCCGGTCTTCGACTCAACGTAATCCAAATATTTTACGCCAGCATTGAGTATGACAATATCGAGGCCATCCAAAGTATCAGCGCGCTTGCCAAAGGCATCGATACTGGCAAATGACTCATGTTCAAGCTCCCAAATCTGCACTTCGATTGCTGGGTTGCCGCCTGGAGTTGCGCCTTAGCTATTTTGCTTTTTGCAACTGTTTGTACAGCAAGAATAATCCACGCCAATCCATGTGTGGCTAGTTCTTTGGCAGCCTCCAGTCCCAAACCAGCATTGGCACCAGTAATAATAGCCGTCTTGCCATCGAGTCGCACATTCTGAGGAAGCGGCTTAGGTTTGATCGTCAACTGGCGGTAGAAGAAACCAGCAAAGGTGCCCATTTTGTTTGTTAGTGAGTAGGCTTGAACGATACATGTGTTTGTTGACGATTTACAGATGAGTTCGAGCGTAAGCAGAGACAAAGCCGCGTGTCGCCAACAAGCACCAACATCAGAATGGATGGAGATGGTAGAATTTGTAAGAAATCTGACATTTGGGTGGTCAGCAAATCCCATCTTTTCACAAAAGGCTGCTTGTGGTTATACATTTTCCAGTGTCTAAGATCGATATTGACATGAAACTGAGCTATAGTTCTTTGCTGATATGTTAGGAAATAAGGGAGAATCTGATAAATGAACTTCCGTTTTACAGGCACCAGTGAAGAGATCGTAGGGAAATGTCAGCAAGGCCGATCGTCAGTATCCTGGTTAATCACGTCCACGTCTTTCAACGTGTGAGAAATACACTGCTGACAACCTGTATTTTCGAAACTCAAGGACCTTTTTGAAGAAAGACCTAGAGGCTTCTGAGTACTTAGCGGGGGACCCTAAATCTTCGCAGACATTAGCAATCTTTCATCACGCCTGTCGTGTCTTCATAACACATTGAACGATCTTTGCGGCTCTGACGAGCCTTGATTTTTCCTGCCAGCAAATATATCCACAGCCTTCTTCAGGCACCGGCAGAACCTTCCAAGCCATGTCTAAATTTAGGTGGTTATTGGACATTGTCCGCCACTATCAGCACGGCTTCAAATCCTAGCACACACTTGCATGTTCAATAAGAAACCTGCATAAGCCGCACTCTCCAACAAAAGCAAATATTTTCAAGCCTCTCGCCACCGTCCAATGATTTATTGTGTCGTACAGGCCACAAGGCGACCATTCATATCTTTGTTAAAACGCCATATCGCAATACTCGGTTTATACCGAATTGCCATCCTTTCCCAGAGGGCTGATGTCTCGAAGGTGACCCAAAAGAGATCTGTGCCGTGCTGCTCTTATGATAATGTCATTGATGCGGCTGAAAATGGAAGGCTCTATTTCCATAGGCCGATTCCTCTTGAGACGCCGCGGCTCTGGACCATACGAGTCCGCACCGTTAAATTTTCACAAGAGAAGACATTAGTTCACGCAAACAGACCTTCCCCTCCTTGGAAATTTAATTATACGTTTGTTGGGTTGAAAAGGCTCATTGTAGCCGTAACGAGCTCTTAATACCGCCGAAGGGAGGAGGCACTGGGAGTGTCGTTCAAAATCCATACAAATAGCGTTCACTGATGAATATCTCTCGTAAAGCCAATTAAAATGATTGACTACTCACATTGTCAGTCGCGAGTGGATCGTCTAGCTCATGGAACTTCGCCATCGACAGACAACGCTGTTCTTCATTTCTTTGGTTGTCTAAGGTTTGAAGAACGTCAATCATTCTTGGATAGCCTTGATGATTCGGATCGAGCGAAGCAAAGAATTCAAGACGAGAATACCAGGATACAAAACATGAGAAATATCTTTGAGATGGAAGGCCACAATACAGCTGCAGGTAGCCTGCTCTATCGTTTCAAAGTAACTTTAGGGTATAGGTTTCCCAAACTCAATAATCTTCCTCGCCCTAGAATTGACCCGGTTCCAAACGCGAGAAGTGCTGAGGCTAGAAGGAATCTGAAGCGGGCAGAAGAACGTGAAAAAGAGTTTGTGCTTGAGGATCTCAACGCGAACATCATATATTTCAAAAAGGAAAAACACGACCAACATCTGCAACCTTACGATCATCCAAAGTTTCTTCCCAGCAAATTTCCGGACCAAAAGATCAAACTCAGTCAGCTTCTGAAGGATGATTCCGATAGTAATCCTTTGATGTGGAAGTGCGAAGAGAACATGATACGGTACTTCCATCTTCCAGCAAACAACATGGAATGGATTGAGGTGAGAACACTGCTACTCATCGCATACATAATTGACTGGAATTCCAGGAAGCAATAGCAAGATACTACGATGAAAGGAACGTCCAACTTTCTGGTCCATATCAAAAACCACGAAGACCAGAAGACCACTCCAAGACAAGAATGCTCTTGCGACCGCAGTATTGGCGGGGACTTCAACATGGCAATCACATTGGCTTACCAACTCATACCAGACATATGCGCCCAAGATGTTATCCTATCTCAACAGGTATGAGATACAGGCTTCGCATAATGTTTACAGGAGTGCAGACTAATAGTTGCATAGATTACCAGAACCTCGAGCCGCAGCCCAAAAACCTAGCACTTTTTGTAAGTAAGCCTAACGATAAGAAGAAGAATTGATGCTAAACCAACCACTTCAGATGCCATACTTACACTGGGAGACTGATCGGAGAAGAGCACGTTCCGCAGAAGTTGTAAGGAGGTATGGCAATGACCGCTGGACACCATTTGCCGAGGTAGTAGATCAACGGCATACGCCAGTCAATGTTTCCAAAATGAAGCGAATATCATCAGATGGTTTTCCAGAGCACATAACGACGATAATAGAAGCTGCTCAAGGTTGGTGCGGCCCCAAAAAGATAACTCTAAAGAGCTATCAAGGACAGACCTTGTTAGGCAAGCTGCTCTTGCTAGCAGCAGCGCTGTACGAAGAGCTAGATGCATATACGGATGAAAAGATGGTGAAGCATTACCTCACGAGCAACCCGCCTCTTCATCCTAGAAGGACTTTAGATCAAAGCTACTACTGGACGCTGAGAGATACTCGCTCAAGGGATCGTGATCAGGTTGTGTATCGTGGGACGGCGCCGCCGCCAAAACTCCTGCATCATCAATGTCGTAAAAAGGCGAACAAAGATCGACCATGTGCGCAATGTCAGGAGAATGCTAGCAAGGTACCCAGAGTGGTTATGGTTGATCAATTATGGATGTGGATCTTAGATGAGAGTATGTATTTCCAATGTCCACAAATGTGTTACGAAGCTAATAAAAATGAAGATACTGTCATCACCTGTTTTCCGAAAAGGTTCGGTAGGAATAAACCAGATGTCTCTGCGGTCCAGAAATGTATCCGCACGCGATTGAGGGCGGCAAGAATCGATGAAGTCCGCTCAGTCTACGATCTCGCAATTATTATCATTGATCAATGCTCCAGAGTTTTCTTTGATCGAACGCAATCGGAGGATCTTCAGCCCCAGGTAATGGATTGCTTCGGCAATGCTATTGGTAGGGTGGTAGGTTAATAGAGAGCTCATAAAGTGCTCGGCTAATCAGTTCAGACACACAAGCAAAGCATAGCATTCGACCATTTCTGGGAATGTACACGACTTGCATCTAAGCGATACAACTCCCGTAACGAGCCGGACAACGGCACAGCCAAGAAATCACAGAACGTCTTGCTCGATATCAACCCAGAGGGAGATTTACTTCGGGAGATCAAAGATATTATGGATGAGATTTTCATTATGATGCTAATTAAGAAGCAGGAAGAAACGGTAGCTCGAACGTTCGCTAAGCATATCAAACCACTTATAAAGAAGACAGCGTACTTGAGTAATGCGGCTGATAGTCGGACATCGGATGATGATAGCGATTCAAGCCGACGACATGACGATGGACTCCTGGCTTCTCCTGTACTGAGACAAGGTCCCAAGATAATCATTCCCCGTTCTGCAGTTTCAGAGGATTATGAATGGACATCATCGTCTGCAAATGAGCTAGTCGAGAGAATTGAGAGTCAATTGCAGGAATTGAAATACCTCCAGGACGCTGCTGAGAACGCTTCATTAGCTGTAAGACTCATCTGGTCCTGTCTTTACAACCATTTACTGACCTTTTTTAGTTGAAAGACCTCTTGAGTCTGAAACAGCAACAAGCCGGCGTTGTAGAAGCTCGAGAAGCAGTCAAACAAGGCGAAGAGACTTTAAGGCAAGGACGCGCAATTATGCTTTTCACCGTCATCACCATCATCTTCCTACCCATGACTTTCTTCCTCGGAGTCTTTGGCATGAACACCACGGAACTCATAGGAGACGCTCCCGGTTCGAGTAACTGGAAATACAAAGACGTCTTCAAGTTCATGAGTAAGTCTCATCTTTTTCTTCCAAGACTTATCATCGTCCTGACTACAGCCACAGTTCCCATATCGAGTGTAGTAATCACCTGCTCTCTCTGTCTCGCATTCTCCAAGCTCGTCCGCGCAGTTCTATCTTACGCTTTCAACATTTCCTGGACCTACTTCATAACGCAAACGTCGCTCTATGTTACCTGGCGCGATACTTCGTTGAACAGTAAATGGTTGCATGAAGATCGCAAGGTCAAAGTCAACGCTATGAAGACGAGAGCAAAGCAGAAAGCGCTGGAAGAAAAGATGAAGCAGGCTCGGCGGGTTGCGAAATTGGAGTCAGACGCAAAGCAGAAAAGGGAAATCAGGATTAGGTCGGGAAATATTGCAAGCTATAATATTGCTTCTCCGATTACGCCTACAATGGGAACAGCGGCTTTTGACACCCCGAGGAGGAATCAAAGGTTGCGGTCAAGTGATTTGGAGATGACGGGTGCCGTGATGCAAAACGGGGGATGAATCACTTCTGTTTTGTAAAGTGTTAGCTGTAAAGTAACGTGTAATGTATACATTTTGTACCACCTGAATCAGAAATCGACAGTGTGAGTACACAAGGCCCCAGTGAAACCTCGAGGAATCTTCGGCACCTCTGGCCGACTTGATAGGCAATGACCAACAGTCAAAGTCGAGTGTCTCAAATCTAGAATGTTTTTGCAATCGGAAACTCACAGTACTTGTCGTCAATTGAATGAGTTGAAGTCGAAGATGTCAAAAATCAAAGCCTGTTGTAGAAAGATCTTCCATTAGCCGCTCTTTCTTGTATTGCGTCAACCGCAGATTTCCACTCTGGTTGTGACTTTCGAAATAAGATATAGCATGTCCTTACTCGCAGCAATTGTTCCAAATACACAGCAAATTTCGCCCAGATCGCCTTTCGGTCCCATACCTTCAACAGAAAAATGTTCATATTACCGCTCGCCTTACAAATCAACAAAACTTCGGGGTATCAAGAAACATCGACTTTCTCCATATCATAGATCGTGCCATCGTGATCATCGTACATGATGCTCATAAATATGATGAGCGTAGGTTTTAGCGGTCGTTTCACATAATCTCTGTCATGCCAATCAGCTCATTTCCGGTTCTGTGCTGTAGCAAGATTCTTCTTCTTCGAGTCTTCATAATTGTCGAAACCGTAGATGGGACGACCTTGACGTCTCAACGCAAATATTACCTATATTCATGTCAGCTTTATAAACCGTTCAGAACACTCTATGCCTTCTTACGTCTGGTACAGTAACTGTTTTTCTGTTACAATGAGATGTAATTTGCACCGCATCGTTCAAAACCTGAGGTCATACATTAGTACATCTTTCAGAAATTGACTCTTATGTATCATAAACCTTTGTCAAATAGTCTTTCAAGGCCGTCTTCATCGAAGAGTAAATATCAGCAGAAATACGCTTAACCCCTCCACGCCGTGCCATGCGGCTAGAATTTGTTAATATTTTTGCCTTCAAGTTCCGCGCTATGCACGCTCGACAAGTAAACATACCGAATGTCTCCCTTGGCTATAGAACACACAATTAGCGCAATTCACATTCCGGAGGCCTCGCAAACACTTACTGACACCATCAATATTGTCTTTCAGCACCTTCCTGTGATACCATCAGCTCTCGGTTCCATGAAAAGTGTATCAGATGAGAAATAAGCACATACCTATGCCTCTTAGCACCAAATTTACTACTTTTCCCCAACCCCAACCCCAAAGATCCCTTCCCTCGTCCGGGGGGATGGCCTGAAACGGTTTTCCCACCAACAGTGGTGCGGGCTTTTGATGACGACGGCCCAGCAGTCCCTCGAGGCACAGAGATTGGCGAGTATGACGGCGCCATGTTTATGATGCTTTTATCGAAGACGGACAGATCGAGCCTGCAAACAGAAGGAAGTAAGATGTTGAGCGGGAAGACGCGTTGTGGGTCTGACTTGGGGGGCGCGTATCCACGTGATTGGACTCCGCACTGGTAAATGGGGTTGATCTGGAGTGGCTTTGGGTCTAACCGCTTTGGGTCTTAATTGGATAGATGCTAAGGGAAGGAACGGAACAGTCAAATAAGCATCAGATGATGGCCCTCACCTTTGTCGCTTTATCGCTTTATCGATGCGGTAGACAGTCAAGCAGCATGTGCTTTATTTAATACTGTCGTTTTCCCACCACATGAGAAGCAATTTAAAACATTCTAGTTCTCCTAAATTAAACGGCAGTGTTGAGGAATAACTGCTGGATAGTTGGAAAATATGGTTAGATCACCGCTTTCTCTCACTATATCAGAAATCGGCATTTCTACCAAGTGAAGTCAAGTATACTTTGGGTAAACGTTAACATTGAATTCCAAGTCTCTTTAAATCGATGACTCTATTAGGCTCAAGAGAGCAGCATATCGCTATGGTATCAACGAGTGTGGTCCCTTCTCTACAACGCCCTCTGTCTATCAACAGGATGAAATTAGGTGTTTAGGTCTCCACGATAAATGTCGCTTCTGTGAACAGTTGTCCTTCCTCTGATTTCTCATCATCTCCGACATTAATTTTCAATTGGCAAGACTTTGGAGAATACTGAAATGTGTTAGCAAGGAAGAAACTCAGCAAAAGAATATTCGACGAACTTGGTATATATATGGCTTTGTTCCGGCAGCAGCCGCGACAATGGTCTTCACAAACCCTGGCACCTCTGCCATGACGTCGATCCTGTCGAGTCTCTCGTCCAAAGGACAATCGATAACCGCCGTGATTGACTTTCCATCCTTGGTCTTACCATTCCACTGATACTTGACAGCTTCTGGTTCGGGCCAGTCGTTCTCGGAGTCGCCTTTTATCTTGGTGTGCTCGGCCACGTGAGAAGCACCGGCTGTAATTATCTCCCCATCCTTGACAATGCCACCAACATTGACAACAGTAGAGCCGTAGGATGGTGGAGTGGTAAATTCCATCATGATAGCTGAATATGTTGGACCCTGGAAATCAACAAACTTCCACTTCGCGCCCGCGTGATGTGGTTTCATTCCCTGAAGAGCATGGCTGAGGAGAGCTTTGCCCTTGAAATCGATTGGTCCATCCTTCGTCATGATCGACCCCTCCACGGTATTTCTTGGCCAGAAGCGATGTCTCATCGATCCCCAGGGAGCTTTGGGGTCGGTTCCGAAATATGAAGTTCCATCATTGCCTACCTGGAACCCAGGCGCTGTTCTAGTCACAGTGATATTGACGATAGACTTCTGGTTGACCATAGACTTTATCGTATATGTTTTCCCATCCTCCGAAAGCTCAACCGCAACGTCATCTGCGTAAAAATTCGTTTTGTCTTCATTAAAATCGATGTTGCTGAGTTGGTCGGATGACCAGAGAAATGGTTTGTTCTCGCTCCTTGGGTATAGTACTTTCAGGGTAAATTGGGAGGTTTGGCGAATGCCACTGGCCGCATGTTAGCTGGTAGCTCTCAGATCATGGAGATATCCACTACGTACGCAACATTGCTATGAATGATTTGAGCCACGGAAATATGCCCAGAGTCTGCGTGAAGATAGAAAGTCTGCGTCTCGACGCTCGTGGAATCCATATTAGCCCATTGCAAGTCCTTCCTCACGAGTTCCGTATATGGAGTGGTCTCTGCCTGTTTGGTTACAGGTTGAATAGCGGATGGGCCGTAAATCGGTTCTGATGTCCCGGCGACATTGGCCAACCTGTTGCGCAAAATGATTAGCTATGTACGGATTCGACGGAATGGCGCAGTCATACGCTGCTTTCGCCCAGTTCATCATCTTGAAAGTATTTATGAAGGTGTTGCGGATTATTAGATTGTTGTATTGGATGTGTTGCTGAAGTCTAGAATTATTTTGGAGAATAATCGCCCCTCCACCGCTCCGCGTGTGCCTCTAACCTACGTCAGGGGTCTGCCGAGATTCACGATCAGCAGGGTACATTGCCTATGCATCATAAACAGTAAGCAGCGCTTTTTTGCGATTTCTGATGCTGCGACCCTTTAAAAGTAGACAAGGTACACTTTCCTCTGTATGTCTCTCATAATTATACATATAAATGCGTTCTTTTGGTTGTGGTTTTCAAAAGACTAGCGTCGGGTTTTGTAATTGTACATGGTCCGAGCTTCCTCGTCACTCCCACCTCTCCTCGAGTTCAACAACCGTATTGTCAAACAACCTAGCCTATTGCGACTTCTTCGCTTTCGAACTTCCGATACCCATTCCGTAAGTATACACCAGATCACCTCCAAGCTTCGCAGAATACAAGACCATTGGCATCGCTACCAAGCCGCTCAATGCCAAGTTGAGCGGAGTTGGTGTGAAGCCAGGAATGTTGCGCCTCGTCCACCAATTGTAGGTCAACGCTGCGAACACGACGTCGTTCATGGCAGCGTGAAGCACCCCGGTTTTTGCCTTGGATGTGCTCAATCCATCCCTTTGGATCAGGGGCAGCAGTTGCGAGCCTCCGGACACAATTGAAGGAACCATGGTTACGAGCGCAGCAATCGTGGTATAGTGGGAGAGGGTCGGTAGCATGCTGAGAGGGATTTGAAATTGTATGCTCTTTGCCGCTGCCGCAACATAGGACGAAGTCATAGGACTTGTAGCCGCCGCATGGAGAAGGTCGAGGCCACCAGTCAGTGAAATGGCAGCAATGGGCCAGTGTACAGTGGCAGGATGAAGTGGGTGGCTATAATGATTCTATGTCAGCCTCTTGCCGCGATAACAACTTGTCAGGGCGCTCCGAAACTCACTCCATGATGATTAAAAGTTTTTGGAAGCTACTCTTCTGACTTTGATTATTCTCCAAGGGTTTTGAGTTGCATTCGAGGGTTGTAGATGTCATTGAAACCCCTTCCGTATCATTGGTCGGACGTAAACTAGGCCGAAAGAAGATCGATCAACTTCGCTTGTCGTGAACATGTCCGACCAGTGACGTGGATTTATTTAGATATATGCCAAAAAAAGATCAATGTACGGGACGGAGTTCCGTTCATACTCCGCCGCATGACACCTCGATTCCAGGAGTCGTTTTGATTGTTTCTATCAGACACTGTATGAGAGCGATATTTTACTTTGTTTGTCTACCCTTTTCTGCCACGTTTAGTTGACTGAGAGTATTCCTAAGTCAAGATTGGCGATTTGTTCTAACTGAAATAGACCTCATTGTCTAGGTTCTATGGGATCTGCACCGTATCAAAGTATTTCGAATCACCCCTTGGCTGCATAAGCATATTCAATGACCTGTACTTGGAATTCCGCCAGATGCGTTTACTGACCATTACTGCCGCAAGAGAGCATTGTCAAAAGTTAATCTTAGTCTCAATGATTGGGTTTAGGCTCAAAAGTAAAGACACTAAACCAACTAGAAATTGTACAAGAATTTTTGTCAACAATTAAATATTCCTTAGCCCAAGTAGAGAGTTCTTTTGAATATCGACTTCTCACTTCTTGCACTTCCTATTTTGTGCTCTGGGTATTATAGGTCAGCAAAAAGAAGGTGTCTCTTTTAAATATGCTTATTCAGCTTTTCTACCCAGCACTAGATGCTTTATTCAAAAATAAATCTTCCAAAACCTTGTGTGCTCCACTCCGTCGAGTACAATTATAACTTCGTATCCTTCGAGGAACACTTACTGAGCTCACGGCGTTCAACATTTTTCGACTGAAGAACATATCGAGGAAGAAAGCTGGTTTGATTAAGGACGGCAGAAATCATCGCTGACAGGGTTACAGATGCAGGAATGGAGCACCAAAATGGTTCATTCAGAAGACCCTGGTTGGTACACCACCTCATCCGCACGTCTAGAGATGGAAGTGATCGCGTGATTATTTTAACGGAGGGTCGGGGTTTGCCCGGATGCAGGACAACTCTGTGCTCTTTATACCTCCATTCACCAAATATCAGAGCCAGTTTTGGTGAGAGCGGCGCTGAGCGGTTCCCTAAAGCTCTACGTGGTTGCAATACAGGTATGCTTTTCCACGTATGCTTTTCACGAACAGATCATCGCCCCTAAAACCGCAGCACGGTTTATCCTCTAATCATATTGTCTATTCAGAGAACCAAAGACATTTTGCTCCTTATCTTTCAGATAGACATGAACTAGTCACCGAACCCTATATCCTGCTGCAATAAGCAATGATACGGTTCGCTTCCTAGTGCGGGACACTTTTAACATCTTTAACGATCCAGATAGCACGTTTATTGCGAATACTAATCCTCAGCATCCATAAAGTTTTGCGGAAATGTCTCTTTCTCATGGCGGACTACAAACGATATTTAGCCAGTATCCCATCCGCCGCCGTCGATCTTTGTCAGTCTTGAGCTTTGTCCTAATAGACGACCATCTTCTACCTCCCACGAAGCAGCATTGAACAACAGATTTTTACCACGCCCATTTTATCTCAAAAAAACTTCGCAAGTTAGAAACGGTCCAGAACAGAACCTCAAGGCGCGGTAAAGTTCTATATATTTTTTGTCAACGAGGCTCTGATATATTACAGAAGATACCTCCTAGTCATTTTCACCACTTCAACGACAAGGCTATTAAAATAAACTCATCGCCCATTTATGCACCATAAATGGATCTTTGATGGGTGACTCATACGACACCTTTACAAAAGTATCAGTCAAGTGACTCAGCTGAGAAACCTCCTACATTAAAATCCGTTTGGAGTTGATTTTCTCAAAATTGTAGGGCTATTATACACTCAAAGTCACACTCGAAGTCAACAAGATGAAACGAGAAAACATCTAGGGATGATTCGCAAAGTTTCGGGAGCCTGTGCCGAATAAGAACGAGTATACTCATTAATCTCCTGACTTTATTCATTTGGTTATATGTTATCATCGATTGGTTTGGGAAGTTAAACTTTTCAAATGTCTGATTTAGAACTAAATGTTATGAATTTCTCATTGCCAGTAACTACCAGAATCAGTTATGAATATGCTGCAGTTTAGTTCTTTTCTTGAATTATCAATCATTTTGGTGTTTGGAGTTCTAATGACTGGTACGGAATTATTCTACTTGATACCTACTCATTGTCACTCCAGTAAGAGAAACTTGCGCACAACCATATATATTTCTCAGTTTCCCATAAATTACTCATCAATATGAGTTGATTCGAAAGAGTTTTTAGAGTCAGCCGCTGGAAACTGTGAGAATCATGAGATATTCATCATTTGTCAACCCTGTTGTTACTGGGATTGTTATTTCTTGCCATTCATAGTAGAATATCCTCTATTCATAGCAATACCCTGTCACCATTCATAATTTCATATGAACCATCAAGACATACCCTGGTCAAAGACCTGACATTCATAGTAAAAGTTCCTCTATTAATAACAACACCATGTTGTCACTCATAACATATCTCGAATTCACAAGCTGTTGTCACAGAACCGAACTTATCTCATGACTAGTGCAGTGATGATAGAACATTCATGGGAGTTCTCAACCAAGATATTATTCAATGACCATCGACTTTGAATCACAGCTCCCAGAAGCCACGACTATAAATTCTTCGAGAATCCCCCCTCTCCTTTACTTCTCTTCACATCATTACCATTAAATCTGAACCAAGATCATACTTAGTTACTTTGTAGAGCATAACAAATCCAACAAGTCATCTACCTCCTGGCTACGTTATAAGCACTTCGTTTCACTCAATCCCAAAAATCTTATAACCACAACCGCTTCCAATAATGCTTGATCCATGGAACCGGACATACGAAGAATGGAGTCGTCAAGAGTTGCAATTCTTAATCGACGCGAGAGCTTGCGTTGACGAAGGCAGAACGTTTATGACCTGGTCTGTAACAACTCAGATATTTTGTGAGAGGTTCAAGTTCAAACTAGAAACATCGACACAAAGCAGTTTGCAGAAACTATTCACTGATAAGAATCCACACTACGCAAGAATGCATGAGGAAGTTGGATGGGAAAATAAGGGATTTTATAAAAGAATGATATGCTACGTCGCTAGAGTTGAACACGACTGGGCCAAGTCAAACTACATCCTTACAGAGGACCTAAATCATCTGAAAGTTGATTTTCCTTATGTCGGCTGGGATCATATGTATTTCAAATACGATCTGGAAGGTCGCTTTCTTGCGGAGCCTAACGAATATTACGAAGTTAGACAGAATGAAAAAATTCCAAGCCACTTAGGCAAGGACGGGACAAGATATGTTGAGGAACATAAGACAACCCTTAGAGTCTGGAGTCTGGCTGAGGATACTGCTCTTCGGGATTTGATGGCTGTCGAGCCACGAGGAACTTCAGAGGGAATGGCGGCGGTTCTCCAGGACATGTTTGGCAGAGGGTATGATCACTTTGCATTGGGGGAGTTTTGGCGAAGGAATCGACATCGTATCATTGCTTGCAATCCAGAGGCACATCCTGAGAGATTTAATAGGAATCCTCAATATCACACGGATTATGGTTTCAACAAATATGGTATCGAAGACCAAAAGCCAACCAAAGCTCCAGGCGCTGGACCTTTCGCATGGAATGATAAACCTAGTGGATGGGGACTATTCTACCTCGGATACTGATGGCACGATCAGTTGAGAGTTACTATCATCGTTTCCCCTTACTATCCAACTTACTATCCAACTGTGCAAACAATTTCGATCATCATTTCAGGGACCGTGGCGAATGGGAACATATCAATGGACACTCTTTATAATGTATTTTAGAATATTTCGTGTTTTCTCGTAGTTTGGGAGTTAGTTTCAAATAGGCCGTTGTTTTCAGAAGAATAGAAGCTCACCTCGCAGTTTCATGATCATTTGCCAGGATCTCCTAAATATTTCCTGGCCCCTTTTCAGGTCACTTCAATTTGAAGTCAGCTTTCGTGGCAGATCTGTTCCGTGGTCGCTTTTTGGATATATGTCAAGCGACTCCGGTAAGTTCCTAATTATTAGCGGTCTATGCCAGGAAGACAGGAGTAATATCATGCTTTGAATGGATTTCGACTTTTCCAGAGTAGTGTCAGCAAGAAAGACCAGATATTATCTTCGAAATGTTCATCTCTGTTGCTTCTTTCACCCCCAGCTCCCCGGTTCAGTATAACAACGAAATCGACAAGCACATCTACCAGCAAAATTGCCCACGACGCTTTCCTTCAATCTTCACTTGCCGATTTTAGAATGATACTAGACCTAGAACCCCCAGGACACAGTTTTTCTGACGCACTTCCTTCAAAATTATCTCGACTTTACGTTCATGGCACTCAGCTTCATTTTGAAGTGACTGCTACTTCCGATCATCTGTGACCCATTTGACTGATGGCATCTACATCACGAAATGCATGCTAATCACAAACTCATACTTTAGACTACCACAGGAAAATGCCATTCCGCGGCATTCCAGAAGCCTGAGTAATCCAGAGCCGATAGAAGAAACCACTTCACAAAATAGGCGCTGTTGCTTTGTTCATTTGGTGTGAGCTCAAATTCTCTGGTCTGTTGAATCACCTGAATCACCGACTGAGCGCGATACGGGACAGCTTTGAGTCTGATGTGCTTCTAGATTCAAGATACTTATGAATGGCCAGTTGTTGAGCAAGATTCATAAGCAAAATTCATGAGCAATTGAAGGTTTCCAGAGCAGGGTCACGCACGGCTCATGATCTGGAATAATTTATGATACTTGTGGCTCCATATGGATTCGAAATGACCATTCATGACTGCATCTACCCTTGACATTCATCCTCCACACCGGTTAACAGCGTATCTGCTAACATGATTTTGTATGAGTGTTACAGCCCATCCATGTCATGTCTATACACGCAACTTATGCCGCCCATGAATTCTCGGTTAAGCTTCAACCCGTGTGTATTCACATGATATCTTGTTATTCCCAAGAATCTTGCTCAAAAATCACACTTTTGTCTGATCCAAGAACGAGCACAACTGATTCTTATGATATGTGGGATTCATGATTGCATCGATGGTTGCAACCCCATTCATGACTATTTCTCAGAACGACTATAAATTCTTCCCATGGTACCATACTTCAACCTCTTTTCTTCATCACAACAACACCACTTCTCCAAAACACAGAGATTCAAACACTTATTCAAACCTTATCGAGTTTAAATCCCTTCTTTTGAAAGCTAGTTCTATAAACACTTTTAATACCTGCATCTTCCTCTGCTTCTCTTTATCATATCACTCTTAAACCTGAAAAAACATCAAACCGAGCTACTTATAAAATCCCACCAAATCTTAAAACTCTTCCATAAGCTACCAACGTCACAATTATGAACCCCTCAAACGCCGGAAACTCATCTCGGGATATCCCGGGGTGGGACGACATGACCCATCCTAATGCTCGAAACCCATATGCAGAACCTGGCCAACATAATCCTCAACAACAAGTTGCGCGAGCTCCTAGTGCTCGAAACACATATAGGGAAATTATAGGGGTGGGACGACATGACCCATCCTAATGCTCAAAACCCATATGCAGAACCTGGCCAACATACTCCTCAACAACAAGTTGCGCGAGCTCCTAATGCTCGAAACCCAAATGCAGAACTTGGCCAACATACTCCTCAACAACAAGTTGCCCAAGCTCCTAATGCTCAAAACCCAAATGTAAAGGCTGACGATCATGAACATTGGCGACGACGAATGAAAGCCGCACCGACTGCTGCTAGCATGGACGACCAAACTAGACGAGATGAACAGAGCGAAGTTGCTGAATTCGCTGGGGGAAAGTTGACACTCTTCGCGAAGACCGCCATTCTAGACGCTTTTTCCATAAAACCACTAGGAACGCGAGAAGGTGTCCAAGATCTTTTATTTGAAGAGACCAAACTGCGATACAATATGGAAAAGCTAAAGGACTGGTTCGAGGCAGAGGCGGACCATCTCATAAAGGAAATACGATGTGCTAATCCGGCAAGGTATAATAAGCATAATGATAGACATGGTTATGGTATCCCACTTCAAGGAGGCTCTGAAAGATTGAGTCCGGGGACCAAATTCGAAATTGAGTTCGATCCAGGTCGCCACCAGGTTGGTCAATTCTATTCAGCACAAAGACTCGATGATATTGCAAATGGCCGGATCTAACTGAGACGTTCCCAACAATTCAAACCCGTCACAGGAGATTCCAATCTTTGCCACCACCTATCTCTTCCAACTGAGGAAAATCAACAATAATCCCTCTCTTACGAAGCTATCGGTAAACCACTCAACAGCTTGCACCAAGTCTAAATTATCACACCACAATCGACACCTCTCAACAACAGGTTACCTGACGCCTCATCTTCAAAACATCACGCAACCGTCCTTTCCGAAATACCATGTTGAATCAACGAGTTAACAGATTTCCTTTCAACATCACAACGTTTCTTTCTACGCGCGAAGGAACTTCCAGTTTCTATTCTTGGAATATATGTTCAGAAACTACAAGTGGCAAATGCCCTTGTTCTTGAACACCTACGCTCTTTAATGCATTATCGGTTTCTTCTGATGTTTTTCTTCATATGGAGATAGTGGAGGGTATGAGAGGCGTGGAAAGAGTGATTAAAAACTTTGTTTAAGCGACTTCTGAATCTTGTCGGAGGGCGGTATTATGCGACATTAACAACACTCTTTTAAATGGTTACCTCTTATCATGTATTTTTATCGTAGAAGCAAGTCCTATAACATAATCAAACACATTCTTAGGTTGAAATATAGAACCAATTGCCGTCGCTGTGGCACCATATGTACTCGGATTTTCCATTCTTGGATGCAACTACCCTGGATACTCATTTATTCAGTATAATCAAGTATCTGCTATGATTCTCAATCACGACTACAGCTCTTTTACATTATGTGTTCTACCCTTTTTAACAACATATGATGTTCGTCAATAGGTTACCCCATAGGTAAATACTACCCTATTCACGAATAGGGTCTGTCGGCAAATTGGGTCTGTTGGCGAACAGGGTAGAACACATGATTAATCCCAAACAGATCAAGCGCGCGCCATCAACTCTTGGGTCATGCCTCACCCCTCTTGTACTCACATAATGTTTTATTATTCATGAAACCTGCTCAAAATTGAACTTTTATCTGACTGGAGACACTCACAACTAACACTTATGAAGCTTGAGGTTCATGATTATACTAACGAGTTCAAGAACCTATTTATAACTTGTTTTCCGAGAAGCTACAAAATCTTCTAGTAGAACTAGACTTCAACCTCTTTTGTTCCTCACAACAACATCACTTCTATGAAACAAAGAGACTCAAATTTGCATAAAGAACCACAACCGTCAAGCAAACTTTTCTTTACATTTCTCTTTTTCACTTGTACTACTTTTCTACAGCCAAATCTATTCAGCATATTTGCGCCAAAAGCAGAATAACTTCACAGTTTCCGCTGACAGAACTATCGACAAAATAGGACTTACTCGTTATCATGCAAGCCGCACACGAAGTTTCAGTTGCAGATCAGCCGCAAGATCCAGGTCAAGCAAAAGGCTGGACGCGAGCGGAAACGCAGTTCGTCCTGGACGCAATAATGTTTGGAAAGTATTATAATGAGGAGCTTGAGAACGGCGGCCTGCCACATCATGATCTTCTTACAATGAACATCCTTGCAGATTTATTCCGCCAACGATTCGGGAAATCCATAGACCAAATGCAGATGCACGAAATAACTCAGAACGCCGGCTATGGTAGAAACACCTACACTAGATGGTGCCGTCGGTTCGTAGAATATCTACGCGAAAACGAGGGAGGAAAGCAATATGTCTCACCGGAGCTTGAAGCTAAATTGTTTCCCGCAGACACTAAGCACGAGGAAAAGGGAAGTTTATATGCGAGAAAAGATACCAAGCAATACGAAATCAGCAATCAGGAAGCCTTAAGAACTGCCGAGGAGATGAATCCGTATCGCGAAATCCAATCACTTTTCCCCGCCCTTTGCAACAAACGCTGGACGGTACCCGAGTGGGAATGTCTTCGAGACGTCATGGCGGTTGAGCCACTGGGAACCAAAAAAGGTGTTGCGATGTTGATGAAGTATTACGAGGAGGTGGATTGCCCTGAGGAGCAGCTAGCGGAATATTGGAAAGTGAACAAGCACCGTATTTGGGACCACTTTTCCATTGCACGTCCCGGAAGATTCAACGCAAAATGGCATATCGAAAGACAAAAGCATGCCTGGGAGTTCGGAAGTGAAGAATGGGACACCGGTGCTGCGGTTGAGGACAGCTTCTATTCGAAAGACCGTCTTGAACAAATACGTCAATCTAAAGCCGCAGGGGGCAGCTGAATAACTTCCCTAATTCGAAAGTCTTCCGACGGACCAGTCAAACTAGAATTATTACTGAACAGACATCCCTAAACATTTTTCTTGCGTAGTTGATAGAACGATTGATATTGAACACTTACTTTCTTTAATGTCACAAGGTATGGCAAGCGAGTTCAAGGTTGCAGACACGGTGGTATGACGATTAAACAACATTTCTTTTTCAATGTACTTTAGAAAGCTTCTTTACGTATTAGATTCCGGGTGGATAATGGAATGGAAATATTTTTTTCAGAAAATAGAAGTTCTGCCTGGCTGATACCTGGAAGTGTCCTCTGGACCTGAAGACAGGGGCGCTTCACAACTAACCAAGAAAACCCTGAGAACCCATCAATGACCACAGAACCAGCTCTTAATCCCCTCATTCCCCGACCTATACCGTATTCCACAACCATCCATGATCGACCTACTCACTTCCACTCCAAACCAACTAAGAAAACCCAAACCTTAAGTAGCACGACCTCAGGCCATATGCGACCAACAAAGCGGGAACGAGTCCTAACAAGACCAACATCCCCGTGAGCGAATTTCATATTGCAAGGAGATTGCTTTCACGGGGAATAGCTACGACGTACTTCTTCGACGTAAGGTAGGGGGCTCCATTGAAGGATATCTCTCTGTGATCGGTCCTCTTGAGCGTACCCGGATAGTAAAGGAAAGAACGGCCTGAGTTTGTGTAATACTCGAGAAGATGGAGGGCTTGTGAGGCTGAAATATGAAATTAAGGAAGGAAAGGAGGATCAAAGAGAACGTAACTAGCTTCGAGTTGTGGGTCAAGAAGCCACAAAGGGAAGAAACATGATGACATGCCAGCCCATTTCTCACTTGAGGATAGAAATCTTGAGAAACAACGTTCGAACCTTTGGCTTGGTCAACTACCACGAAAGATGCTCAAGGATACGAACAAATGCGGCAAAACTCGGTATATTGATACACCTACGTGCGTGACTTGCTCATTGAAATATAGAGGGGAGATTAATCATTTCATTTTTACCCACCACTCTCATCTAATAGACACACATTCCCCCTAACCCAAGCATACACGTCCATTTCTAACACCTCTTTGAGGGAAGTATCCCGTCGCTATTGCATCGCAGCCCGGTGGCTTACTTCAATTATTGGCTTTTATACATGCTATTTATTGTACATATTGATCTTGACATTCGTGAATTGGAAAGATTTATTCGTTGATCTTGGCGAGGAGCCTGTGAGGGAAGCTTGTTAGTGACTGGATGTATGGGATGGGGGGTTGGGGGCTTACTCGTAATCTCTGAAGAGGTGGTACTCGACGTCTCCGACCTTGACGGGTGATCCACCGTACTGCAAAATCCACGTTAGCCATCATCCAAGACCAACTCCGCTTTTGCGCAAAACTGTCGCCGCATATCAATCATGCCGTATGTATCCTCTGACTTGCACTCCTCCTCGATGTTCTTGAATCATCTCTACTCCAAACTCCATACCCAAACCCAAAGAAAACAAACTCACCTGAGGAATCAAAACCTTATCACCAGCCTGCACACTACACGCAACCCTCTTTCCCTCCTTATCCAATCCACCCGGGCCAACAGCCAGAACCTTCGCCTCGTTCAATTCCTTCACGGCGCTCTCAGGGAGGAAGATTCCAGAGGCGGTCTTGGTCTCGGCTTTGATGCGCTGCACGAGCACGCGGTCGAGGAGAGGAGCGAGAGATTTGATGGACTTGAGAGCAGTAGACTGGAGATTATGCGTGTTAGTGAGAGGGAAATTGGGTAGTTTGGTGACGGGAGAAAGCTGGGAACTGCTGCTGATGAAGCAGTAGGAGTATGCGATTCTATTATTGTGAAATGGGAGACTGGAGATGAAGTGGACATACCATTTTGGATGAGTGTTGAAATAAAAGTGATTATAAACTGAAGAGAAAGTCTGCTTTGCTTGTGTTAGATGTGAGAAATTGTTTGTTGTCAAAAAAGAAGATGTACACCTCGAGCTTCGAAGAGGTTCTGGATACTTTTTTACTAGCCGGCGACAGGGGTCCCCATCCCGGGATTTATCACATGACAACAATATAAACCTCCTTTCTATGACCAACTCCTCATCCAGTGCAAACTATTTAACAAATCACCTAATATAGCACAAGAAGTGGCTGGTATCATATTATATGATGCATTAAAGTGAGCTATTCCCAACCCATATTTAAAAGCCCATCTAGAGGTACCTTCGCTAGCCAGGAATTTCTTGGAACCATTGATGGCCATCCTAACTAGCCGCAAAATGTACAATCTACTGCAGGTTCTCCGCAATGTTGGGCCTGCCCCTTCTATAACCTCATAAAACTGCACCGTCAAATATATAACCAAGCTGAACATAGTCCTGACCGCACCTATTCCTGAACACCACATGCTCCCTCCCATTCGAATACATATCTTGAAACTCCGACCCGTATTGATGCCCGTCTATTTCGCAGGTGCCGGGGCTGCTGGAGGCTCAAGTGTATGTGTATGACCTGCAGCTGGAACGACTTTCCCATCTGTGTCCTGGTAACATATAATAGTCCCTGACACCCATGGATCATTAAGGATCTCGTCCATTGTAGCTCTCTTCTTTGGATCAATTTCGAGCATACGCGACATTATATGCCTGCTCTCCCTTGGAAGCAGACGAAGTAGTCTCCATGGGCCTTTGATGACTTCTGGTTTCTTCTCCGGCGCTGGTGTTGCGCCGGCGCCAGTTGCAACGACTTCTGATGTGGAGGTCGAGTCTGGTACTGCATCTCTGGCCGGGGTACTTAGGTCATTTGTAGATTTCGATGGAATTGGTGTTTCGGATAGTCGCTTCATATCAGTACCGGGAGAAGGAGGTGAAGCAAAGAGCTTGTATGAATTATCTGTCATGCGTGGCATTTTCCAAGGAAACCTCCTCAGAGACATGCAGCAGAAAATGATAGCAAGAGACCAGATATCGGCAGGCCGTGGGTCGTACTTCCTCTCATCGTACACCTCAGGAGCAAGATATGGGTCAGATCCGACAATTCCTAGATACCTGTTAGATGGTTCCTATATGCGCCATTGCAGTCTCGAACGTACCAGATGCCAAAACAACCCCGTTCTCGAACGGATACTGGAAGACGCTGGCACTCCCAAAATCGATGATTTTCATAATGCCGAACTCGTTTACCACAACATTATCGAGCTTTAAGTCTCGATGTGCCAAGCCCATGCTGTGCATGTATGTCACTCCACTCAATATCTGTAAAAATGCGCAACTAATCTCCTCCCGCGACATTTTGCCCGTCATCACAATCGCGAACAGGTCATATGGCGCATATTCCATAACCTCGTACCATTTACCTTTTTCTTGTACAATGTCCATTGATTCGATGATGTTACCATGGTGTAAAGCGGATCCGACACAAAATTCCGCAGTAACCTTCTTTGCGTACTCTTTCTCGGACTCGTATGAATGTCTTGCTCTGAATTCCTTTACGGCAAATGTCACACCGTCACTACTTCTCTTCATTAATCGCACAGATCCTCCCGCACCAGCTCCTAGGATCTTTCCGAATTTCCCGTACTTCGAGGTAAGGCCATGATTGTCATCAAATGGAAGTTGTTGTGCTCCTCGGTGATGAGGAGGTGTTTTCGTGCCTGATTTCACAGATGGAACTGGTGAAGCTGGCCGCTGCTTAGACTTGTGATGACCTCCTATCTTTAGGAATCGCTTCAACTCCGACATCGAACCTCCGTGTTTGGTATGAATAGTGGCTGAGCTCTCATCATGCCCGTGGGTTAGGTACTCCTTGTTTCCACCAAAGAGAGATCGTCTGTCTCCAGTTTTGGTATCAGCAGCACTTCGCGAGGATCGAGGCAATGACGCGGATGAGCTACTCTCCTTCAGTCGCGCTTTAGATCCCAATGCCGTGAATTTAAATCGTGGATCGATAGAATCAAGATTTCTTGACTGTGGAGGCCTCTTGTGGGCGGCGTACGGGTCGTTTGCATCTCCAACTGGTGTGAAAGGTCTAGTGAACGAGCTACGGCTCGGACTTTGCTCTCTTGATACTGGGACTGACCGTGTATTTCCTGGTCCGATCGTGAAAGCAGCCCCGCGGTTATTTGGCTGAATACCAGATTCAGTTGATCGACTCGTTGGCTGCGTCGCTATTCCCGATGATCCTGGCCGAGAATCGTCTGCATTTGTTGTAGTTGGAGAGTTTCCGGAGGTCCCGGGCGAGATTTGTGGTGTTACTGCGGATGGATCTTCTACGGGTTCTAATCTCTCGAGAGGTGCTCCCTTTGCAGCTCCGGCATCCCTCGAAATCGTTGCCGCAGGAGTAATAGGTGGTGAATGCATTGAAGCTTGTCGAGGACTTTGGTGGGGTGAAGGTCTCACTGAAGAGTTTTGTGTATTGGCACGACTGGCTTCGCGTGACCCTTCGTCGTTGGATGGAACCTAAATGTGCAACAATACGTCAGCGGTGATCCGTGAGGTTGTTTTGTCAAAAAGAGGCGCATAGGAAACAATAGGTGAGATTGACAACACAATAAAGTGGATCATGACCTGAATGTTGTTATGCGTATGGCGGGGTGATCCTAGAAGGATTTCAATCACACTTGCTTTTTGAGATGTGATTCGGACCACTGGGAATTGTCCATAGTGACCATGCGCCATCATATAGAGATCTCTATCGATAAAGCAGGATAAAAACCCCATACTCCACAAAGGCTTTATCCAATGCTAGGTGACCACCATCATTGTGGGGATCATACGAAATGGGAGACGTACCCTTGATGCGGGAAGAGATACTGGCTCGAAAGCAAAAGCACTCATACGACGTTCCTGTAATCTTGGATTCTGAAAAGCGCTCGCCAGTTCCTTCAATTTCTCCTCATCTTCGGGTCGTAAGTTGTTTTGAGGAGGGGCAGCTTCGACGCTCTCGACGGTCTGCGCAGGCTCAATCTCCTGGTTCTTGGACGCAAATCGTACCGCCAGAGGATTATGATCTTGCGCAGCTTCCGGAATAGGAGGATTTGTTTGGTCGCTACCTAGAAAAGGAAAGACAACAGTCAGAATTGTTCATGCTTCAAATCGGAGATACGGTGTAATCATCGTGAGGAATAGTCAGCATCCACTTACCAAGCGAGCCTTCTTCAGGCTTGTGTTGCAGTGCTGCCATCTTGGAGGGGTCGATAGGAAAGTTCGACCCTTCGCAAACTAAAGTTCAGCAGCTCCCGACGATGTCGTGGAGAAAGAGGAATGGTAGATCCTCAATCCAAAGAGAAATTCGCAGTAATGGTGGGGCACCGACTCGAGCGCTTCTCGTGCGGATGCGTAGAAATGGAAGTCCCGATAAAGAATGCGCCAATCGAGAATCGTGAGTGGACGGCGCCGGATGCACACGGCCAAACGGTTGGAGATGGCTTGCAAGCACAAAGACACTTAGAGCTAGGTTGAGAACAGCAATCAATCAGATCTGTGAGCCGCAAGAGATGCCATGCACAGACAGCTGATGCCGTGACGGTGTAGATGGAGATTATGGAGAAACTGTAGCTCACAGAGGGTGGAGGAGCTATTATTTTGTTTCTACCGTAGTGGAAGTTTGGCTCCATGACGAACGCAGTCCTCGAGTGAAGCTCACCTGTACTCTAAGCGAGAGGGGAGGGGGAGTCAGCAACAACGGGAAAACTACGATGTCATGGATTAATCTTCGAATCCACTCTTTTTGCTTCAAATTTACTCCGAGAAAGTGTTAATTGGTGCAAGCAACAAGTTCTAGACTTTCACTTCGACTTTTGTCTTTTTCCCACATAAAGAAATCCTCTTACGGAGGCCAGGAAAAGCTCAATTCGTAGGAACTACTTCGAAGTACAAGATACGCCAATCCATGGATGCATATGACCTGCATTCCACGACTGCCCCGCCTCTAGAGGCAGACAATATGCTTTCGACTCATTCGGCGTCTTGGACTTCGTACTCCCTGTTCGTCCACCTTGCCATTGACCGCAAGCAATCAACTCAATTATCACATGAAACCGCCAGAGCACATCTGAGGAGAATTCTTCAACCATCCCCATGAGGAGGGATTTTTTATTACGGCTTTCCGAAAGAAAACCACCAGTTCGGACATAACTCGCTCACGAGTCGTTTTCTGCTAGCCGTTCAAACCGAATGACATGTAGGGATGACCGGGCTAGCTTTGAGATCTGCCCTGTCGGAACGAGAAGAAACGAAAGCCAAATGGCAATCATCTATGCCGAGGCTTGGTATTCAAAATGTGCCGAAAACGGCTTCGAGAAGTCGAGAAGGAATTCTGGAAGGTTTGCCGCCGAGTTCGCCAAATGTGGCCGAGGTAAGGAATTGATTGAGGTGAGTCCTCCATTGGATATTTGACGCAAGAAATACACAGTAGGCTTGACATACAATGGTTTGAGAATATACAGTTTTCTTCTCTCTGGCTTTCGTTATACAATGCTCTACACACGATCCCTTATATTGTACACCTCCAATCTTGACGCCTTTTTAAAATGCAAACAACCACACAGTCCCAAGGCTGTGAAGACCTTGGGATGCGGTTACAGAGACTGTTAATCCATCATCATTGGTGTTCGACCCAATGCTCAGCATCCGTCTTCTGTTGCATAAGAATCTTCCCACGTTGAAGTTCCAATCGATTCCCTGGTCCAGGCGATGAGCTCAACCTAACCACAAGCAACATTCCTCCGTAACCAATATTCAAGCATCCACATCTATGGCTTAATAGCAACACCAATCGTCTTCGCCGACGCAACCACACACTTCGCGATGCCCTCCAAACTCAATCCGCTTAACCTCAGCTCGCTCTGCTTAATCTTCGCAATCTCGTAAACGTGCTTCAAACTAATCGGTTTCCCAACAGTATCCGGATACTGAGCCCTGCCCTTTAACTTGCCCTTATCAGGTTCCACTTGCGCGGCGCTTAGCAATAGGTAAGAGGTCGTAGGTGTACGGACATCGAAATGGAAACTTCGATCTGGACGAACGGTAACGCGTACTGGTGTTGGGGTTCCAGGAACCATGTGTGAAGTTCGGGCGTTGAATTCCTATCAGTGTAATTAGTATCTGCCGATTGAAGCCGTGTGAAAGAGAATCATGTTGCAAAATGTAATAAGGATGGATGCCATACCTTGCAAAAGTCCATGGATTTTACACCTTTACTACCCAGCGCAGGACCGACGGGAGGACTGGGACTTGCTTGGCCAGCTCCGACAATGAGCTTGACAATTACATCTTGTACCGCGCGCGCTTTCGACATATTGGCGGAGAGGTGTGTATAGCTTCCAAGATCAAGCATTGATGATACTCGCAAAAAGTTCCCAGGAAGACGCGCCTGTCGGTCGGACCTCGGGTTTCAAATCCGCTGTTTCGGCGCCGTTAAACTCCTTCAACAGCCAAAGCAACTCGACTTTATCACTACAGAAATTATGTTTTTCATCCGGCTTCTTCTCACTCCGAAGAAAGACTGATCGTCCTCGAACGCCGCCAAGAAAGTTCCTGCTAAACGAAATTAATCTCAATTATCACATCTTCAAAAACATGAAAAACCACACAACTTCTTGAGCCCGATTCAGCCGTACAACAGATTTTCCTCATAGGAAATGATTGCTCGGATCTCAAGGTCCACCACGATAGATGAGATCAAGGTTCAACTTCCGATCAGATATATTCCGGGCGTACACGACGTCACGATTAATCATTACGCTCCTGACTTGTACAGGTTGCTACCTGACAGCTTAAATTTCGTGTTGAACTGAGCGCCGTGATCTATCAACACAGATCCAATGGCTTACCCCTCTATGTGTCCTCTTGGCATTTGTGATTCTAGTGCGCTTCTCGGTTGTCCAAAAGCTGGTTCTTGCTCACGTTCGGTTGGTACTGCTTGAAATCAAATTAGATGCGCGTAATATTTTCAGATACTGGGGTTGATTGAACTCAGGATATGTCATTAGCTCGCTGGCGTTTGCATCTCAGGACTACAAGAGTGGCAGTAGCTAAGGCATAAGCTGTTGGTGAACTACGTAGGTCAGGTACGTTCCGACTTGGACCGCTCATCAGCTCATCTGTTTCCTAGGTAGACTCTGGCTCCAATGTCGTTGCAATACTACACTGAACTAGTTCACCTTTTGATTTTTATGATCGGTAAATCGATCTTGGTTTAAGCAATGGATCTTGCTCGTTTCGATTATTCCATGTTTGACATCAACACAACGTTAGATCAATTTAGCCTAGAGAATGTGGCTGAAGCATCTAGATCACAGATTGATTAAAATATGCCAATACCAAAGCAGAGACTTGCCTGGACAATGCCAAAGGGCTGGCTGGACGCAATATGGGGTATTTCCAACGGGAAACTTGATTGAACACGCTTCTGAGCCGAAATTTTCGAAATCTTGTATACTGAGCTTGAAATATACGCTCGAAGCCTCCATCCGCCTCCATTTTCAAATTGGTATAGACATTTGATAAGCAATATCAGACACATAATCTCCCTCGCCCACCTTGGACCCGTCATGGCCATTTTCCCCCTCAAGCTTCAAACTCTTTCTTCACGAAAGCTGTGCTTGTGGTATTCGATGCATAGGCAGCCCAAGTCGCATACTTGGCAGTCTTTGCGCTCTTCAAGTCAGCACTATAACTTCCTTGACTTCCATGCTTGGTAAAAGTGGTAGTCACACTTGATTTAGTCGTTGGTGCCGCAGTGTTGAACGCCCATCCGAGCGTGTCACTAGCCGCAGAAGCGTCAAAGGTTGAGCCATCAGTTGAAAGACATGCTTTGCAGAGGAAGGTAGATACCCAGTGAGTGGTGTTGGTATATGTGCCGTTGGCGATTGGGTAAAGCGTCCAGGCTCCCTTGGCTACTGCTGGTGATGCATAAGAGCTAGATGACATTAGTCTTAGGATTCGACGGAAGATATTCAAGCTCACGTTGTTTTGCGGAATGACGAAAGCACTGCTTTGGCATTTGGCCAGGTTGCTAGGAGTAAAGCGTTTTGGGTCATTGGACCACCGAGAGATACTGCCGCCCATCCTGTCCCTTTTCCTATCATCACACCGATGAAGTCCGTCGAAGGAGTTGTTGGAAGAGCAACTCCAAAGAGGAAGTTGGCATTGGAATATGCAGTGACGGTGATTCCAGATTGCTTCTCAGTATATTGAACTTGACTACCTTGAGCGCTAACTCCCAGGGCCAGCGCCAGAGATAGGATTGCCTTGAACAACATTGTTATACTTGATTTTTAACGGAGGTGAATACGAAGTGATTTCGACAGCGAACGCTTTGCTTTTCGTCCTCTAGATCCCATATTCGATGCCGGAACCTTGCTCTTTATCTACTTCAATAACGGCCCGTTGGGATTAATTAACGATCGAGGTACAATCTAAGGAATCCATTTCCAGATTTACGAGAACCGGAGCGGCTCTTCTTTCTCTGTCCTTGGCGATGGTATTGATTGAGCCTCGACATAACCGGATGATGAAATTGAGAAGGATTTCAAACTACAGCTCGCTCATTGGCCGACATCTAAGTAATTCTTCCTCAATATTTGACAGACGCTCGCTAAAATCCAATTGCCGTGAATGCCCGTGGGCATTCGAAACGTCTGTGGAAGTCCGGTTATTAGCCTGTTGTGTGATTCGCGAATCAGGAAATCTTGGATCAAAGGAATCAATATAACTACGCACGAGTAAATTTGACGGCATTGTTGAAAAGCAACTGAGGAGGACTAAAAGCTTTGGTGGCTTGAGAGGCTATTCTGAATGCTTTCTCGCCTCAAAGAGTTTGACTACTAAACCCCGATTCGGGCACTAGTAAGTGTACAGCGCATAAATGCCGTTGTGGAGGCGAACATTCATAGCGGGAATTGATAGTTCTCAGCATATCATTGAATGAGCGGGTTGAAGAAGGGATTAAATTAAAATTCGGGGGTTCAACATCAAAAGACCCTCAAACTGTGAAAAGGCTAGGATCAGGTTCACCGTCATAAGACCCCCCGAATTGATAGCTAAAACCAGTAGGTAAAGAGAAAAGAGGTTAGAAATGACAAGACTTGTGCTCCGAACTCGAATGGTATAGTCATCTTATAGACAGACAATAAACCTCCTAGATAAATCAGAATTAGATCAGCCACGTACCAATCAAATTAAACCACTCATCCACCCTCAGAACTTCCAAAACTCCAAAACCCCCAAAACCCAACACTACCACCCCCCTGTCATCCCCGTTACCCCCCAAAGCGCAATAACCCCCCCAGCAACCCCCCTCAAAACAGCCTTATCCCTCATCCCCTCCCCGTAACACACATAAGCATCCACCGCACCGACATATCCCAAAACCATCAACATGACATCCACGGCCTTTAGATCACCCATATAGTAGAATGCGAAGATAGACGCCCCGGTGGCGGTGGTACGCGCGGAACAGACGACCATGACTGATTGAGCGGGTTTGGAGGTCGCGGTTGCTTTTGGGAAACCGAATTCGAGGAGCGCGGAGTGCGGGTTGATGAAGGGCCAGAGGCCGCCGAAGGTTGTGGCTGTTGCTATGAGGAGGGGTGGGATGTGGAGGATAGAGAAGGGGTGGAACATTCTTGGGGATGGTTTGTTGGTTGTAGTGTTGAGAGGTTTCTTGATATGTGGTCCAGGTGTTGTGTTTTGGGTGAGTTTTGTGAGTTTTGGATCGTGAGAGTTTGGAGATGTTTTCACGTGGAGGATTATGTAAGTATGATGTCTGTACAGCTCGTTGTTTGTGAGTTGAAGTAAATAAGTAATACAGATGAGACTTATATACTTTAAAGATAAAGGGAGTGTTCATGTGCCACGATTAGTCGAATTCTTGGCAACGACCCCCCTTTCCCCACCTTCGGTAGTGGAACAGGGTTAACATATTACCATTGTTCGAAAGCATTCAAGCTTCAAGTGGCCGCTAGATACATTGTATTTGCTGTTGTTTGATACAAAAACCTTATAATCTTGTACCGAAACGATAAATGTTAAGAAAGTGTCTAAATTATACGTTAACGGATATACATCTGTCTCACTAAAGATATTAGACTTTGCCGCACAGCTCTAGATCTCTATTTGAGGACACAGAGTCAGCGTTTACGATTGTAAGTTGAACCAAACGCAAGAACTCGAAGCTATATTTGTAAGCAATGTATAGTTCTTGTACAAAAGCATGTTTTTATTATCTTCTGTTCTTGGAAAACCAGGAGTATAGAAAGAAGTGGACAAGGTAGGTAATGCAGAAGTTTCCCATTCTTGTGTTCTTCCTGGCGAACAAACTAATGCAGGGTCTGAGCTAGTCTTACGGCAAAGAATAAATCTCCGTCTGTTGACGGAGGATGATGGCGATCTCGAATCTATATCCACCTCCCGTGTCAAGCCTTTCCCGTAAGCCTCTTTCCCGGCGGCACTTAGCCATGTCTCGTTAGGTACCAGTTTATCAGAATTGCGGTATATCTAAAAACTCGGCCAGAGGCGTCAAATATCCAATTTCTTTGTTGTTGTATCCGCTGAGATCAACATACGGGTCACCGCAAATCGAATATTCCCCCATGGCAGGAGTGTACGAAGCACAATAACATGGTTAGGGGAGGATGCCAGAAAGCAACGATGCTACACGCGAGATGGAATTTGCTATACATTGAGAACCTACAATAGACCTAATTAGGATTGGGGAATGGAATGGGATCAGTCAGTCCTGATCTGATGTGACCCATAAGCAGAGCATCGACTCTTGTACCATGTGGTAGAGTCTCTTTGCCGGCGGGCATACACAACAGAGCATTCGCACTCTTCAGACTACCCACTTTCGAACTTCTCTGACCTCCAGTACTGCTTGCGGTGACCAGGCCATTCCTGTTCATAGTCACAATAGCACGATGATATTCTGGCCGTTGTGGATCAAGCCGGAATTCATGTTCTAGAACCACCGATATTCTAGGTAATCCTGCTGGAGAGACCCCTGAGAAGTGGTGGAGCGAAGGAAGAACGAAGAGGTGAAGAGTCACGACGGCGGAAACTGGATTTCCTGGCAAAGAGAAGATGACCTTGTTGACTCGGTTTCCAGAATTATCCTTGACAGGCACAGTCGCGAAAGTCGTGGGCTTGCCAGGCTTCATGGAAACTCGTCCAAAATGAATGGTTCCACCAAGAGAACGTTCAATGGTAGGCTTTAGAAGATCGAGCTCGCCCATTGATACGCCGCCAGATGTTATGATAACATCAACCTTTCTCAGAGCATCCCGAAGCGTTTCTTCCAACGCTCCAGGTTTGTCCCTTGCGATTCCGAGATCAACCACATCGAAGCCCCAACCTCGGATTGCAGAAGTGATGGTAGGTCGATTGCAATCTCGTACCTCACCAAGTTTTAAACCGCCAGGTCGTGAGTGCTCAACAATCTCATCTCCTGTTGACAGCACACCGATCACTGGCTTCTTAAAGATGGATACCTCTGCCCGTCCCACCGAGGCCAACAAGCCCAATTCTCCACCGACTGCAGATATTTCTTCTCCTTTCTTGAGAATTACTTCCCCTGTTTTGATATCGCTCCCAATTTCACGAATGTTCTCTCCCTCTTTCACGTCTTCAGCGAGAATTTCGACTTCTTTCTCTTCTGCACCGTCATCCGTCAGTGTCTTCAGGACTGTATCTTCAACCATGACGACCGAATTAGCCCCAGGAGGAAGAGGAGCTCCAGTGGTAATACGTGTAATTTGACCAGCCTCTAGAGGTTCAATTTCGCCTGGTGTAGCATGTGATATCGAAGCTACCGGGAATGTGCCTTTACTAGAAGCACCGTCTGTGGGTGCAATAACAGCGTACCCGTCAACAATACTAGCTCGATATGCTGGAACAGCCTCCGTGGCGGTCACATCTTCGGCCAGGACAGAGCCAACTAGCCCTCCATCAACCTTCGCCTTTATCACTTGAGGCGATGGAGTATGTTCTTCAATGAGTTTCAGTGCATCATCAACCGAGAGCATTGGATAAGGAGAAGAGCGGTTCCTCCGTGAAGGTCCTAAACTGGGGTCGTTGGACTTGGGGTTTTCAGAGACATTAGTATGACGGACAGGCATTGAGTGGCCATGACTATGACCGTGTCCATGTCCATGACTGTGACCATGGCTATGAAGGTGATTATGGTTATGAGAATTTGATGCTTTTGTCGAAGATCCACCCACACCTGCATCTTTCTCAAGCTTCTTGATTCCTCCGGCATGGAGAGCTCTCGAATCTGCTCCGGCAGCCTGAGAGCAAGCATGAGGTAGCAGCTTCAGTATGGATTGTAGATTTTCTTTAGCTCCCTTTGGCGAGCCTGGCAGGGTGACAATGATAGTTTTGTTTCTGACCCCAGCTACAGGCCTGGACATGAGAGCAACTTCAATCGATCAGCTGATTCCGCCGTTCTCTATAACGGCGAATACTTACATGGAGTAACCGCTAGTGAGGCAGCCAGCATTCCATGAACAAGACCTGGGGCTTGTTTATGTAGCAGAGGTGTGATTGCCTGTATGGATATCAAATTCTGTTGATAGAGATTGACAATAGCGATTTTCGTTACTTCGTCTTACCTCAGGTGTGGTATCAGATACCGCGAAACCCGTCCCACCTGTAGATATTATGAGATTGACAGCATTTTCACCGTCTGTCCAAGCCGTAACATTCCGCTGGATTTCAAGCACATCATCTCCAACTATCTTCACTTCCTCCACCTTCCATTTTCCAGCTCCCTCGGTCTCGAAGACGTTGGTCAGAATACCACCCGATGCATCCGTCGATGGATCTTTGGAGGCCGTTGTCGATACTACAAGGATTTTCGCTTTCAAAATGCCAGCATCAGACATCTTGATAATTTTGTGTAAAGTTGATGGTAGAGTGTAGAAAATCGATAGGGGTTACTGTACCTTGACGTTGACAGCTCACCCCACTTCGCAAGAGCTCGTCGCGTCTCCCGAATTTCTTTTTCGATGTCAGAATATCCCGCGTCGTCGAACCCCATAACAATCAATCTCAAGGTGCAACTATTCCTTGTATATATGCATCATGGTGCGCATTAAGAATAGGTATCTTCTCGTCAACATACTCTACCCCGAATTGGATAATAGCATCCCGCATGGAACCCCCGATCTTCTCGCAATCAATCAGCCGACGAGTCAGAGCTTGACGTCGCAAACATTATTAAAAGCAATCAGGAACCAGATTTCAGAGCTTTTTGGAGATTATGGATCTGGAGCTGTATCTGATAGCCTTATGGGTAGGTTGTGGAGGTCTCTGAGGTGTTCCTTCATATTAATCAAGGTTATAGTAAAGTACTTGTCGCACGCGACGTCGACATTCATATTACGAGTCTCACGGGCGCATTACAAGATCGTCTGGGCGGCGTTATCATTCATGGGTTCATTGCCAAAGGGTGGAAAGAAATGCGTCTTTCGTGTCGTGCGAGTGAGTGGAACAATACGAAAGTCAGAGGAAGAAGCTATCAGAAGAGCCAAAGATATGATGATCAAAGCCAAAAGAGAACTTGGGGATAAGAACGAATCGACATTGGACAAATTGTTTGGCAAGGTGGACAAGACTCCGAAACCCAACTCCGCGGAAGATATCCTCATGGTCGATGCTAGCGATAGCGAAGAAGAGAATAGCGACAGTAACGGTTGAAATCAGAAGGGTATCATTGGGGTTTCCTAACTACTTTTATACCACTATCTCCGCGTGGCATCGACATACCATCCATCTCATCATCCTCCTGCTCGGCTCTCTTCACCCGCTCGGCCTCGTCTCGAGCTTTGGCCTGCTCCTCCCATTCTCTGCGCTCCTTCTCATCATATTCGTCTTTGGCATCAATCCACCGCTCTTGTACGTCCTTGACATCCATTGCGGTCACACCTTCCCGCATAGCGACCTGCCATACCGTATCATTGGCTCCCTCAGCCCCTCCAAAAGCATAACCGCCTGCTCGATCGATAACTTGAAGTAGACTCATCATGCTTCTTTTGTCTTCGACAGCCAGTGTTTCGAAGCTGACAAGTCCAAAATCCTCTACCAGCTGTACGATAGCTTCGTTCAAACCCTTGAACTTATCTCCTACCGAAGATTCTGCTTCGAGATGTGGGAGTAAGTAGGATAAGTCTTGTACTTCGGTATAGTAATCGAGGTTAAATGGCAGTGGTGAATATGAGGAGATCTTGTCAATTTTCGTCAAAACATTAAGATGTGGGAGTTCCATCTGCAACATCGCACGCAAGGACAGTATTAGATTCGAGATGAATAGGGAAGGCAAGGTGAGGCAATAAGAATCCGAAAGATGTAGGACAACCATCTACTAGAGTCAGCGCACTGCTCAAAGACCAGCTTTACGGAGCTCACGCACTCTGTATCCAAGCTTTTGTAGTTTGAAGAATATGTTTCGTAGCGAGGAATGGTGTGTATAGAGCTCGACTTGTCCGGGGCAATCGAATAATACATAATCCTCTCCAAGCTCACTCAGACCCTTTTCTAGCCACTCTACGTTATTCTCAAGCTCCTCTAGCGCGTACAGTACACCTCCGTTTGGGCCAAGCTCGTCCTCTTCCATAATATCCTCTAATTTTATTAGATCTCGTACATCGATCGCGCAGGGATATCCGGTATGATCGTTGGCGGGGTCGAGGTTTACAACAGAACATTTTCGCCCGATCGCAGACATGAACTGTTGCATTCCATTGCAAAATGTGCTCTTCCCAGCTCCCGGACTACCCAGAACAAGCTGCGCGAACGGCATACTCGAGTCCGGGAGTTTGTCGCGGATGTGAGGATGGCGAAGGGAGGAAATCGATGGCGGGGTATGTGAAAGTGACTTGGCTCTTTGAAAAAGCGCTATTAAGTAGTATATCGGTCAATATATAGTTATTGCAGAGCTCCGATGATTATGAATCTTGAGTAAAATTGAACGCCTCGAGAGTTTCGAGTTATGCCGAGAAATTCCTCGCAGCAACAATATTTGGAAGAGCTGGTGGAGCTTTGAAGTTCGAACACTTTCTCAAGAAATACGTAAGGCGGTGAACTTGTAACGGCAGAATTACACCCAGGTAAATAAAGCAACAAACTATATTTCAGAAACGCAGACTTGTTGAACGAGAACTCTCTAGATCAATCAAATTATGGCGCCGAGTAAGCAATATTCCTCTTCGCGTCAAAATTGTTCCATAATCAAACCGCAATTACTAACAAGTGACAGCAATTCAATACGAAATCTCAAATCCCCCAACCGACGCGGTCTCTGCAGTTAAGTTTGCGCCAGGCTCTCCGACACGGCTATTAGTTTCCTCATGGGATAGGAAGGTCTATCTGTACGAAATATCAAGCGAGAATGAGAATGGAGACCTGATTCAGGCGTATACGCACCGCGCGCCAGTCCTGGATGTATGTTTTGGAAAGGACGACAATGAAGCTTTTACCGCGGGGATGGATTGGCAGGTGAAGAGGTAGGCAATACAGTGTTTGAAGGCTGGGGGAAGCTGGCTGACGGCATTACTCTCTAGGTTGAACCTGGAGACTGGTGAGCAGGATACGTTAAGTGCGCATACTGCGCCTGTTAAATCGGTGGTGTATAGCAGAGAACACTGTAAGGTCACTACCGTAATACCTCCCGACATCTGCTAACACATAAATATAGCATTACTAGTCTCAGCCTCTTGGGACTCAACCCTCCATTTCCACGACGTATCCAGCCCCTCAAACGAACCCATAAAGATAACCCTCCCAGCAAAACCCCATTCCCTCTCCATCACCGCCTCCAAATTAGTCGTTGCCATGGCCTCCCGCCTCGTCTACATCTACGATCTCCAAGACACACTGGAACTAGCAGCGCAATCAAACGGCGCAGCTCCAGATATCAAACCCTGGCAACAGCGAGAATCGTCCTTGAAATTCATGACGAGAGCCGTGGCGTGCATGCCCAATGATGATGGATACGCAAGTAGCAGTATTGAGGGCCGTGTGGCTGTGGAATGGTTCGACCCGTCTACAGAATCACAGGCGAGGAAATACGCTTTTAAATGCCATAGACAGCCAGATCCTGAAGGTGATGGAACGGATATAGTTTATCCTGTAAACGCTCTGGCTTTCCATCCTGTATACGGCACTTTCGCTTCAGGTGGTGGAGATGGTGTCGTAGCGCTATGGGATGCGAATGCTAAGAGGAGAATTCGACAGTATCAGAAATATCCGCAGAGTGTGGCGGCACTTGGGTTTTCTAGTGACGGAAAGTTCTTGGCTATTGGTGTATGTCCAGGCTTTGAGAATGGTCAGGAGGAATATAGTGGTGAGGGTGTGACCAAGATTTACATCAGAGAGCTGGGTGAGACTGAGGCGAAGGGGAAGGCGCCTAAGTGAATGCCTGACGACGTCTGATGTTGTGGATTAGCATGGCGTTTTGGGGAGGGTAAAAGGGTTTGGCTTTAGAGTGTGATATTAGCATACCATCTGAAACATATTGAAAGTTTAACTGAGACTCCATTTTCACTGATCTCGACTAATGTGTATGAATATCCAACAATAGCAGTGTCTATACGACTTATATACCTTATTCTTAGAACAAACATTGTCTATGATACTACTACAAGAAGCTCGCGCACTAAGGAACTACCATCTAGCCATAATACAATATTTCCAGCCATTTTGATACAATGTTAGCCACCCAAGTTTCAACACCCAAAGCAAATTCCAGCATAATATCTTTCAAAGCCGCGAAGCACACTTCTAAACCATCGTCCAGGCCCTCCCAGATTTACAAACAACGCCCCAATCAAATCGCAACTAAATATCCAACAACTTCAAAATATCACCCATCCTCGTAGTCTTCTCCTTCCCACCCTTAGCCGTCTCCCTAAAAGCCTTCCCAACTAATTTCCTCTTCTCAGCCTGAATATCCAGAACTCTCTCTTCGACGCTCCCCTCAACAACCAGCCTCCAAACCGTACACGGTCTCGTCTGACCCAATCTATGCACGCGATCCACAGCTTGATCTTCGATCGCAGGCGCCCACCAGGAGTCCGCTAGGATAACCGTGTCCGCGGCGACGAGATTGAGACCAACGCTACAAACAGCCAGAGAGGCGAGCATGATGCGGCATTTTGGGTCTTTTTCGAGGGCTGTCATGGCGGAGTCGCGCTGCGTGGCGGACATGGAGCCATCGATGCGGGTGTAGGTCATGGATGCTTCGTCGAGTTGTTTTTGGATTATGTTGAGGAAGGAGGTCCATTGGGAGAAGATTACGACTTTGGAGTTGGGGTCTTTGCGGCTGGCTTTGAGGACTGACATTAGGGCTTCAGTTTTGCTGCTTTTGGTGTCGGTGTCGATATCTGCGTCTTCGATGGTTGGTGGTTCGTCGACTTTTGCGTGGACGAGACATTCTTTGTCGGGGAGTTCAGTGCGGCACATTGGACATTTGTGTTGGAGTTCGATGGTACGCTCGATACATTCTTGGCCAAAAGCGTGTTTGCAGGCGGTGATGACTGGGTTGTGAAGTTCCTCGAGGCAAATCGAGCATTCGTCGTGGTTGTCGATGCTGAGTTGAAGAAGTAGCTGTAGAGCGGTTTTGTTCTCTTCCGTAAGTGCAACAGCATCATCATTGTCGAGAAGGGCTAGCATTTCACTGACCCGATCACCGCAAAGTTTCCAGTGGCAACACAGCTGGCGGAGACGAAGGAGAATCTCGAGGAAATGACGGTAAGCATTAGCGCCTTTGATTTGTTTTCCTTCTTTGTAAGTTCTTGCTAGACCCTTTGCTTCAGCCCTGGATTTCGTTAGTCAAATATTTCACAGATCAGCGAGGGGTTTGCATACTCAAGTATGTCGTATTTCTCCTTCTCATCATTACGGAACGCGATACGATGAATATACTCAGATTTCTCTGGTAGCCTCAAGTCGATGAACTTCATGTCCTTCTTCCTTCGAAGACACATAGTCTTCATAATTGACTGCAATATCTTTTCCGCATTTTCATCGCCAACAGCCAAAGGTCTGGTGAGAATAGCATTGAAGATCTCCATCCGCTCAAGACCACCACTTATACCCAGGAATTTAAGCATAGAATATAAATCCTTGATGGTGTTAACAATTGGTGTTCCAGTCAAGACCCATCTAGTCTTCGACAAAAGGCTTGTAGCTGCAACAGCAGCTTTTGTAGTTGCATTCCGAATGATGTGTCCTTCATCAAGAACCACACGTGCCCATTCCATCGAATAAATGCCAGTCTTCGATGGGACAGCCTTTGCCTCTTTCACACCGCGAGGGAAAAGCTCAGAAGTCAGTTTTCCATACGTGGTGATGACCACGTCGTAGGCTGCAAAATCATTTGGCGACATATTTTTGATACCAGTCCCGTGATATGTAAGGACCTTCAGGGCATGCTCTTCTTGGATATGTCTCTCCATTTGTTGTGCCCAGTTGGACATGACACTAACAGGTGCGATGATAAGAGTCGTGCCAGGTTCACCCTCAAGGATCAGACTGATGACTTGCAACGTCTTTCCAAGTCCCATGTCATCGGCCAAGATTCCACCACGAGCCAAGCGAGGTATATTGGCAATGCTGAAATTGGTTGCAACATTGGTGAAGAGGTCCCGTCGAGTATCGTGACGCTTCCATAATTGAACGATATCCTTTTTGTCGGGAGAGGGTGCGCTTGGATTCTCCTTATCCAACATCCAATGGAGACCTTGCAGTTGGTATGGGAGTAAAGTGGCTTTCAATTTCGAAGGCTGAGCAGCCTTTGGCATATCCTCAAGCGCTTTCTCGCCCAATCCCCACTCCTCCACAAGCTTCTCAACATCTCGCGGATTGAATTGCTCGCTGTTTGCAACGAAATGTTGAAGACCCAGTTCAGGTTTAGGCCCTGGTGGCCCGACGACAGGAAGTTCTGGCTGACTACTTGAAGGTTGCGAGGATCCCGTATAACCGGTTCTTTTCTGTGGTGGTGGTACCGGGGCTTCTTGCTGCTTCTTCGTTACCTTTGGAGTAGCAATACCTTGCTTCTTGATTGGAACACGATCTGCACCCAATTCCCTCTCCAATGCCGCACGCGTTTCCGGCTCTCCCGGTCCGTAAACTTTTATGTAGATAGGACAATCATAAAAGCCTTTCTCGCCAGAAAGAATTGCTTCCAAGACAATTTTTCTGGAATCAAGATACGGAGCTAATTTGCTCGCAAGAGTCTTGGGAATATGGCCGATCTGATCTCCTTGAACATTGTTAATGCGGATGGCATTTCTGTCATACTGATTATTTGGTTCTCGTCGAACCATGACCTGCTCACCCGCACTTGCTACACCAGTGTAATAGCGAATACCCACGACCTACATCGCATTAGAAATTCAGAAGCCAATCTCATCTTTGGAGCAAACGCGTGATCATACCTTATCATTTATAGCACCCAGACAAACCCACCCAAAACCCTCATCAACATCTTGACTCAAATCAACAACATCATACTCCTCATCATTCTCCTGCCATGCATCTCTTTCAACCTGGGTACTCGACGGATGACTATTTCCAAAAGACTGACTTGCTCGCGGCTGCGAGCCCTGAGAGCTTCTCGGTCCAGACTGGGAACTATTGACGCGTTTCTTATTAGGCGCCAGATTCTCGTCACCAGTCAAGTCCACTATGTGAGATGAGGAGCGTTTAGGCATAGCGACGTATTGGCGGCTGAAATCAATTCAGAATCCTTCCAATGCGGGTGTGGTTGGAAGGGGAAGCTGGGGAACGTGATGTGAAGTTGTGGAGCGCGTCCGGTTGTTGAGATCTGCGCAGGGTTGAAACACGACGTGGTGTTTGGTTTCGTCGTAATAATGACGCTAATGTTTCTAGTTTAAATAAATTTAAAAAGCCTTCAATTGCAACACAAACGGAAAGATAATTGTGTGGACGACGCCGTTTGGTTCTACTCGATCATGTTTTAGGTCACGTGCCAGAAGCACTACCTACCTAGGTACTCTAGACCGTCTTTCATTCTCTGGAAAGGACTCCCACATTCAGTTCTCATTCCATCTCAAGCTTGTAATTGTAGCTGATATCAAAATTCAAGTTCCTCGTATGCTCGAATATCATACGTTCTTGTCAATCCCTATCCGCAGTCCAACACGCCAAATTATCTACATCCATTGCAGCAACCCACCACACCTCAGCAGCATACATTAACATAAAGCATCGATCCATGCAGTTCCCATCTCTATATGTTGCAACCTTGTCCAACTCATCAAGTATATTACCCATTATAACTATACTCTATCCCCTACTAAGGTATTTTGAATATTAATCCTGACACGTGATCAGTGGTGCCGTCTCCGACGTCACGACCTGTAGCATGTCCAACGACCTACTTCATTAACCTCTTCTCCCTAATGAACGCCTTCGTCCTGCTTCCTGGTGCAGTAACGGGCCACCTCTACGCCTTTTTCTCTCATAAACTTTCATCTCGAGAACATCAATCCAATTTTTAGAGATTTAGAAATCTCAGGTCTCGTAGGTAAAACACGCCGTGGACACATGTGCATAAAACACCGCGAAAAGCCATGCTAAACATAATTGAGAAGAGAGAATTCATTCAGATGCGCCATAACTAGCCTTCGTCAGTAAACAATACGTGCAAGATGGGCATAATGCACACCACTTGCGCTTGGCAAAGTGCGGCTGAACATGGTGCCGTCCATGATTTAGTTCCCTAAACCCAAGTCTAACTTATAATCGTGCAATACATAAAACACACATGATGGCTAATCCTCTATACTCACGTCTGGATACTTCTCGACGCGAGGTTCGCTTGCTGGTCCTTGAGCCAGGGGCCAGCGAAGGCAACGTCAAATGCAAGCTCATAACCAGATCGCTGGACGATAATCCGACTTACGAGGCACTTTCGTACACATGGGGCGAAACGCAATTCAATCAATCTATTCTTCTAAACGGACATCCTACTACGATCTCGGGAAATCTTGAGTCCTTCCTTTGGACGATAAGCCATGAGCGGGAGGAAAAAGTTATATGGGTAGACCAGATTTGTATCAATCAATCTGATATTGTGGAGCGTGGTCAGCAAGTTCAATTAATGCGGGACATCTACGAAAAGGCGGAAGGGCTTCTTATATGGCTTGGATTGCCTGACGATGATTCAGACATGGCTCTTGAACTCATCATAGCTCTCAGTAAGCTTGAGCAGAATCTACTCGAAGTCCCAACTATTCTAGCAGTTGCGCAGACCCCTGAGATGCTACCGTACTATCAAGCTCTGCAGAAGTTTCTTGGTCGTTCTTGGTTCAAACGCACATGGATAGTTCAGGAACTGGCCCTGTCACAGCATGAGATTATGGTAATCTGTGGGGAACGGTGGCTTCCATGGTTCACTATTGCTCGAGCCGCTGAAAACCTTGAACATCATCGTTTGATGTGGTTCAGTGGTAATACGCTATTCTATACGATTAATATAGCATCTGTTACGTCGCTACAAATGCTTCATCGCCATCCGGAGAACAATCGTCTACATCAGCCTCGTCCGACGCTTTTTGATCTTTGTTGGATGCTCAGAGCTTTTCAAGCTACAGATCCCCGTGACAAGATCTTCGGGTTCATGGGATTAGCTACGGATTTGAAGCGAAGTAGCTCGTTCTTTCCCGACTATACAAAAGCAGTGGTACAAACGTACCTGGAATTTGTGAGATTTTTAATAACGGAAAATAAAAGCTTGGAGTTTCTTCGTGTTGCAAGTCGTGCAACTGATTCGGATTTTCCTTCATGGGCACCCGACTGGAGAGACTCCTTGTCCAGATCAGTTACTCGACCAGGTTATGACTCCAGAGTTCCCAAGTTTTCGGCTACAGGCGTGTCGATACCAGATGCTCGCTTATCCGACGACCTCAAGACTCTTATAGTCCACGGATATGCCGTTCAAAGTATTGAGCTGTTGGGGGATGTTCTACATCATGCCCGTTCCGCTCCAACACTTGAAAAAGACACCATAGTTGCCGTACTTCGAAGCTGGGAAGATCTCGCCACAGAGGTGATTCTCGATCCTTACCCAAATGGACAAAGCCGACTTGAAGCATTCTGGCGGACATTACTGGGTAATTCAGACGTCGACGCTCAAGATATTCCCACCTCGAATCCCTCGCTGGATTACGCACTAATGCTTGAACGCTACATAGATAAGGCCGGTGACTTTGTCGATATGCCGAACCGTGACGACTTAATCGGTAAATATGCACGTCCGTTTACTGTTCCAATGATCAGAGCTACATATGAGCAACGCTATTTCGTTACCAACCGAGGGTACATGGGTTTCTGTCCTATTTATTCTCGGGTTGGAGATTTGATCTGTTTGTTGCCTGGAACAAGTGTTCCTATTATACTGAGAAAGATCCAAGATCATTACGTTTTGGTCGGGGAATGCTACTGTCATGGCATGATGAAGGGCGAGATATTTAATACCTTGGGAGAGGACAATGTTGAAGAGCAAGTGTTTAATGTTATATAAGTAGTAGATAATTTGTTTGCATATTACTTGCACTAGATGGAGACTTATACGCACACAGAATAGTCATGTTAATTATATTTCTTCGCATGAAATCTTAACATTGTAAGACATCCCACCTCTCACACGGTTGATTCAACCAAAGTTGAACCAAACATAAGAGGAAATCAAAGGGAAGATGGCCACGGTCTCCGAAGAGGGGAGTTTATGGCTTGAAGGTGCGGAACGGAGAAGCAAGTGATGCACGTCTACATGGTCAAATAGTATGGTACATTCAAACTAATGCATTCCATCTCACGTACTCGACACACGTCAACATAACATCACTACGCATAAAGCTGTGAAGTATATCCTAACCACGAACTTATTAGCACCTTCATTCTCAACGAAGATAGTGGATCTCACAACTCAATAGCATCAAAAGCCACACAAGCCCAAGCCGTTCCAGCAAGTGTAGCAAAATCCTTCACACTTCCATCGACAGCTTTTCCAGCACCAGGAAGAGCTCGAGACAGAATTTCTACATCTCGCCGACACTTCTTCGTGTCGCCGTTCGTACTGGTTGCAATACAAGCTTGGTACGCTGCCTCATCTGCATCGTAAGTGTCCTGCGGATCGGGTTTCCCAGAGCGTGTTTTTTCGGGATCTCCAAAGGGATAAGAGGTGATTCGAAGGTTATGTGTTAGCACGACAAGTGCAATGAACCATAGCAGCCAGAGTAGGGCGACTAGAGCGATATTAAACCGTGACCATTGCAGCTTCTTTGATGCTTTCACTTTTACAGCTATGACGACCAGAATCGTTAGGATGGCCTAATTTCCGGCACATATTCGAGTTAGCGTATTCCCGCAAGGATTTCAGAGGGTTGCTCTGTGGAGTTCTCACAATCATTAGATTGTATACAGCAGCGTCGTAAACTCTTCTATCTTCTGCTTCACTGATGACGACTGCTGAAAAGACAAGAATCAGGAAAGCACAGGGCCCAGTCGCTACTATGCCACCAAATGATAGCTCAGCAAAGACACGTTCCGTCTTTTTGCTCTCGTCGGTTTGTATGAGACTCTCCGAGTCCGCACTCATGTTGTTTCTTGCGGTATGGAAGCCTGGTTGCGTCACTGATTGCTCATATAAGTGACGATTATTTGCGTAGCCAGTGCTGGCGTACCACTCTTGTTATATGATATTGAGTTCGCCCATCTCTAGCGTCCAGCCTCATTGTGGCTTATTGGTTTTCAGCTCCAAGATACCAAGTCAGTTGTCCTCCCTAGCCACCTGGTTTCATTTGTGACTTTTGTCATTCTTGATTGGTCGGCCAAGGGATGTGGCATCAGCCAAATGCCCTTTACGAGATGTGTTTTGCGCAATTCAGTCGCAATTCACATTGGAATCCAATGTCTTGCCTTCCCATCGGAATCGGGTTGTGAGGTAAGGGCTGTACTACGTTGTTCCGATTCCTCAGGCGAAATAATTGGCGAAAGTTGGGTCAGGGGTACCGAGAACAAGCGAATATGTGAGATGAGCATAAGCTTAGATGAACAATCAGAATAAATTGTTGAGAGCAAATTGCTCGGAGAAGGTGAACGAAGTTGAATTGAAAATGTGCGTCTAATTCTGCCTGTTCTGGTTTAGCTTGTCTGAATGAATAACGGCTCTATATCACTGGCATCCTAGTAAGACTTCCAGCTCACATTGTATGCAGAGTAATGAAAAAAATGCACAGGCTTGGTGCTCCTTCCAAGTTAAGACGATTCGTTTTGCTAGTTGATGAAGGGCTGTAATCTAGCTCCTCCGAGTTTCTCTTGTGGCTGAATTCATACTGGAGTATCTAACTCGGTATATATTCATTCGAGAACTCACATTTACGGTGAGTGGAGTTAGATGCATAATCCGAGATACCTTCCTAGCTGTTCTCGTGAAACCTGATTCCGATGAGTTGGTGAAATCAGTTCTATCTAGCGTTGGTCTTGTAATAGTATCCAGTCGTCATTTGGAGACCTTGATTTCATGAGCGTGAAGTTCGCTCGCTTTGTGCATTGTTACAAACTCGTTGCTCTCCTGAAAATTGTCAGATGGTTGCAGACGTGTAAAGAGCCCACCTCCCAGCATGCGTACGATGGAGCGGTGCATCTTGTTTCTTTCACTATCTGTATTCATGTTCCTACAAACATCTCATATATCAGCGTAGTAGAGCCTTTTTATTCCAGACTGTAGGTTGTCGTCGAAGACTCGAAGCCAGAGCTCACCAGGTTTCCACTCACCCATGCATGGATAGACTTGTTGGAGAGCAGCTTTCTGTTAGCTTGCAAGGCTGATATGCTGGTCATAGGCCATTCTTCGGGACGCCACCCGCTTCTTAGGCGCTGCATAAAGCGCCGGAGAATATTCATCGAGTCAAAAACAAGTGCTAATTAATTGACTGGCAGCGGTTAAGGCGGTTTGTGGGGTCAGAATTATGAACCATTTCGAGCATTCGGATGTCCGGTGGTTGTCGTGACAACAGGTGCCGGCGCAAAAGTGTAGAACAAGGCTACAACCCAAAGCAACATCAGGATAACTCGATTGTTTTTTATTCAGATATTGGGAATATCAATTGATACCAGACCCTGACAAACCGACTCTTCTTATGATATTTGCAACTTCTTGACATATCCTATTTGCAATATTTACATAATACATCCACTGCAAAAGATAGCGAGCAGCCCTCACCTCAAAGCACATGCGCTTTGTAAACAACAATAACAGAAGCACTCGAGTCGCAACCTACGATCGCAAGACGACACGAGATGGATCGTCCTAATACGCCTTCGATGCCACCAATGTACTCCGAAGCTCCTTCTTACGGAGACTTGAATGAACGCACTCCAACGGGACAGCCTTCGGATGCATCGCAGATTCGTTTGTTGACTGGACAGGAGGATACTAGACCGTATGTATTAGGGGATTCTGTTGTTTCTGTCTCTATGAACCAGATAATTGGATCCACGGGCTTGGATGGGGTAGTTCCTGAACCGCTCAAAGTGCGCAAATCGTTATGCATCCGAGGTAGAGAAGATATACGGGCTGGAAAACTAAGGGAGATGGCGCCTTCGGAGGCGATGCGGGTAGAAGCAGAGTCCATGAAGCAGAAGGTACAGCCTTCGCGTCATGAGACTTCGCAATATCTAAGAAACCTTCTGGGACCAAGAAATCCATCACACTCAACTCCAGAACCTTGGAACTCTCTCAAGGCAGAGGAGGAGGGTCGCGCATCTCGTAACCTTCAGAAGAAGCAACGAGCTGTCGACCTTCCCGTCATCCCATCAGGTCCTTCCCGAAGACTTTCACTAAAGAACCCAGTCAAATCTCCTCTTTCCAGACTTGAGACGCAGTTGAATGTGCAAGCAAGCTCACATGTTAATTCAAACAGTACATATACCGCTCGCAGATCATACCAACCTTCGGTATCCTCATCACACTCGCGAGCGCCTTCGATTATCGATACGGCACCACCACTCAACCCATCAGAAAGCACATATGCTCCATACTCGAGCAATGGAAGAATCTCACCTACACGATCATGGAGTCCGAGTAGAAGTTCAAGCGAATTTATTACTCGACCGCCACCGAATGTGCAATTCGAACCACCTGATATCGACGGAAGTCCCAGACCCGGAACCCCAAGTTCGAGATATGGTGGCAGTCCAAGGAGGCCCTTGCCACCTGCACCGCTGTTTTCGGGGCCTGGTGCTCCAGCCAGGAATTCGACGTTTGCGGATGATGCTACAATATCCATACCATTGGAGAATGATATTGCAGATGGCGATGACGATGTTTTCGGGCCCTCGAGTCCGTTAAAGTCGAGACCTGGAGCTACTACGAGAGAGTCATACCTATCCAGTGACACTCTCACAGACGAGATTGATATTCATGATGACGAGGATTACGAACATTACGGACCAGCGCCAGATGGGAAGCAGGAACGAAGAGGAGCACGACAAGCACAAATGGCGAAGAAAGAAGTCCGGTTGATTAATGGAGAGCTTATCCTGGAATGCAAGATTCCAACCATTTTATACAGTTTCTTGCCACGGAGGGACGAGATCGAATTCACGCATATGCGATATACGGCTGTCACTTGCGACCCTGATGACTTTGTCGGCAAAGGCTACAAACTGCGCCAGAATATTGGTGCTACCGCCAGAGAAACCGAACTGTTTATTTGTATTACCATGTATAACGAAAATGAAATCGACTTTACCAGGACAATGCATGCTGTTATGAAGAACGTTTCTCACTTCTGTTCTCGTTCAAAATCTCGTACCTGGGGCGAACGTGGATGGGAGAAGATCGTTGTCTGTATTGTGTCTGATGGACGCCAAAAGGTCCATCCACGAACTCTAGATGCTTTAGCAGCAATGGGAGTCTACCAGGATGGAATCGCTAAGAACTTGGTCAATGGAAAAGAAGTTCAAGCCCATGTTTACGAGTATACGACACAAGTTTCACTAGATTCAGATCTCAAATTCAAAGGTGCCGAGAAGGGTATCGTGCCTTGTCAAATGATCTTTTGTTTGAAAGAAAAGAACGCCAAGAAGTTGAATTCTCATCGATGGTTCTTCAACGCGTTTGGCAGAGCCCTTACTCCGAATATCTGCATTTTGTTGGATGTGGGTACCAAACCTGGTGGAAACTCCTTGTATCATCTCTGGAAGGCTTTCGATACGGATTCTAATGTTGCTGGTGCTTGTGGAGAGATTAAAGCTATGAAAGGCAAATTCGGAGCTCACCTCCTGAATCCGCTCGTTGCTTCTCAGAACTTCGAGTACAAGATGTCAAATATTCTTGACAAACCTCTAGAATCAGTATTTGGTTATATCACTGTGCTTCCCGGAGCTTTGAGTGCGTACAGATACCATGCGCTTCAAAACGATCATACAGGACACGGTCCGCTGAGTCAATATTTCAAGGGAGAGACTCTACATGGCCAAAACGCAGATGTCTTTACCGCGAACATGTATCTTGCTGAAGATCGAATCCTGTGTTGGGAGTTGGTAGCTAAGAGAGATGAAAAATGGGTGTTGAAGTATGTTAAAAGCTGTTATGGAGAGACTGATGTCCCTGGTAAGTCAAATTCCGTGAGTCTATGAGCTTAGCTAATGAGTATAGATACTGTGCCTGAGTTTGTCTCCCAGAGACGTAGATGGTTGAATGGTGCTTTCTTTGCAGCCGTGTATTCGCTCGTCCACTTCCGTCAGGTCTGGAAAACAGATCACACAATTGGTCGCAAGATTCTCCTCCACATCGAATTCGTGTACCAATTCATCTCCCTCCTCTTCACCTTCTTCTCTCTCGCCAACTTTTACCTCACGTTCTACTTCGTCGCTGGGTCGCTCTCGGACCCCAAAGTAGATCCTTTTGGACACCATATCGGTCTTTACCTCTTCTCCATCCTGCGATACACTTGTGTCCTGTTGATATGCACCCAATTCATCCTATCGATGGGTAACAGACCACAAGGTGCGAAGCGTCTCTATTTTACATCGATGGTGCTCTACGGTGTCATCATGGCGTACAACACATTTGCAGCTGTGTATATAGTTATCCGACAACTCAAAGGCAGCGATCTTCACGTCGGCAAGAACGCGTTCACGAACCTCATCGTCTCAACAGCATCCACAGTCGGACTATACTTCCTGATGTCTTTTCTATACTTGGATCCATGGCACATGCTCACCTCTTCGGCTCAATACTTCATGCTCCTTCCCTCCTACATCTGCACTCTACAAGTCTACGCCTTCTGCAACACCCACGACATCTCCTGGGGCACAAAAGGTGACAACGTAATCAACATTGACCTGGGCTCCGCCAACGGTCGCGGCAAGGGTGCCACAGTCGAGCTCGAAATGCCTTCAGAGCAGCTTGACATCGACTCGGGCTACGACGAAGCCCTGCGCAACCTCCGCGATCGTGTCGAGGTTCCCGTTCCGGAGATTAGCGAGAGTCAGCAACAAGAAGATTACTACAAGAGCGTACGTACCTACATGGTTCTCGTCTGGATGATGTCAAACGCGATTCTGGCCATGACTGTTAGCGAAGCCTACTCCGGTACTGACGTCGGCGACAATATCTACCTCTCTTTCATCCTGTGGTCGGTCGCTTGTCTAGCGCTCTTCAGAGCGATTGGGAGTGGTACTTTTGGGATGATTAATGCGGTCGAGGCGATTGTTGAGGGGAGGGTCAGGATGAGGATGAAGGTTCCTAAGTGGGCGGGTGGGATTGGGGAGAAGTTTGCGGGGTGGAGGAGTGGGGTTAGTAGTTTGGGAAGTGTGAAGTCTTGAGGGTTTGGGAAATGGGATGGTGTTGTGGGCGTTGGGTTGTGATATTGGATGGCATTTGGGTTTGTGGTTGACTGGATAAACAATCTGGTTGTATGAGGTACTTTTTAGGGTTATGATTAGATGATTGGAATTTGGAGAGTAATGGATCTGATGAGGGTGTTGAAAAATGGGAATTTGCTGCGTCTTGGTTCTAAAGCTTCTTATCACGAGTCTCTGGCGTGTTTCGCTACTGTGAATCAGATAGGATACCCATTCTAGCGTTCTCTAAAGAATACTTCAGTCTATCAATGTCGGTCGATGTCGATGTATTAAGGATTAATCAACGCACTCAAACTATTTATGAGTTATCGTGAGTTGAGTGTGGATAGGTATGGATTGTGTTGCATAGAGTGGTAACCACTGGTAGGTTTGGATGGAACTCACTACCCAACTTGATTCTTTCAGTACACTGGCTTATATCCTTCCCGTATTCCGACTTGTGAAGCTATGCCAATTTAGGGTGCAGTGAACACTCATGTGGCTGGCATTCTGTATGGAAGGTACTTCTGAAGTTTTACACGTCTTCGATTATGATTGTTTTCTCTTGTATATGGGAAATCAACGGCGCTGGAGAGTTATTCTTGACACATGTTTTTTATGTGGTAATAGAGGGATGTTTTGGCGCTTAGGGAGCCTGGGAGAGATATAGATGGGTCGGCTGGCGATGTGGATGGGTGTGAAGTGCGGGAGATGGGATGAGATTGGAAAGCGGAGGTGGAAAGAGGTGTTGAGAATGAGTTGAGTGGTTTGGAGGGGGTTGATGACTTCGTACAAAAGAATTGCAGTAACTTGTGGGATGAAGTCCGAATTTGTGATTAAAGCATTTGTGATAATTCCTGCTACGTATATGTCTCTCTATCAAAGTAAACGACTTGGTGAACTCTAGGGTCTGCACAAAAGTACAGTAAATGAATAGACCTTGTTTGTGCTGGGTATATCTGTTCTCTTGCTGGCTAAAAGGTGAAATCAGGGAAATATATAGGTTTGTGAATGTGATTTATGGAATTTTCAGAGGGTGGTGGGGTGAGGAAATGAAGTTTTGGCTTGGATTACATGGTTTGAAATAGCGTTGGTAAATTTGAAGTGTGAGAAGAAAATGTGTTAGACTCAAGAAGTGGGAAAGTGTGGGGTTTGACATGGAGTTGGTGAGTGGAATTGTTGGAAGATGATAGTTGTGATTGCTGTGGGCGGTAACATGCGTTACGGAGTTACAAGTCTTTCCAATTGTAGGTGGTGTTTGATGTTTGAAGTGTTGTGGTGTGTTTGAGGTGCCAAGGTATATCGAAGTATAAATATCAAGTGTTAAGATTTAAGATCGATAGGTACGTTTGTTAAGAGTAGTCTGATTATCGAGGATCCTTTTTAGATGACATGACAACTCTACTATAGAAAATAACACTAGTTTAGATCTATATATTTAATCTACTACTATCCAAACAACCCTTTCCCTAACCCTCATCTAACCACCAAAATTCCACCTATTAAATCTTTATCTCCAACTTTACACCTTCCTCACCTTTCCATATCCTCAACACAGCCTCCTTCTCCCCTCTCACTCCCCCATTCTGCTTCACCACGCCACATGACCACATCTCCCCTCCCCTTCTCACCCACCCACGTGCATCGGGAAGGATGCGAAGAAGAATCAAGAAACTTGTTTCGTTTCCGAGATGTCTTTTGTATAGCAGTGACGAATGAGGGATGGTTGAGGTGAGGATGTTCGGAGGGATGGGTTTTAAACGTGAGTGGGGGTTTTGAGGTTCGGGAGGATTTGAAATGATTTTTGGGGTGAGGGAAGAGAGATGGGGTGGTGAGGTGGAGGGTTAGGGAGGGAAGGGTCAGGAAAGGGATGGTGAGGTTTTGTGGAAATTCAAATCTAGTGATCAAAACTCAAGAAAGCTATTCCCCGAGAAGACAACATTAAAGTTTATTGTGTAACTTTTTATCTCACGTCCAATTTTTTTTGGGGAAGGAATACCCTCAAATCAAGCTTCTCTTCATTCCTCCCATCCTTCACCTCGTGCTCACCCTCGTACCTTACATATCCAGCCTCACCTACATATCTCACCCGCACGCATCCTCTCCCACGTTCCACACATCTGACAGGTACATAGGTACGAGCATGTAAGATGCTGACCACCTGAATCCTGTGGTGTGTTATTATTCGGTGTTTGTTTCATTAGACATGTGTTTTGTTGCTGCATGTCATTTTCATTGTTTGTTGGTTTGTTTGTGAGTGGTTGGATGTGAGATGAGTGTCTTTCAACACTGTGAACCAAATAAATTCAATTCATCCTCCTTCACGTAAAAAGGTCTTCTCAAAAATAAGCTTATCACACCCCAAGGGAACGTACGAAATACAAGGACTTTTTCAATTACTGAAACCCACCTCCTCCTTCTATGCCATCTAACATCTTCAATAATAATCATATAACGCACTTACATTACAGCTTCCAAAGAATTATATCAGTCTCAAAGAGTTGTATTCTCAAAACCACGTGCATCCCCACTTACCCTGCATCGGAACATTTACCCAGCGTTGTCAAATGTCATCGTGGCGAAAAAAGACGGACTACGGGATTTTTTCGTGCAAGTTCGCACGATAAGGTTTTAGTGTTTTGGTTTTCCTGGTGGGTGGATCTACTTGGAAAAGTGTAATTGGGAGCGTAAATAATGGGAGTGTGAGTATTGGGTGAGAAAGGATAATAATGGACGTCTGTTGGAGAAGTGAAAGTTGATGTGATTGATGAGGTTGTGTTTCTGTGAGGCAGTGCTGCGGAAGTGGTAATAGGGAGAAAATAGAAATATGTTGTGTTACGAATGGTATCTTTGTGATGAAAAACCGACCAAGCGGGCAAAATAATCATGAAAAGTAAATGTTCACGGGCGCATCAACACGATTTTTACACTTTCATCTGACTCAATATTCAAAGCCCAAAGACACATCCAGATTTCTGGCAGATCTTAGTAAATAATTTTCTCGATCTTCATCACGTTTCTAAATCCGGCACTCATATTAACTGTGGATCGCGCCCCTTGACTGATTGGCCGCTAAGTGGGGGAAAAAGGAAATGAAGGGGATCGAAGTCTAAAACGCGGTTAAACGCGCGGTCGGGGTGGTGATTGGCTCGGTAGGGGAGATATGTCAGGGGTAAATTGGGAATGTGGGTTTTGGGTATGCCTTGGGGTTTAGGCTTAAAATATTTCGAGGTTAGACATTGTGAGGAGAATGAAAATGGTAAAGAGGGAAGAAGCGAGAGAGAAAAGGCTGGTGAGAAAGAGGGAGAGGCACGACAGTAACATATCTGGAATGTGCTTGAAACGATGAGTGTGAGTGTGTGTGTGTGCGACTGAGAGAGGGATTCGTGGATCCTCCTGTTGTGGGTGTTTGGGGGCTTGTTCTAGAATTTGGGTGTCGCTCTTTTACCACTTTTAGAACGGTCGCTGAGGAAGGGCGATGTGCTGTGCTTGAGCGATCGATAAATCTGACATGGCCGCCTGTCTGCACTGATATGAAGATTGCGGAAAAGGGGAACAAACATTGGCATAAACATTCATAAATAAGCTCATTTGAAGAGATGCGATGGCCAGGTGTTGGAGATGTTGCCCGAGAAATGAGCAACAGCTGGGTTTATGAAGAGATGAAGAGTCTGGGATGATTCTTGTGAATGTTGTGCTGCAGGGTGCACCGAAGCAGTCAGCATCACACTGTAAATTCAACGCGCTCAGGACACTGGACGCCTTGCCGAAAACAAACATTCAATTTCCCGGGGAGCGCTTGTTGATGGTTGGGTTGGAGCTAGAGGGAGGAAGAGGTTCAAAAGAGTATGAGTTATTGAATGACTAGAAGTGAATGACTAGAAGATGGATGATGGTTGAAACAATCGCGAATACTATGAGTGGAAATAGTTGGTAGTACGAGGTCATAGAGACCGACCAGAGACCTACCGAAGAAAGGCAAATGGAATAAGCAAGGCCGCAACAGCAGCCTCAACACTCACCGTTCGTACGGTATTACATCTCACTCCAGAGCCGACTCGTGGTGTCGTACCCTCTTGAATCGGAATCCTTCTGCACCCAAATCCATCTCGCTTGTATTTTCCCATTGTTTGTCCAGTTGGCAGTTGGCAGGCAATAATGGCACTCAGTCGGCGTGCTTGCTGCTTGCCCTGCTTGCCCTGCTTGTGCAGTGATGTGCTAAACCTGCATTGCTCCCATGCGTAATATATTGCAATTTACCAGATCAGAGACTAAATCTGCATTCAATCTGGATATTTACCTATTCCAACCTATCATTGCCACGGCTTTCCCGGTTCTCCCTCGGCCCCTGGCTAAATCCATCGCTTTACCTGGTCGCATCTTATATCCCGCTGCTACTGTAGCACCAACTGTCTCCCCACTTAATTGTGACAGTCCGCCCAGTCATTGCCAAACTTGGCTCCCTCCCGCCGCCGCAAACCCACCCAAACCCTTCCTGCTCGCCTTGCTCCCCCAAACACCAGTCAAGCCCACACCCAAACTCCACCAGGACCACCACCCAATTCGTATCCCTCCCTTCTCTCCTAGTTCTTCCCCCCAAAAAGGCCAAAGGGCCAAGCCAAAAAAAAGTTCCAACCGCCGCAGACACACGCCCAACGAACACCCTCGTCCGAGTCTGGTCGGTCTTTCTTACTCACGGTCCCTCGACCCAAGCTCGCCCTCTCTCGCTCACGCAATCTAACACCACTCACCACTCACCACTCACCACCACCAACCAACCCTCATCTACTCGTCCCTCCCACCCGACCTCTCTCTCTCCTCCACCTCCACCTCCTCGTCGCATCCTTTCCCGACTTCAATTCTCGCGCAGCTTGCTTGTGCGATTATTATTACGAATCCTCACCAGATTCGTAACAAGAGAGCCCCGGGAGGCCGTTGGATAATGGTTGTTGCGAGTCCATGATCGCGAAACACCACATTGTAAAGGACCATCCATCCACGACTTCTTTCCGACGATTTCTCGTCACGACACTCATTTGAGGCCCGCTTTCAATTTACGACCGATACATTAATCGAATAAAGTGAGTCGACGCTCTTTGGGTGCTGGTGCAGAGATGGAAACGATTGTCTTGGTGTTCGTCGACCAAGTTTTGGGGACTGGACAGGCAGGATATCGTGGATCATTCATGCGAACAACTCATCGCGATTCAAACAGGACGACCGTGGTGACTGACAAACTTCTAGCCACACTCGTTGACATTTTGTCAAGTACACTCGTTCAATCCAATTTGCCCTGACAGTCAGTCGTCAATTCACCGGATGGTAATTCATCACTTTGGTCGTCGTACTGACTCCCGATTTAGATCTCAAAAATCTTCCTTTTCCATCCACCCGTTGCGACCACCTCTCCCGTCGCATCTCACGAATAAATCTTTCATATAAACAATCGATACGATGCATACTCCTTCCCTTATAGCGGTCACGGTGGTGGCGCTTTCGACGTTCGCCAGTGCTGAGGTAGAAAGACCTAGATTTTATTTTCCCAGACAGATAAAGCGCCAGCTATTTACAAACTCGACGACCACGTTTACACCACCACAGACAAGTCAGGAATCTACCAGCCAGGAAACGACGAGTCAAGAGACGACAGCTCTCCCCACGATTCCAGTTGCGCAGACGTCGATAACATCATCGCGATCTTTATCGGACATATTAGGCTTCTCAACAACTAGTGCCAGACAGGAGCCCCCATCTGCTCCTGGAACAACAACAACGTCTGCTGGGACAACCGGAATCTCCTTTTTTGATTCTGCTTTGGCTCCAATATTTCCGACGAGTGGAAGATCTACCAGTGCTGCATCCGCAAGTCAGACTGATAGCGCTGTTTCTTCAGACCCAACTTCATCTGATGTGACCCCAGGATCAACTGGAATTCTTCCACCTGTAGTTGTTGTGCCAACAGTAGCTACGAGCGCTACTTCCACCGCCGAATCCTCAAGCCCAAATCCAGAAACTTCAACCGGTGGAATTACTTTTGGTCCAGGTGGCATATTGACCTCATCCGCGGAATCAACGTCGGCGGCAGACTCGACCTCTGACTCTGTTGTGGTTGTTCCAACACTTACCCCATCTACTGAACCCGAGTCAATCACATCTGGAATCACAGGAACAGGAACGGGAACTGCACCAGAGGTCACCCCAACACCCACGCCAAGCACGGTCGAAACTAGTCAAGTCGTTGTTCCTACTCAATCGCCTTCTAGCACTGAGGCAGTTACCACAGCAGCACCGGAAACGACTGCTGCTCCAGAGACTACCGCTGTTCCAGAGACGACCCCATTGGCCAGTCTCATCTCCAGCCTCTCAAGTGACATTAGCGATATCATTCCAACGATTGTCCCTACTCTCACTTCTGATCCAGTCACTGTCCCAACTGCGGAGCCAACCACGACCAGCGATGTTCCAACAGTAATTCCAACGACCAGTGCCGAGTTGCCAATTACCACGGATATTCCAACGATTATCCCAACAACCACTGATCTACCAATTACTACGGATATTCCAACGATCATCTCAACCACGGACTTGCCAATCACTACCGATCTTCCTACCATCATTCCAACGACGACTGATTTGCCAATTACCACTGACATCCCCACCATCATCCCCACGCCAACGTCGGACTTGCCAATTACCACTGACATCCCCACGATCATCCCAACGCCAACGTCGGACTTGCCAATTACCACGGATCTTCCAACGACCATCCCAACCACCGATATACCAATCACTACTGATGTTCCTACGACCGTCCCAACTACTGACTTGCCAACTGATGTTCCAACCACCACCCCAACTGATGCTACATTGCCAACAATCACCACCGAGCCACCGATCACCACCCCGACAATCACCACTGATGGACCGATCACAACCGAGCCACCGATCACTACTCCGACAATCACGACAGATGGGCCGATCACCACTGAGCCACCAACCACTACCCCTTCAATCACAACGGATGGACCGATCACCACAACTGGTCCTTCTGATACCGTGATAACTAGTCCAACCACCACTGGCCCTAGCGATACCATAACCACTCCAAGCGTCACAACCACCCCTACTCCATCTGTGACTGATGATACCACCATAACCGGGCCTACTACCTCGCCCACGAGCGTGATCACCACGCTTCCTGATACCACAACGGCCCCAACCACTATTTCTGACCCTACCACAACCGGTACCGTCACGAGCGACTCCACAGGATCGACCACTGGCTCTGGAACATCAGTCAGCGATACCACTCTTCCAACAACGACAGGTCCATCCACAGCTGTGTCAACTGATGCCTCCACAAATGATACCACATTGGCCCCATCAACAAGCGTCTCAACAGGTTCAGAATCTACCGGTATTGCAACCACAAACGATACCCTTCCAACTGCTACCGCGACTACGCCTACCGCTGTTTCTCCAACTTCGGAAGCTCCAACTACAACAGCTGTGCCCAGCTCAAGTGTACCTACCGTTGCTCCAGTTACAAGCGTCGTTCCAACCGCAAGCGACAGTGCGACGTCGATGTGGCTACCAACCACCTTGATCGCAGCACCATCGTCTACCAGCACCTCAGGCCAATCATCTGCACCACAAACCACCGGTATCAGTCCAACTCTCCCGAAAGTCATCCAAAATCCAAATGGCAACATTCCACAAACAGTGCCAGAGGGTCAGACCAAGATTCAGATTGGTTTCGTCTTTGCTCTCAACTACCCATTCATCGTAGCAACCCCATTGTCTTCTGCTCAGATTTTCAAGTACCTTCCTCAAGGAATTGCCGATGGTCTAGGATTAGATATTGATCAAGTCACCATCCAGAGCTTAGCTCCTCTCGACACCACGGCCCAATTGGGTTTCATTACCACCTTGGCTATGGCTTACATTCCCACGAGCTTGGTTGAAAGTTTGAGCCTCGATCTTCACATTCCGACCTCTGCGATCTACAAGAACGATGATAACAGTGTTCAAACTTTGGTGAACTACATCAACCCTGCTATCCCAATCACTCCTGGTTCAAACTTGGATGGTTCAGGAAGCAGCAGCGGTCCAGGAGCTTCCCCATCATCTCCAGGTGGTGGCTCATCGAACAATGATGGAGCCTTCAATACTGACAACCAGAACCAGTCATCATCGGTCAAGGGTACGACAGCTGGTATTGCCATGGCTGCCATTGGTGGATCTGCCGCCTATGGTGCTGCCATGTTCTTGATCGCACGTAGATACAAGAAGCGTAAGCAAAGCCATCGTAGATCAAGCTCCCTCATGGGCCCAGAGATGAGATCAGGAAGCCCAGCTCTTATGGGTGGAGCCAATGCTTTCATGTCTGGAGGTCGCGTCTCACCAGGTGGAACCATCACCAATGATCGGAATAGTAGGGGAAGTGGCCGAACTGGAAACTCGGCACGAACACAACAAATCTCAGCACCGATGATGGCAGAGAATTCTCTCGGCTGGAATTAGGATCATTCCTTGGAATAGCATCCACCTCATATTTCGCGCACATATATACCCCAAACCAACCTTCCTTCGAAATCTCAAACCATCATCACACCAAAAGATTCTTCCCACCTGAACACATTCTTCTTCTGTACAATACCAAAATCATACCTCCGTCACTGACGTCGAGCGTTTCAAAACCCGGGATACGTCCCGAGGCTTCCTCGTGCTCCAACTTTTTTTTATTTACACTTTGTTTTGCGCTTATTATTATTTATTCTTCACCAACCCACCACCCTGTGTCATAGACTCTTCATACCCAACTCACATCCCGGGCGCTGGGGACCGCTTTTTACAATCGACGACAACGTTTTTTTTCTTTTTCTTTTCAATTTAATTTATAAATTATCGACTCGATCGTGGGAGGGATGAGCGAAATATTTGAATATCTGATTTTCCTACCTCCAAGATTTTGGGGTGGGAGAGTGGGGATATTGATGTGGAGGATAGGGGTTTTTACTTGTGTTTAGGTGGGGGGCCCTTTCTAGGGTGGTCATGAGAGGGATGAAAGGGGATGAGGAGGGAAGGGGGTGTGTATATGTGTGATGCATGAGGGGGAGCGTTTGAATAGGAGGGGAGATTGGGAGAGGAGAGGAGATGAGGGGAAAAGGGAATGTGAAAAAGGAGATGAAACAAACCTGTGTATATCTATGATCTTTTGAGCGATGAATTGATCGATATTTTTGAAGAAGCGGAAATGAAATAAAAAAATCACTTTTACTTATTTATAAACATTAGTACTGGTGTTTGGTGTGAGTGAGTGTGACATGTAGGTAGGTAAGATACCAGCAAAGGCAAGTTCCTTGACCTAACGATTGATTTAAATATATTATAAAGAAGTCATCACCCCACCGACTAACTCTATCACCCTTTTACTAGATTTCACATTTCATTTATAGACCCGTCGGCTCTCGCTTCCTCTACTGTTTTTTTGTGGGCAAGTTGGTCAAATTACTCCATCGGCTGCGGTTTACAGTGGTAGTAGATGAGTTGAGTAGGTCTCGTAAGTCTCGGAAGTCTCGGAAGCTCCACTCTCTGTCTTTGCTGTAGCACTTGGAATTCTTAGGAGAGATTTGATGGTGGTGGTGGTAGTGTGTATTGGATTGGGGTTAGTTGGGTGGGTATAATTTTTTTGATGGGTGAGATGAGATGAGGTGGATAGGGATGTCGGGTCTCCTCATTTAACGTGGAATACACCTCTTCACCACATCTCGTCCATTGCGGCCTCATACCCTGAAAGAATCCCGTAGATATCTAGATGTTTGTTAAGAGTATGGGATTGGATTTGACTCATCACACACAAACTACGTCTCCATCCCGCAATCTTGACTCATCTTTTAAGCAATCACATCTTGTTGAATAGCAAGATTTTCATGTCTCATATCTCGTAACCACATTAACTCATCACCACCTTTCTTAAACCCTCGCCCAATGCCCACCTATCCCTTTTTAACACTCTTAAACTTCTCACAAGCATCCACCAACGCCTCCTCCACCCCCCTCTCATGCGCACTATGTCCACAATCCGGCAAAATCTTATACTCCACATTCGCATTCCCCGCGCCCCCCAGCGCCTGATACAGCTCCCAGCTCGTTTTCGCCGGACACACCATATCGTACCTGCCCTGGATGATGGTGATGGGCAGGTGTGCGAGCTTCGGCGCGTCGTTGATGAGTTGGTTCTCGTTGAGCCAGCCGCCGTGGACGAAGTAGTGGGATTCGATGCGCGCGAATGCGAGCGCCCATTTCGGGTCGTCGCTGCGAGCGATGTAGGCGGTGTCGACGAGGAGTTTGGAGGTGGCGGTTTCCCAGGTTGACCAGGCTGTTGCGCTGGGTTGGGGTTAGGTTTGGGTGTCAAATGAAGAAGAGATTCAAAGGGAGGAGTACCATTTTAGTTTCTCGACTTCATCAGTGCCGGTGAGTCTTTTGTAATAAGCAGCTATCAGATCTCCCCTCTCATCCTCGGGAATCACAGCTTTATACGCGTCAAAGTAATCAGGAAACATCCAATCACTGCCACTCTGATAAAAGAACTCCAGCTCGCTTCGTCGTAACGTGAAAATCCCCCGCAGTATCAACCCAAGCACTTTATCAGTGTGTTTTTGAGAGTAGGCGAGGGACAGCGTGGAGCCCCAGGATCCGCCGAAGACGATCCATTTTGAGATTCCGAGGTGCGTGCGTAAGGCTTCGATGTCAGAGACGAGATCCCAGGTGGTGTTGGCTTCGAGGGAGGCGCTGGGCGTGGATTTGCCGGAGCCGCGTTGGTCGAAGAGGATGCTGCGGTAGTGGGAGGGGTCGAAGTAGCGTCTGGATGGGGGGTTAATGGGTAGAGTTTAGGGGAGAGGGAATGGGACCTGTCGCTGTCGTCTATTCCGCCGCCGGGACCGCCGTGGAGATAGCTGGTTTTCGTGGTTAGAAGTTGTGGTTGGAGATTGATGTGAGAGTTCGGAAGCAAAGGATGAAGTAAACATACAGGATTGGTACGCCATCTGGATTTCCGCAGTCTTCGTAGTATATTGAGTGGATGTCTGAGACTTTCAGATGGGACGTAGTATTTGGTGTGAAGGCTGGGTATATTGGTGCCATTTTGGTGGTGTTTGTAAATGGAGTGTGGAGGAGGAGAGCTGTTGTTGTTATTGATAGAGAGGTGGGGTAACGGGGTCGATAGCTTTGATCGATGTATTACAACCGCTTTTGGACAAAAAAGGTAACTCGCCTCTTGTTAATTTTGTGCAGAAATATTGGGGTTTTAGTAGCTGACCCGACTTGCGTCAGATGAAAACGAAATTTTATGACTTTGAGAAACAAATTCTCAAACTAACGGTAGTTTGTAAGGTGTTAATAGGTAAATAGGACTTGTTAAACTGGTTGATCCTCGGCAGACCGCCATTGTGGCTGTCGTTCGCAGCTTCTGAACTTCTCAACCTTTAACCTCTTACTCTTTCATCTACATTTTGTTCCTTTTTTTTCCATACTTCAATTGCCAAATGAATACCAACTCGATATACTCCTCTACCCACCTAGTAGAACTCTACCTCCAGCAAGGAGACTCGTTGCTGGAAACTAGGCTCTTTCTTTCGTTGAAGTCAAGAGTACTGTGTCCCCGATACAATCATGATCTACGCGACCCAAGGTCGCCTTTGTTGGCCTGATCTCTGCTGTCGACCTGGAAATGGAATACAGCGAGAGCACTATTGAGTCTGCGAAAGCTCGCAACCCAATCTATTTTTGGCATATTCAACCACCTGCCTTATCGATTCCATGATTGGCGGCTGAACGCCACCCTCAGCCTTGTGCCATCGCGACTTCGTCGCAATGGGGTTCCAATCTGTCACTTGTGTCTATATTACTTGAAGATCTATGTACAAAATCTACCGCGGTAGAGCTCAAATTGGACGTACTATCTGGGGAACAACTCCTCAGAAGTAGTTCCAGTCTCCAGTTGTTGGACAGAGCCAGCTCTTGAGCGCCGACCAAAGCGACCATGGATCCCGCGACGGTGATCGGACTGATATCCGGTTGCCTGTCAATCGCAACCACGACTGTGAATACAATCAAGTCGCTGAGTGGTCTGAAGGAGCAATATGCGAGAATTGAGCAAGACATGAGCCTTCTTTCCGGCCGGATCAACACCATATGTGCCGCTTTGTACAATATTGACAAATGGGCCCGCAAAAGTCAGGCAAAAGACATAATAGCATCACCAACAGGACCATGCCTCGAAAGCTCCATACAATCCTGCATGATTGTCATATCTGGCGTCGAAGAGCATGCCCAAGCTGTCAGCAGCTTGAAAGTCAGGGACAAGATCAGGCATCTCTGGAACAAAGATACTCTTACCGAGTTGAGCCAGAGCCTTGACTGTCAAATCAATGCTCTACAGCTATTGGTATCGACCATTAATTTGTGCGTTGTTGTGTATTTTCTAGAACTAAGAGCTAAACTAAAGTCCCTCAGGTCTTCGCCTTCCCAGCAAAGAACCCAGCTCGAGAGCATGGTCAATCGAAAAATTCTTGAGCGAGCCCGAGATGCTGCTACAATATACGTAAAAAGGAAAGTATCTACTACCGATAGTAGCAACCTCGATACGCCATCCCAACCCCTACCACAAAGTGTGAGCAGACTGTCTCTCCAATCTACTATTGTAGACGATCTGGACGATTACAAGCTCGAGGTCTCGTTTGAAAGAGATTCTGACTGTGTATTACACACGAAATTTGTTTCCGATCGGGCTCGGGGCATTCGAAGAGTACCAGTCGTCCAAAAATGGCGGCCGCAGAAACCTCCTTTAGGGGCGGGTATGTTTGGATCCGTACGGTTAGAGATCTGCTCGGACTCGATCGAAAAGCCTGAACAGCGAGCGGTGAAGAAGTTGCAAAAGATGCATTTGGACCGTCTGAAGATTGATTTCAGAAAGGAACTGATTGCTCTGACAAAGTTCTCCAGGCGAAAGGTAATTGTAGCTTCCGTGCTCTAGATATTTTCTTTGAGCTCTAGCGTTCTATGTATCTACGCGGGCTTGTATTTCTTCCTTCCTTTTGTAAATCTGTTCATCAAGGTGGGCACTGCTAATCACTGGTCCAGTTCTCACAATGTGAGATATTCGTCGACTTCCTTGGATGGTTCGAAGACGACGATAATGTTTTCCTGGCTATGGAGTACTTCCCTTTGGGCACGCTTCATGATCATATCAATGAAGAAATACTGGAACATGATGTCAAGATCATCTCGGCACAGCTTTTGGAAGGTCTTACCATCATGCATAAAGAGTGCTTCACTCATAGAGATCTCAAACCTCAGGTAAGCTGGGTTTGGCAAATTGTCTCTTATAGCATATATGCTCACTCAATGGATCCAGAATATTTTTGTTGTCCAAAGGCTGCCTGAATACTGGATCAAGATTGGTGATTTCGGCATTTCAAAACGCGTATCTAACGACGAGACTTATCTCCACACGGCTACAGGTACTCCGCATTACCTTGCACCAGAGATATCTAATGCCATAGAGCTTGATGACGATAGTAGCGATGAGGAAGAAACGCAATCGTACACAAATGCGGTTGATGTATGGTCCTTTGCTTGCGTTATTTATCAGCTCCTTGCTCTAAAAGTTCCGTTTCCCAAGCGACGTGACCTTGTACGGTTTTGCCGGGGCGGAAAGTTTCCAGAGCCAGCTTTAATGACTCGAACAAGTGATGAAGGCATAGCATTCGTCAAGTCTGTTCTGGTCCCAGACCCGTCACTTAGACCGAGTGCTGAAGTATCCTTACGATCAGAGTGGTTGAAAGTTGAAAGTAAGGCGCGGAAACAATCACTAAATTCAAGTCAGCTCTTGGATGTGGCAAGAGCTCTTGACCCGTCGGAATCAACACTGCCTGACGATTCTTCCTCGGTAAATCCTAATATTGATATTCAAGACGAAGCTTCAACGAAACTTAGCAACAACCAGCCTAAAAGAATCGGGCCATTTAAGACTGCTAGGCGTATTTCTGGTGTAAAGGTAAAAGCGGAGCCGGCCTTTAAATCCACTCCCGAATCAGGACCACTTGAAGGCACATTTGAGGCACCGAATAAGAATCTTGGTCCTACGAAATCTTCGCCGCAAAAGTTCGATGTCAATACTCCCCTTTATGGCCAATTCAAACGCTCAACATCAGTCGCCGATCCCGATGCAACAATTGTACCGTACCAGCAAGCCACCGTGGCACAAGAACTTCCGGGCAGTGCATCTACCAATGCAGTATGGGAAAGCTACGTCAATCTAATGACGAGACCTCCTCTCGGAACAGTTGTGAATGCCAAAGCTCTCGAGGATAAAACGAAACCAATCCCCAAGTCCGAACCTTCGTCACGTCAGGTTTTGAAAAACAACAAATCGTCCCAAGAGGGTTTCAAGCCTAACCACACTGAGATCTCAAAGGTCGCGCCGCTTTCTCGTAAAGAGTTGGAGCTCAAGGGGGTTCACATGAAATGTAGGAATGGCATGGTTGACCTCGTTAGTGAAGCGCTGAAAAGGGGCGTTGATGTTGATTCCCTAAATGCGAGCGGAAACACTCTCTTGATAAGTGCGATGCAATGCGACTCACCATCCCGCATAAATCTGGTAGATCTACTGATGGAGAAAGGAGCAGATCTTGAAGCAAGAGATAGTGCTGGTCATACTGCTCTTCTTCTGGCATGTAGTGGGCGCACACCGGATTGGGGTTTGGCACTAATGCTTTTAAAGAGCGACGTGCCTGAGAAACGTTCGGACTGGAGTGCCAGGAACTCGGATGGTATGACGGCGCTTCATTTAGTAGCACGCCATTCTCGGGATTACTACTCAATACCATTTCTACGACGGCTTCTGGAGGTTGGAGCGGACATTAACCAAATCGATACTGAAAAATACAGGAATCGCCCAATCCATCACGCTTGTATGTCTGGAAATTCGGATGTTGCGTCAGTACTTATCAATGGAGGTTGCATAAACGATTCAAACTCATATGGCTTGACGCCCCTTCTGCTGGCCGCTAGCGCGGGTTATGACAGGATCGTTACCATATTGGTCCGCTCGAGACGCGTCTTTGTCGACGTCGATACAGAAGTCGACGACCGAGGTGCAACTGCTTTGCACCTCGCCGCTGAATCGGCCCCAGAAGAACGGAACCACTCGGCAACTATACCCAAACTCCTTGATTATGGATCGAACCCCAATGCCCGTGATAAACATGGCGAGACGCCTATCTTCTATGCTCTTCGGGCTGGCAAACAGCGTCATGCGAAATGCTTGGTTGAAGCAGGAGCCTTGATCAACGTAATTAGTGCTCGAGGAGAGAAGTGTGTTTATGTTGTCAATGGGAATGGAACGTTGGAAATCGTGAAGACAAGTGGTTATGTCACTTCTGGGGTGCAGCTGAAGCAACGCAAAGGCGATACTTATGAGAAGTCGGAGGAAGAAAGACTTGGCTTAGTTAAAGGAGATAGTGATGTTGTGGGATCTTCTATACGGTTTTGGACTTGTAATTAACTACCTAGTTACCTATATATACATATATACTGTATTCATGTCCTTGTAGGTACGCACAAATCCTGAAAATGCTAGGATTAGATGAATAACTCAATTCGTTCTTCAGCCAAGTATCTCCTTAGTCTTCTACTTAACGAGGATCTTTGGAAGCTGGCAGAGTTGGACTTTAGGGATAGGAGATGTGAAATTTTAGAGAGTCAACAGTACAAATCATCCAGAGAATTACATGTCATTCCATACCTATACAGTCACCCATTCACTCTTTCTTCTACCCCCTCTCCCACCTCCCACCCTATTCTTGCTTCTCCCTAACGAGCACAGCTGCATCCATAATCCTTTTTTGATCCTCTCCCACCTACCACCCTCATACTTCCGCCGCGCCTCCGCCAGCGAGCAAAGCGGACATAACGTCTGTTCTGAGACGTAGACATAAGTAGGCATAGCGCATGGACGGAGCGAGCCGCGAGCGAGGAAGAGACCGGTGTATTGAGCTAGGAGGGTTGCGGGCAGGGTGTGAGGGTGTAAGGGCCTCGGTGGTAGGTGGGTGCAGACGTGGGTGGGGATTAGGAGGTTGCACATTGCTGTTTGGGAGAAAAAAATGTTGGTTTTTACGGGTTGTGGTTTTGGTGGGGTGTAGGGGAATCCTGGAGTTTGGATGAGTATCTGGGGCGAGGTGTATGTAGAAAGAGCATAATGATGTTGTTCAGAGCAAGGTTGTTCTTGGACGAGGAACAATGGGATTGTTCAGGCTTTGGGGATGGGATGAGGTGAGTTGAGATGTTTTGGCGTGGAGTGGTGAGGTGAAGAAAGAAATTTAGATGATGGCGAGGTAAAGCTTTGCTGGTGATTTTGTGAAATGGAAATCAATTATTAGATAGCTAATAATAATTGAGACTTTCGATAAATTGTTGTAATCCTTCAGACATCTGATATTTGAATAGGTACCTATAATTGAGGTTCGAAATGTAATGAAAGAAGATCATATGACTTGTGCGAATTTTTGACTTTGCTAGTTAATGTAATGGTGCCTTGCTTTGGCCGTATGGCTGTCTTGGGGTTCTGGATACTGTCAGATAGGGTGTTGGCTTGAAAACTATCATAAAGACGACAGACCAGCGTGTTTCCTTGACATTCATCGATGTCCTCAGTTTCAATTAAAACACCATCATTGCTAGGAGGTATCGAGGATCGCCCGTGGATTTAACAACTCCTTTCCCATCTCTGGAACGCCGCGTTCGTTTGCTGCCGAGCAAGTCACGTTCCCAGGTTCTACTACCTGAAAATCGAAGCTGATTCCATGCCAATCATGTAAGAATGAGCACAGGCAGGACATTCGCAATAGGCCATATAGAAAATAGAAACAAGCGCAACACCACAATCTTGAAACGTGCTGCTCACTTGCTACTGATCTGTAATGGGGGAGGGGGTATAAAATGTTTTCGAATTATTATGCTTCTGTCTATCAAAAAGCCGGAATAGCAGTTTCGATCGCATCTCTTGCAGTCTCCCAGGCCAGCCAATCTGATCTCGTAGTCCTAGGATTTTATTAGCATCTGGTTCCTTCACAAATAGTTTATATCACTCACGGTAAGAGTCCCATCCCATTAACTTTCCAAACTCCCAGAGCCAACGCCAGAACCTGCATCGCGACATATACCGCTTTAACGCCCAATAGCGCCGCTCTTGTACCATCGCTATCGAACTTCTCAAATGCCTGATTCGTCGCAACCAGTCCCATGATAGGATTTTTGAATGCCATAACCACCATCATGATACTGAAGATCTGTAAGGAGTTTCCGGACATGTACATCATGATCGCGGTCATTGGTAATTGTTTGACTGGTGCAAGCGCAACTTCCCACGCCTTCTTCAGCTTTAAGGTGTCCATTTCTTCGGTCGTGGGTGCTGTGCGAGCAGGAGTTTTCGAGGAGGCAATTTGTTTCTACACGATCATTAGACATAATTCTGTCTAGGTAATGAACTCCTTACCTTGTTTCCCGAAGATGCTGCTGTATATCCTGGAGGGTCTGGAATCGTGGCCTTGGTTCTTGGTACAGGCGGCGAGTTGAGCTCGACGGCCCATCGCGGTGGTGCTAAATCTTCTGACATCTTGAATGACTAGAGGCGGCCGTATGGTGTTTCGATCGAAGAAGTTGAAGAACTAGACAGGTATTGTCTTGAAGCCGTTGATGCTCGTCGTCCTCGAAGCGGCGTTACGTAGCGTATCGGCGGGTCCTCAGATATTCCGGCCCGTTCCTACAGGCCAGAACCCTTGGAGTCTGACCTGTGCACTCCCTGTCCCTAACTCACAAGAACCTCGACGTCTCCAAAATAAATTATATCCACGACTTCCGACGAACAACTTCCACTCGAAATCCGCGGTTTCATGGCGACAGATCCGCCACTTCATATCAACCCGCGCCGGCGGATACAGTGATGTGTGTGAGCCTTTCTGCATAGCCCCGGCCATACAAGAATTGTGCCTCGCTCCCGTTGGCTGAAGATTGCATTGGTGGAGGGGTAACTACTACGCACAAGATACAGGTTGAGCTTCGTCCAAGATGAGTTCGGGCGGGGGAGATGCGAAGCTCTTTGCACGAGTACGTCCATCTCTGTTTGTTTGATCTATGCGACACTAGGTGTGCGGTCCCGGTGCGATAGCTAGTGAATATCAGACACCTCTCGTTGCGCCAGCGGCTATATCTTTTGATGCAAGGCTGGAGCGTGTGGTGGTCTTTCAATAGATATTGCCATGCGCGGCGCTCTTCGATGTCAACATGTTTCTTCCCCATTACATTCCGCCTACGGGTTACCATAACGGATTGCGCTCACCATTCGCTACTGCACAGGGCAAGGTTGCGGAATTGCGGCTCGAGTTGAACAGTGGAGGGAAGAAGGACAAGAATCATGCGGCGAAGAAGATAGCGCTCAAGAAGATTGTGGCCAATATGACGATGAGCAATAATGATATGGTTGCATTATTTCCAGACATTGTTGGGTGTATGCAGATACCAAGCTTGGAGATTAAGAAAATGTGGGATGCCTTGTAATGGTCGAGCGTAGAGTGCTGACAAGAAGACATAGGTGCTTCTTGTTCCTGGTCAATTATGCCCGCATGAAACCGGAAGTTGCGTTGAAAGCACTGCCAACTCTGGAAGAGGTAAGTTGCAGGACTCGAGCATCAAATGCGCTTGCTAATTACTAGTAGGATATGCATGACACAAATCCATTAGTGAGAGCATTGGCTCTCCGTACAATGTCATATATCCACGTTAGGGAATTTGTAGAAGCTACCGTTCCGCCTACGAAGCAGCTCCTGCGAGATGCGGATCCGTATGTTCGCAAAACAGCCGCGTTTTGTGTTGCCAAATTATATGACCACGATAAGCATCTTGTGGAGGCATCAGATTTGATCGACAGATTGAACGCGATGCTTAGAGATGATAATCCGACAGTGGTAGCAAGTGCTCTTGCAAGTTTAATGGATATATGGGAGCGAAGTGATGCTATCAAATTGACCATCGATTATGGCAATGCATCAAAAATGGTTCAAATTTTACCAGATTGCTCAGAGTAAGTAAATGTCTGTAGGGCGTATTGTGTTTAGAGCTGATTATGTTTAGATGGGGACAAACCTATATACTAGAAGCGCTGATGTCTTATGTTCCGCAAGAATCTTCCGAAGCTTTGCTCCTCGCGGAGCGCATTTCTCCTCGACTGTCACATTCAAATTCGGCTGTGGTCCTCACATGCATACGGGTCATCCTTTACTTGATGAATTATATTGCAGACCAAAAGCAGATATCGCTGCTATGTCGAAAGCTCTCGCCACCTTTGGTTACACTGCTTGCCAAAGGACCTGAAGTCCAGTATTTAGCTCTACGGAATGCTTTGTTGATACTACAGCGGCGTCCGGAAGTCCTGCGAAACGACATTCGTGTGTTTTTCTGCAAATACAACGATCCTATCTATGTCAAAGTCACTAAGCTGGAGCTGATATTTATGCTGGCAACAGAGAAAAATATCGATGAAGTGTTGACGGAACTAAGGGAATATGCCACTGAGATTGATGTTCACTTTGTGCGCAAGTCAGTTCGAGCTATTGGCAAGCTTGCTATCAAGATTGAACCTGCAGCGCGGCAGTGCATCAACACACTCTTGGAACTCGTCGCAACAAAAGTCACTTATATTGTGCAAGAAGCTACGGTTGTTATTCGGAATATCTTCCGAAAGTATCCTAACCAATACGAATCCATAATTTCCACATTATGTGAGAATTTGGACTCTTTAGACGAACCCGAAGCAAAATCGGCTATGATTTGGGTTATTGGTCAATACGCGTCACGTATCGAGAATTCTGATGTTCTTTTGGAGGATTTCCTGTACTCTTTCGCCGACGAACCCGTCGAGGTGCAGCTTGCTTTGCTCACAGCGACTGTAAAACTGTTTATTCAAAGACCTACTAAGGGACAAGAACTTGTGCCAAAGGTCCTGAAATGGGCAACAGAAGATACAGATAACCCGGATTTGAGAGATCGAGGGTACATGTATTGGCGACTTTTATCGTCTGATATGGAAACCGCAAAAGCGGTCGTAATGGGCGAGAAGCCAGCGATCACAGCTGAATCAGAGAAGCTAGACCCTGTTACTCTGGAAGAAATGTGTTTGAATGTTGGAACCCTTGCGACAGTCTATCTGAAACCAGTCCAGCAGGTGTTCAGATCTGCGCGACCGAGAAAGCTGATAGATAGTCCGGCTCTGCAGAAACACACTTTGCCCACAGCCAACGGCTTGGACGGGCAAAAGTCTCTGTCAACATTCGGAATGGAAGGTCAGCCTGCAGTTCGACCCCAAGGAAATGGAGACCTTGCCGCAGCAGTTGACGCTGCGGATGAATTTTTTGCAGGTGTTGGCAACCAACAGATGGCTCACATGAACATCAACGGCCAAGATGACGGATTTGGAGGCAGTCCGACTGTAGGAAGAGGAGACATGCAATACGTGGTAAACCAAAACGCACCAGAGCAGGCATACCATCCGACGTCTGGCCAAGGCGCGAATGGAGATTTGCTTATGATGTAGGTAGAGCGTGTAGGCAGCATTTGCGTGTGGGGGGTATTTGTATAGCTGGGCTTAGGAGTTTGAGCGATGTAATGGAATTTTGCTTGTAAGAAATCCGACTTTTGATACTGATCCTTGACGCTTGCTATTGATTTGTCAAAAACTGGTTTTGGTACTTATCACCAACTTTGTGTCACTTCTCACTGCGCACATTATCTTTCTTACTCACCACGCCTTTCGGGGAGCAGAACCAGCAGATTATTGAGCCTCGAACGTCTTCATGCCTTGCTCTTCAGTTCCACGCTCTGAAAATGTAGGCTCCATCGTTTTAGCATTCACGTTTGGAGCAAATTCAGCAAATGAGTCGTAGAGTACACCTAAATATCCCAGTGCACCGTTGGTGACAAAGAGGGCATTAAGCATATCTTCGAGCACGTGGCCTGTTTTTTGGAATCGAAGATACGTTTGGTTGTGGATGAACAAAGAAGATGTACAATCTGCTCCTCGGGACAGTGAGGCAGGTGGGAAGAAGAGCGTTGTGTTGTGAGGGACTTTGTTGGATATTTCACGTTGATGGTTCGGATCATGGCCTAGCATTCTGGGTACTGCATGGAGTAACGTTAATAGCTATGACAAGTATCTAGACAGCATTACACTTTTGGTATATTTTGTAGAAGCATGTCAGAGGGGAATGGTACTTGCTTATGACAGGCCCGAGGCCATTGGAAATCTTGGATCAGTTGTGTATGTATTTTACATTTGAGAAATAAGAAGTTTAGACTCCTACAGGAGTCTGTAGTAACATGCCAAAAGGATGTTGCATTTACGTAGAAATAAATGAAACGTATAGACATTAAGAATATATAGTTTTATAGAAGAGTACTTAATCTTATTAGTTAATAATAATAAAGCGACTAATCTAGTTACTCTATATTAATCTATTTATTATAAACCTACTAGTATAGAAAACTCTATAAGCTAGTAAACTCTATATAAAAAGTTATATTATTAGACGCTTTACTTAATAGTTTATAATTATTTAGAACTATTTCTTTTATTACTCCCGTTCTTTCTCTCCTAATTCACCCCACTTTTAAAACTAGTCACCCACCCTTTTTCACTCCCATTTGTCCCTTCCAGTATTTTTTCAATTTGCTATATTTAAATAAACCAGTTTTATTTTAACCAATCAAATCCATACTGGTGTATCGGTAACATTTCCGCCTCTCAACACTTGAGTGGTCGCGGTAGCGCAGGGTTCGACTCCCTGGTATGGAATTAATTTCCAAGGATTCATTGGTTTTTTGGCTCCCATTACACAAGTTCTTTTTTTTACGAAAGAGGATTTTTGCGCATTTCTTTTCGGGTCGAATATCGGGATTTCGTCGCGTTTTGGAAATACAGGAGGCGATTTATTTTGGTATTTCATGTTGTATTTTGAGCAGTGAGTTAGATGAGAAAGTTGAATAAAAATTGAAAGTTATTGACAATTTGGCACTGAATGTAATGGCTTAAGTCAATCACTAACAAAACCAATATAAAAAGCAGGTAACATCAGCTCCAATTTAATGGGAAGTGGTGATAGTCATATTCCGTCTACGTGATTTGAATATCGCATACATCGTTAGCTGAGATAGAAGAGCCATTTATGCCTAAAACCAATTTTGAATATCAGTTGTGTAGATTGACGTAGCAAGCTGTTAGAGTTCCAGTAAAAGCTAATGCCGTGAAATGCGATAGAGGTTACTAGATCGAATAAGCCAACTCTTAGGCATCTGAATATCAAGACCAGATGACTCCAGCACGTAAGTCTCAGTACACACTAGGATTAGGCGCAAGAAACCGAGAGAACAACACAGGATCTGAAGCCCGATTACTTACTAGCAGACACCTCCTCACAGCTTTTCAAGCTTTGTACTACAACAACTGTTAGTCCATTTTCCGCCCCTAGAATAAAATCCGCTCTGTTGGATGACCGCCAACACTTGCTGATTCTACAGTTCTTGTGCGACATATCGTAACGCGTGACCAGATCAGGAGCAGCGACTCGACATGTACCCTTAATCTGAAACAGCAATTAGCTGGAATCAAATCAGGATTCTGAATGTTGAAACTATTTATTGGTGCAGGGAAGTTTCTGGGTTTTGATGGTTAAAGAGAGTTTTAAGGTCGAGATCTGGTTACTTTGGTGCTTCTTTCGATGACCCATTACCTCATGATCGTCACACAGCACAGTTTTCATGACATCTGGGTAAGGAAAGCATAGCTCAACCCGTGATCAATATCACAACGAAGAGGAGGACGCGGTGACAGTTAACAATTCGTGGGGGTCCGGATCCCCTTCCGATATCTGCAGCAATGGACACTACGCGGGATATGAGCAGGTAACTTGATACTATCATTGGTCTTTGACATAGTCATCTGCTGACGAACTGCATCGAAAATGTTGGAAAGACGGGGAGGCTGCCATTGTTGGCGATTGCCTTGTGCCTCATCGACGCTGACGTGAGGACAACACAAATAAGAAGCTTTTAATGCGACGAGAATCAGCTTGGCGGCTCAGAAAGTCGTTGACGTGAATGGTCAAATATCAGTTGTAACCATTGGTGGGCAAGGCGTGTCGTGGGGTAAGATTGTGCCGGACGGGGAAGTTTGATTTGTCCAAGTAACCTAGAAATCTTCGAATTACTGAGAACGCGGTTGATTCCTGCGACCTGTTACTTTGCTCATAAAACTTGACTGATATGCCGAGAAGTCTTTCCTGTGAAGCTGTCTGTCGAGAAATGCCCCTATTCAGATTTAGGCGGAATGCCTTGGCACTTTGTGTTCCTTCAGTTCACCTATCGCATACAGGACAACGAGGGAGGACGAGCCGGCCCGAATGTATGGGTGTCTTAGGAATATTTGAATCTTTTATCATGAAAGGGCGGTAGCAGGAATATCATCTGAAGAAGATCTGCACGAAATCAGTGTGCAGCCAACAGTAGCTATTGCAACATCACCTAGAACATATCTCTCTGCTTCAGGCCAAACAGCACAATTTTCATGCGTCATCATTCCTGTTGCTGATGCCGTCAAGGTCTGATGTACCACAACCGCTGTCACAAAGAGTTGACGGGGGTTTGTTGCGAATGAAGTCCTCAGAGAGGTTGCAGAGCTCTTGGACATGGTTAGAATCTGGGAATCGCCCACACTTGAGAGATCAAACCACGCGCAAAGGACCGTATTTAGCAAATGGCATTGAATTTCTCGACAGGATTTTCTTTGGAATAGTGTAACTCTCGAATTCTGTGACCACCAAATCTGATAGCCACGAAAGATTTCTTATTCACTTGACAGGAGCCCAACAGAAAGAATGCTGTATTGCCCTTCCATCATCAGAGCTCCGCGATACCACTGATTTGTGCGATCGAGATATCACTGCCATGCGCGTGAGCTGAAAGAGTAACATTACGCTGTATGGTGTTGACCATCGACCACATGGCCCGGCACACCCGCAAGTCGCCGCCCACCACTTCGACTGTTTAGAGACATATCAACTGAATCCGACGCGAAGCATATGACACAACCTTGTCAGTAAATCATCCAACGATGGCAATAGCAATGGCGAATAAGTCTGATGAACGATCGTTTGTTTGTGAGTCGTAACTTGATGCAAATAAATAGGCGTAATGGTACCCGCACCTCTGGGCCGATACAAGCGTCGAATTTCTTGAATATGAACGTCGGGGTAGCATAGCCTACGGCTTCGACGGCTTGGTGAGTGCCGCCTCGCGGCGCGATGGTATAATTGCTATACAAAAACTGCTCGGAAAGCGTCATTCGCTGGACTGAATAGTTCGATAGTACGCAGACGTACGGAAAAATTGTTGTTTATTTACGCGCTGCTCCAATGCCGAATATCCAAGCCTTGCTTTTGGACAACAAAGTCTTGTGTAGGAGAAAAGCATCTTCAGCTCCCGCCTTCAAGTTAACTATACCATCAAGTGGTGATCGTGAAAAGTAGAACCATCGAAGACTCGCTTCGTACTTCTGGAGCCCTATAATAGAAATATCAAGGATATATAGGACTGCGCATATTCCAGGAAATATGCATGATAGCCCGGCAATATCATCCGGAGGGTCCGGAGGTGTCCTTTTAAGGCCACCAGCATCCGTGCCTAATCGAGAACTATAAGATCTCAACTAAGACACCGTTAGGTCTTCGATACGTTTCAAACAGCTCACCAGACGGTCATCATATGACATATCTAGAACTAGTTCGCATATAGCAAACCGAGGGACCAAGGTTTTTGGTTTCTTTGAAATCGGATACAACACCGCGGGAGAATGTCAGTGGCCTGCATTTTTTGAACTTCATCAAAAACTGCCCACCTACCTAGCGCCAGTTCAGAAGTACTGAGCTGGCAAGCATTACAACTGTGGATCCCCAGCGTTTGAAGTTAATACATAAACGAACTTGATAATCTAATTAGTAGTATATGAAATATGTCCAAAATCTTGAGCCCAATTAAATGGCGGTTAAGTGGGTATTGTTGACAAAGTGCTCTGAGATAGATATATCATGTGAGCGAGTACACATGTCGCTCGGGCATTTTGCGTGAGCCTCATATACTGCGAACCAGCTGCTGCATAAGTACGAAACGGTTTTTGGTATTAGCAGTCCACGATAGAACCCCCGTGGATGAGCACCGCTCTTGAATGCATCGAAAAAAGCGAAGTCCCCTATACTTATCCGGATTTTCGGTACGGGTATACCGACTTTGCTATGAGAACAAATACCTATATGTGGCGTGAGTCTTCAGGATCACGTCCACGTCAGGAATGCTAGCCGATCAAGTTTCCTTCACCGCTTCGTCAGCGCGAGGATTTGATGTGATTTCATTTGAAGCCATCAAGTTGCGTATACGATCCGTATGCCCATACCTTGCTGAAGATTCGGATCTTGCCGATAATCAGTTGGCCGACCAAGCAGAGGAAATCAGAGCAAGATGTGTTCGCTGTATCTCATGGCGTTACACCGCGTATGTCTGATATTTTTTTTTGGTTACCGCACTGGTGCCGAACAATGGAGACCGAGAGTACGTTGTAAAGTAGACAATGGATCTTAACGCCACTGTGGATTTGCGGTACTATACGTAGTGAATATCTTAGGATCTTTCCTGGAAGGGAGTTTTCAGCATCCTATGACATCTCTAGTATTCCTAACTTTCCGTACTTCGAGAGCCTCGAAAATCCCGAGTATTCGACTTCACAAGCGCTGTAACACTATTCGAAAAGATGCACCTCCTCCGTGGGGTAACACGTGGGGTTTAAAGCGGCCAAGCGTCAAGAAAACAGATATGGCAGGTAACACCCAATAAATGGTTTCCTAAGAAGCATATGCCTCCTTTTCTTTTTCCGTTTTTCATTACCTACGTAGAAATGCAGGATAAGAAGCTTGATTGTGGCCCAGAGCATTTATGCATGTCTCGAGAGCGGTTGAATGCATCATCGTTGGCGGTTAGACCGTATACCGACTTTAGTGTATCGTGCTGCTCCCATGGTTGAATGACTGATGAGACAATTGCTATGCTTGGAACCCTAGAAAGACCATATTAAGGGCTTTTGTGTAGGTGCCGGGCTGTTTCTGCAGACTTGCATCGCATATGACCCCGTGTGCTCAATTATCTCCGAATGGTAGGCTGTTTAATTGTCGAAGCGGCTTGAAGGGAAGGTCGGTAGTTTGCTGCGTCTAACAAAACATGGTAGTCGCAATCTATGCACCTTATCAGATACCGGATAGATCGTTGAGAGGGTATCGACATCGTTAAGTAACGTCCGTAACAGGCACGTTTCAGATCGTGGTTGTGGCATGGGATGCGACTGTTTTTGTGCGTCACAGAATGATTGACGTTGGATCCAGCAGACTGGATCACTGCTTTGGAAAGCCTCTGCGCCCAAGTGTGACACCCGCCGGCAAGCCACAATCAGAGGTCGAATCCGTATCGCAGCCTGCGAGTCACAGCAGCTTTGAGCCACTTCCTCCGCCAGTGCCACCGCTTCGAGCCCATCGGAAGCCCTCTGTCCAGGGCAGAAGCGTCAATGGCCAGCCGAGTCTGACCCTAATGCCCTATAGACCTTATATATGCGTGGCTCTGCTTCTTCGCACACCAACACACGCTTGTTCGTCGGCTGAAAGGGACCGCGAGCGTGGGTAGTGTTCGTGGCACATGGCGGACGAGGTGGGAAGCCGGCAGGCAGGCTGGCAGGTGTTGTTTTTCAAGTGCCCTGGCGACCGGTCGCAGGAAGAATGGGGTTTCTGGAGAAAAAGAAATGGAAGGGATTTCTTTTACGGCGGCAGCGGCGATAACGATAAAGTCGAATCGATGGTGATAGCGGTGGGCGGGTCTGGGAATCGTAATTCGATTTGCATTGCCTATTGCAGAGGTACATGCACCCTGGTCCAGCTGGGAGAAGAGGAGGGCGCGAGGAGCAGCAGAAGAGAGAGATCGCAGATGTTCCTGGCGCGGAGATCCCACCCTGGTCGTCGAGATGTAAGTGTTTGGCATGTCGAGCAGCTAAGAAGCACATATCGCAGGGTTGGAAGGGTGGCTTCCCAGCCTAAGACTTGGTCAGGTAAGGCAAGGTAAGGGGGGGTCCAATCCACAGAATCCATACGGGTCTATAGTACCATACAAGACCGACAATTGTAAGACGTCGAAGCCATACGGATGTGTCCCGCAAGGTTGAAGCAGCCGAATTTAGCTGTTACGAAGTATGATAGCATAGCGGCCTTTCCATTAAGGTTAGAGCCAGAAAACTACCGAGCGCTGCTCTCCACATCCACCTTCACCAGCACGCATTATGTGCCATTGAGGACCCGTTTCCCGTATATAACATCAGACCCTCCCTCCGTCCTTTCTCCCCGACCTGCATATGTTCTCCATTTTCCAACGACGAGTCTCCCAACTACCACAACGGTTCACCACTACCACATTCGCAACCTCCGCATCTCGAGCTTTCTCAGCAACCAGAGCAATCATGGGTGTTACTAAGACTACCATTTCAGAAGGCAATGGACCTATCCCAAAAGTCGGCGACACCGTCACGATCCAGTACACTGGCTTCTTGAAGGATCCTTCCAAGCCAGACCAGAAGGGCACTCAGTGCGTCTCCACACAGCTATAGCACCAGAATTGCTACAGCTTCCATCCTCGACTTCACGATTTACGTGCTGATGCATATTCATTACAGATTCGACTCCTCCGTTGGTCGCGGCCCATTTGTTGTTGCCATTGGTGTAGGAAAGGTCATCAAGGGTACATGCGAGTGATGAAGTTGTGCGGAATAGGTTGCTGACTGCCAATCACAGGCTGGGACGAGGGTGTTACTACCATGAAAGTTGGCGAGAAGGCAACTCTGGATATCACCTCGTAAGCACAGCGACTCCTCCACCTATCAGATACAGTACTGACTTTTCTTGTCACAGTGACTACGCATATGGTGACCGGTAAGCTTCCCGAACTCCAAACAAACGAGCGCATATTCTACGCGTCTAAATACCTTTCCTTGCGGGGAAGGGTCAGATTTCAGTCAAATCCTGTCTCCGGACCTGCATTCCTTTCTACGCCGTTCTCTGCTTGAGAAATGATAACTGACAATATTTGTAGTGGCTTCCCGGGACACATTCCAGCCAACGCTTCTCTCATCTTGTAAGTTTCTGGCCCATTTTGTATGCAAGAATGACCTCTGACGTATGCGGCAGTGACGTTGAGCTTCAAAAAATCAACTAGACGGACAGTCGAGCACTCTTCTTCACCATAGCGTTTCTAGTAGAGGTAGCCGAGGTTTAGCAATAAAGGGATAGCTACATTTCGAGAACAATTGAGGGATTAAGATCTTCAGTACCTGTTTGCACATGCTGATTCTTGAACCCGTGCATTTCCGAATAGTCGATGAAGTTTGGACTCTTGCACATGCTACTCCACCTCGTTACCGATCCCACATTTCAAGAAGTTTCAGGTACTGCACTGGACTGGTAAATGTTTTCGAAGTTCTCTGCGTATGTTGGCCATCATGTACTTGTAATGCGCTCGTTCCACCTTGTCTCTCACCCTTGGGAATGGCGGGGTTGAAATGGTTGTTTGTAACCGATGATTACCCATAGTAGGAGATACTATCATGGAGGGGTACTGTAGCAGCACCACTGAGGTACTGGACAGTATTATCTCTTAACGCAACCGATTTAAACCAATATAATATTAGTTCGTGGTTAAATACAAGCCCCAGACTCACTATCTTGCTGGTAAGATCTGTACTAGAATCATTTCTACATAGCCGTTTGACACAAATTGTGAAATGCTAAATCAGAACGTCCACCCCTGCTCCTCGCTTAATAAGCTGTTGTCATGGACCTCGACGGATCGACGTTTCTCGAAGGCGGCGTTTGAGGCTACAAGTTCATTCGCATTATCAACCTTCCTCTTCGCAAACTTCAAATCACTCTGCTGAACAGCTTCATCCACAACTCCATATCGTATTCGGCATTTCATCTACCACGCGTAATTCAGCTGAGGATACTCCATTCGCTTTCAAACCCAAGGCTAGCTTCGGCCCGTGCCTTTTCTTCGAGCGGTTCAGGTCTGGTACTTAGCACCCAGAGCTTGAGCTTGCTCGGGACCCTAACCAAACGCCAAAATTCCCGCTCAAACCATTAACGAGGTCGAGAACAAATCGACAAAACGCAAATTATCGGTTGAAGATTCATCGCAACCGCACAAGAAGAAAATGACTGTAAGTTTGTCAGCCTTGGGGTGTCCGGCCTGCCAACATCGCCTTTTGAAGCCTGCAATATACTAACTGTGATCACAGGACTCCAAAGATATCGACATGGAGACGAAGATGCAGGTCGATGAGTCGGTGGTGGGCCACAACGATATCGATGAGTCCTTATACAGCCGGCAGCTTTACGTTTTGGGACATGAGGCCATGAAACGGATGGGCGCCTCAAATGTGCTCATTGTTGGTATGAAGGGGTTGGGTGTGGAGATCGCAAAGAATATCGCACTCGCCGGTGTCAAGAGCCTTACGGTTTACGATCCTACTCCCACTGCGATCGCAGATTTGTCATCTCAGTTCTTCCTTCGCCCGGACGATGTAGGCAAGCCAAGGGCGACAGTAACGGCTCCACGGATTGGAGAGCTGAATGCATATACTCCAGTGTCCATACATGAATCCAGCAGGTTAGTTACTTTTTTATACCCGTTTGCGATGTCGCTGACCAATCTATGAAGCCTAACCTCCAACCTATCCCAGTTCGACAAGTACCAGGTAGTGGTTCTTACAAACACCCCCCTCAAGGATCAAATTATCATTGGCGAATATCTACATTCCAAAGGGATATTCTTGGTGGTGGCAGATACATTCGGGTTATTTGGTTCCATCTTTTGCGATTTCGGAAAGAATTTCACCGTGTTGGATTCCACGGGAGAAACACCAGTAAATGGTATCGTAGCAGCCATCGACGAGGACGGTCTCGTATCTGCTCTGGACGAAACCCGCCATGGACTGGAAGATGGAGATTTTGTCACTTTCACAGAATTAGTGGGATTGGAAGCCTTAAACTCTGCCGCGCCACGAAAGGTAACAGTTAAAGGGCCATATACTTTCTCAATAGGTGATGTTTCAGGACTCGGGACTTATCAGAAAGGCGGTATCTATCAACAAGTCAAGATGCCCAAATTTATTGACTTCAAGCCTCTGTCTGCAGCGTTGAAGAGTCCAGACTTTGTGGATTCGGATTGGGCGAAAATGGGTCGAGCTCAGCAGTTACATATCGGTATTCAAGCTCTCCATGCCTTCCAAGAACAACACGGCCATTTCCCTAGACCGATGCACAAAGAAGATGCCGCAGTTGTTATTGGTGCAGCACAAGCGTTTGCAAAGCAGGAGAAGTCAGAAGTTGAATTGGATGAGAAAGTTCTCCTGGAACTTAGTTACCAAGCTCAGGGTGATCTCAGCCCGATGGCTGCTTTCTTTGGAGGTCTTGCTGCTCAAGAGGTCTTGAAGGCGGTATCTGGAAAGTTCCACCCCATCTGCCAATATCTTTATTTTGACTCTTTGGAGTCGCTTCCTTCCAACTCTGTCAGATCCGAGGAGACTTGCAAACCACTGAACACCAGATATGATGGCCAGATTGCCGTTTTCGGTCGAGAGTTCCAAGAAAAGCTTGGAAATATTCAAGAATTCTTGGTTGGAGCGGGTGCCATCGGATGTGAAATGCTGAAAAACTGGGCTATGATAGGTTTAGCAGCTGGTCCTAAGGGCAAAATAACCGTTACCGATATGGACTCGATCGAAAAGAGTAATCTCAATCGACAATTCTTGTTCCGACCCAAAGATGTCGGCAAGCTGAAGAGTGACTGTGCGGCTGAAGCGGTGCAAGCCATGAATCCAGATCTCAAGGGAAAGATTGTTACCATGCGGGACCGAGTAGGCCAAGATACTGAACATTTATTCAACGAGGAATTCTGGGAGGCTCTGGATGGTGTTACCAATGCACTTGACAACGTCGATGCGCGCACATACGTGGACCGACGATGTGTCTTCTTCCGCAAGCCACTGCTTGAGAGCGGTACTTTGGGAACGAAGGGTAATACTCAAGTGATTATTCCTCACTTGACAGAATCATACTCTAGTTCGCAGGATCCCCCTGAACAATCATTCCCTATGTGTACGCTGAGGAGTTTCCCAAACAACATCAATCACACAATCGCCTGGGCCCGAGAACTCTTCGAATCATATTTTGTCAAGCCCGCCGAAACTGTCAACCTCTATCTCAACCAGCCAAACTATTTAGAGACGACTCTGAAACAAGGTGGCAATGAAAAAGCCACCCTTGAGATGATCAGAGACTTCTTAGTTGATGACAAGCCTTTGAGCGTTGAGGACTGCATCAAATGGGCTCGTATCCAATTTGAGAAGCAATACAACAACGCTATTCAGCAACTCCTGTACAACTTTCCAAAAGACTCGAAATCTTCAAGTGGCGCGCTATTCTGGTCTGGCCCTAAGCGTGCACCAGATCCATTGAAGTTCGATATCAAGAACGAGTTTCATCGAACATTTATTGTTGCTGGCGCCAATCTTCACGCTTTCAATTACGGAATCAATACCAAGGGCCTGGACCTGAACAGCATTGAGAAGGTCCTTGACAATATGATCATCCCTGACTTCTCACCAAATTCAGCCGTCAAAATTCAAGCAGATGATAGCGAGCCTGTAAGTTCATGAGATTTATTTTTATGGCCGCGAATACTAATTCATTCAGGATCCGAATGCCGGTGCATCCACGTTCAACGATTCCGAGGAGTTGCAACAAATCACAGATAAGCTGCCACAACCAAAGCAGCTTGCAGGTTTCAAGCTTCAACCTGTTGAATTCGAGAAAGATGATGACACCAATTTCCACATTGATTTTATTACTGCTGCAAGTAACCTTCGTGCCGAAAACTACAAAATCGAGCTTGCCGATAGGCACAAGACCAAGTTCATCGCTGGAAAAATCATCCCGGCCATTGCTACCACCACTGCCTTGGTCACAGGATTGGTCATCCTTGAATTCTACAAAATTGTCGATGGAAAGACGGATTTGGAGCAATACAAGAATGGATTCGTCAATTTGGCGTTGCCATTCTTCGGTTTCAGTGAGCCAATATCCAGTCCTAAAGACAAGTATCAAGGAAAGAATGGGGAAGTTTCGATCGACAAGTTATGGGATCGCTTTGAAGTCAACGATATTACGTTGCGAGAACTTATCGATCACTTTGAGGAGAAGGGATTAACAATTACAATGTTGAGCTCGGGTGTTAGTCTGCTGTACGCAAGTTTCTTCCCACCTACGAAGCTCAAGGACAGATACACTATGAAGTTGAGCGAGCTTGTTGAGCACATATCCAAGAAGCCAGTTCCTGATCACCAAAAGAACGTCATCTTTGAGATTTGCGTGGAGGATCAGAGTGGGGAAGATGTTGAAGTACCATATGTTATGATGAAGATGGCGAAATAAGCGGTCCTTTTTCTTTGGATCTGCGATGAATTGATGATTGTTGGACGGGAAAGGTTCGTTCGGGAAAACGCTTTTACGACTTTGGGAACTTAGAAAGATGGCCTGTATTGGCTTTGCGTGCATAGTAGAAAATAAACATACAGATTGACTTAATCCTCTTGTGCATATGTTTCGGCTTCTTTACTTCGCATATTAGTCGGGTAACCGCATTTGGAATTTCATCTATGCATTTACAATCCTGAAAGCTCGTGATACAAGGCAATTGCTAAAGCATGTCAGGATCTTTTTGCTTATTCACGACTGAGGTAACCAGTATTGATCGATTTTCATAGCTTATTCATGACCCCGCAGAGCGGAGGCTTTTTCCCCCTGTCAGCCCTGCAAGGAGGCGAATTAGAATGATGCAATGAACGGCAAAAGGATGGATTACAACACTATTATCAACCACAACAAAGCACGAAGCCCCCACCAAAGGCGCTGTTTCTAGATATATTAGACCAGCTGAATTATTCGAGACAGAGAGGAAAGATATCCTCTTCACATGCTCTCCCGCTCTACCTTTATTTCAGCAAAATTGTGCACGTTTACCACTTATAAGTCCACCTCGAGATTGTTTTCTTCCGCTTCAGTCAAAATGGTCAGTGCTCCGCAACCTTGCCTTCGTATGCGCAAACCAACAGACACTGATACTCTACAGGGAATCACAAATTGGGTTGCACCGGGCGACAAGTCTGGGGAGTTCAAGAGAGGACAGTCGCAATTCAGGAATTTCATCCAGAAGGGAGGAGAATTTCCTCCAGAGAAGGGACGATATCATCTTTATGTACGTTTGTACCCCTCCAATGCATACAGCCAGTGACTGACGTCTGCAGATATCCTACGCCTGTCCGTGGGCGCACCGAACCCTCATCGTCCGAAAGCTGAAGGGCCTCGAAGATATCATACCATTTACCTCCGTACACTGGCATATGGGAGATAAAGGATGGCGATTTGCAACTTCTGAGGATAGCGATGCACCTGGAGCGGAGGTTAAGCCCGATCCGGTGCCTGGACATGAGAAATATACGCATCTGAGGGATATCTACTTCCAGGTCGATCCTGAGTATAAGGGACGATTTACGGTTCCTACATTGTATGATGTGAAGCAAGGGAAGATTGTTAGCAATGAGAGTAGTGAGATCATTCGAATGTTCTATACCGAGGTAAGCTGGCATGCTAGGATGACCGGAGGTCCAAGAAGATCATCGGAGTGCTAACATTTGAGTAAAGTTCGACGATATTATCGAAGAAAAGTACAAGAACGTCTCTCTTTTCCCGACCGAACTCCAGAAAGACATCGAAAGCACCAACGACTGGACATACAACGATATCAACAACGGTGTCTACAAGTCAGGTTTTGCAACCACGGAAGAAGCATATGCCAAAGCCGTTACGACGCTCTTTGGTTCTCTTGACCGCGCCGAAAAGCACCTATCCGAGTCAGAAGGTCCTTATTATTTCGGAAAGAACATCACGGAAGCAGATGTGCGTCTCTACACCACCATCGTGCGTTTCGATGCCGTCTATGTGCAACACTTCAAAACCAACATCAGGGATATTCGTTCCGGTTACCCATATCTTCATAAGTGGTTGAGGAATTTGTATTGGAACGTTCCGGCTTTCGGGGAGACGACCGAATTTACTCATATCAAACGCCATTACACGAGGTCGCACACCCAGATCAATCCGTTCAGTATCACGCCAGTTGGACCCATTCCTGATATCTTGAAGGAGGATGAGGAGGTACCTGCTGTCAAGTTTGCCCTGGCGCAGGCGGCGAAGAAATGAGGGTTTAATGAAAAGGAATGAAGGGTTTACGTACTTCTTATCATAGCGACTGCGAAAGTCAGTGTTTGAAATAAAATAGTTTATAAGTTCAGCCATTGTGCGCATCATATCCGGCAGCCTGGTAACATAACATTATGGCAGTTCGGTGGCACAACGATCTTGTCTCCTCATTTTGGGCATCATCAGGTAATGGCAGGCAGGCTGCAGCAATTATCTAGATCATCTTGGCTTCGTTTCATGAGGCGGACCCCTTGGGTGTACGTCTAAAAGAAATGTTTTCATGAACAAAGCGCAATGATTCGTTGTGCCGGGAGAGGCTCTCTGCATGAAACAAACGGGGCATCCAGCCGGAATACTCGCTTGCGCCACACCACAGAAGTGGAATTTCATACGACCTGTTATGTCAAAATGCAACAACATCTTGAAACTTGTGTATTCAAGTGCAGTTATTAATCACCCGCAAAGGCACGCCGAGATTACAAATTAGCTAATAAGCAAGCGCATGCTACTAGAACTTGACCATTCGAAAGTTGTGGTCAGGAGAGAAGGTGAGGAGGTGTCGACAATGGTAAGTCAGCGCTTGATAAAGAGCGATGAACTTCCTTTGTTGGATATCATCATCCTATTGTGAATTTCTTCCTTACACTCCTTTACTGGACTTCGACTAACAGATCGATTCCTTTGACTCGACGTCAACCAATTACATTCATCTGTCACTCCTTCATCTTTTGTCCTTCCCACGACACTCAAAGAATCACACAAGATTATTGTGGGAGCTTTATAACTCTCTTCTCAAAATCTGCGCTCTTTTTCTTTTACATCATTCAAAACCACAGCTAGCTGTAAAATTATACGCAAGCACATATATATTTCAAAATGCGAATCTCAAAAGTTACCTGCGCGCTGGTCGCACTTCAGACAGTAGCTGCGCATACTGTCTTCACAACACTTTACGTCGACGATGTCAACCAGGGCGATGGAACCTGTGTACGAATGGGCATGGGAGAACCAACTGCCCCAGTTAACGATCTAACGAGCACCGATATGGCATGTGGCCGCGAAGGAACCAAAGGCGTTGCGCGAGTCTGTCCAGTCAAGAAAGGAGCAAAGCTGAGCTTTGAATTTCGAGTCTGGCCTGATGCTTCGAATCCAGGAGCTATTGACCCTCAACATAAGGGACCTTGCTCGGTTTACATGAAGAATGTAGCTTCTGCAATCAAGGATACTGCTGCCGGTGATGGGTGGTTTAAGATCTACGCGGAGGGATATGACGAGAGTACTTCGAAATGGTGTACCGATAAACTGATCGCCAACAACGGGATTCTGTCAGTCAAGATTCCTGAGGATCTCGCGGGTGGGAATTATTTGGTTCGCGCTGAGATTCTCGCGCTTCAAGAGGCTGATAAGGGGAATCCTCAGTTCTATCCGGGATGTGCGCAGATCTTCTTGGAGTCTTCTGCGACTACTCTACCTACTGATACTGTTTCTATTCCTGGAGCTGTCAAAATCACTGACGCGTCTGCGACCTTCAACATTTACGAACCTGAGAAGTTTCCGTTCCCGTATCCGATCCCTGGGCCAGCAGCGTACGTCCCCGGCACCTCACCTTCTAAGGAAGTCACTCCTGTGTCGAACCAAACCGAGGGTCTATCACTACCCAACACCATCCTCACCGTAGCGAACTGGATGGGCGTCGAAGTTGCACCCTGGACAAATTCTGATGGTTGTGATAAATCCGTCGCAGGTTGCTGGGCACAAACAAAGACTTGTTACGACAAGGCACCACCTACTGGCGGCAATCTTTGCAAGATCTTTGAACAGAAATGCGATGCGCTGCGGGAGGCATGTCCCAGTAATAAGATTCCTAATGAGGGGATGGATCTTACGCCAAAGCCGAAGAATAGGTTTGCGATTCCGCCGGCTGCTAATGGGGGTGATGTCGTGTCGTCGCCTGCTTCAGCATCAACTTCTCCATCATCAGTTGTGCCTTCCTCTGTGGTACCGAAGTCATCTGCCATCAACTCCGCAAATGCATCATCGACAACCTCCACAGGACCACTCGATCCAGCACCAACACCATCACAAACACCGCCCTACGAGTCCACACCCGCGCCAGGATCTGACGAAGAATCCTACGACGAAGACGAAGACGAAGAAGAAGAGGAAGAAGTAAGCATCATCTATAGACGTCACCACCCACGAGAAGTCTCCACAATCATGGTAGTCGAAACATCATACAGAATAACTGGGACAGCAGCTGGGAAAACGCCGGCTGTTGTCACTGTTACTCCTGTTGTTACGTTGACTAGTTCTGTGGCACCGATAAGAGTAACTCGTTTGCATGGAAGTGCGAAGGTATTTGCAGCTCCCTCTGTGGTGTTGGAGAGTCCGGCTGTTCATCAAGAAGCGCTGAGTAGTGAGATGGCGTCGACAATGGGGGTGGAGAAGGGTCAAGCGACTCTGGCATCTCCGTCTCCTACTCCTGAGACGGCAGTGCCTTCTCAAGTTATGTCGACATCGAGATTGCATGGAAGTACGAAGGTGATCTCCGCTCCCGCTGTCTCGACGGTGAGGCCTGAGCTGCCTGTTCATCAGGTTGCGCTGAGTAGCTCGATGGTTTCGACGATGGGGGTGGATAAGGGTCAAGCGACTCTTGTGTCTCCTTCTCCTGAGGCAGTGCCTTCCCAGACTGTGCCGACTAGTCCAACATCAGCAGTTGCAAGTTCAACTACTTCATCTGCCACCACAATCCCAAGTCCGGCTTCAGCAGTTGCAAGTTCAACTACTCGATCCTCCACTTCGACCCTGACAATCGTAACTACTCCTACCTTAACAATCTTCAACACCCCCACCTTAACAATGTTAAGCACTTCCACAGCAACCTCCTCCTCATCTCAAACACTAACAACCACTATCTCTGACTCACCCGCTAAGTTCATCGCGTTGCAGGAATCGAGTAACTTTAATGTCTCAGATGTGAATGAGAAAAGACGGTTTAGAAGAAGTGGACGGTATCAGAGACATATGCGTTTTCATGGTGGGAATGCTTAAGGGTGGGAGATGAGGTATTTACGATGGGGGTATGTGTGGTGGATGGGAGTGTGAGGGGTGTGTGTGGGTTGGCGATTGCGGCATTGGTTTCTGCTTGGACTGGTGAAGGTGGTATGTTGGATTTGAAAGTCGTGGAGGAGTGTTGGTTGAGGCTTTCCAGGGTAGCTGAAAATCGAGGGAGGGCTCGGGTTTCATTCATGTATATATTACAATTCCCCATCTTCGCACTTTACAGGCGAGGAAATTCGATTTCATGTACGGTAGCGTCTGCGGTAGTAAATCAACTGATGAGCTGCGCTCTATTATGAAAATGATTGAGAGTTTGTGAAGTGTGTCGGGATGTGGATTTTGTGAGGAGTGAGTAATCTTGTGAGGCGTTTGGGGAATGGTTCCAGAGTATAGAAGGTCTAGGTTGAATGAGGAAGAGGGTGGAGATCGTGTTTGGTGCTGTGAAATATTCCTGATGCTAATGAAAGGTCGAGGGAACGATAGGAACTTTGGAAAATGAATACTGTTACTCAGCCTACATCGCTTCGTGTGAAGAGTTTCCCTGGTCTGAAGTGAGAGGTGGTCAAACTAAAAAGAAGCCGCGGAATAGTAACATCTGGTCCGAATAGTGGTGGGATCTCTATCCTCCAGCCATCTTATTGATTAAGCTTGGGTTGTTAGATTGTACTAGTTGTTATTGCGTTCGAGTGAGAGCCGGGACTATTCTGTACTGTCAAAGACATGCCTACGCCATCGGTCCACCGATTCAAAAGGAAGAAGTAGAAAGTGTAATTTCACAAGCTCCACGACATGGATTAAAACCAAGAGACAAGAGGATTTGAGAACGTGTCCATTACTTCTGATCAAACGGGCATGTTAGTTACATACATCGGTTTGCGATTCTCGACTATAGACTAGATGCTTTGTCGCCTTCAAAATGAAGTCTCTCTGAGGTTTCGGATACTTGTTGAGATGGGGAGAAGTTGTAAGATCCAAACAGAAAGGAACGGATGGAGAGAATTAAACGAAACAGAAGAGTTAGGACCATGAACAAAATATATGTGGAGATTTTCTTTTTTGCTGGGAGGTAAATTGATGGAAGTTGCTGGCATGAGTATCAAACCTAAAAATTGCAAATCCAAGACCGAGATCGTTGTAGAATAAGGCAGTTCAGAATTCTACTTTCTAAACCCATATTCGTTTAATCACGATAGCTAAGTCAATTACATTTACTCTCAAAGTTCTAGTGTTCCTGAAGGTCTGAAAGGCACTCGCTTAATCTCATCAGCTGACTCGCCCCCTTTTCTTAATAGCTCCTTTAGTCGTGGGCAAAATTAGACGTACACTTTTAGACCTTGCTCCATACAAAGACTCATATGCTATTTAGTAGAGTTTAGTTTCGTTTCTCGCTTATTGACTAATAAGCAACTTGAAGATGCGAAGATACTTGAAGTACTGCAAGTAATTGGAGTCGATAATTACCTAAATTTACTTGGGAGAAGGAAATGGATGGGTAATCATAAGATATAATTACATATCAAGATGAGTTGCCTACCGAAGACAAGCCTAACTCTCAATTATGTTATTCAGGAGCGCTTAAGCTTAGTGATGAAAGTAACAATTTTAATTTGACCTTTACGTTACATAAGAACAAGCCGGAAAAGGACGACGACGAAATACACTATGCAGAGTTCGTGCCGTGAAATGAAGAAAGTGTTTCAGTATAAAACTAGCCCGCTTTTTACCTGGCTTAGTTTACATATAGTAACACAATTCTATAATCACAATTTCAAGTCGAAATGGACAGTACATTCGTACAGCGATCCGTCTTATCAAGTCTGACGCCGATTTCAAGACATGATGTGCAAACGTTACACGAAAGCCAGAAATCCGTAAACCACAATCGCGTAGACCCAGCTATCCATCAAGAAACTAGCCTTTATCCCACTTGCCGCAGACTTCGTCGCCACAGTATTAATCGAAACAGGCGCGCCACTACCAGCAGGACACGTCAAATTAAATTGTGGTGTCGTAGACAGATCCGTAGTAATAGCAAACTTCTCCTTATTCGCCGGATTCTATTACTCATTAATCTTGACTCCACTTTTAACTTGTAGCACTCACCGAATCCCTCAAATTGTACCACCAAACATTCATCCGTCCAAACAACTGGCACCCGATTCTCTCCCAATAAGCCCTCGCATTATCGACACTCGGCACCGCAGACCCGAAATTAGGTCCGCTGACTGGCCATCCAGTTTCCGTGATCCAGACTGACTTATTGCCCGCGCTATCAGTGACGTTTTTCAAGAGCGTATCGAAAATCGTTTTGGCGTTGTCAATTGTATTGGTCAGATCCTTCTCATAATAAGGATACAAATCGGTCCCAACGAAATCCGCTGCGTCGACAACGGCGGAATTCGATTCATTCGCCCACGCAGACCAGGAGTCAACATGGCCGACAGGTTTTCCAGAGAGTGCAGTCGAGGCGAGGGCTGAACGCGTTTGATTTATGAATCTGACGATTGTGTTCGGTCCAGCTCCTATTCCGGCCGCATTCGCAATTCCACTCTCGCTCACGCGATACAGATCTTCACTGCCAACACTAATACCCACGACGAGATCAGCGAAGCGCTGACCATGTTTCGTGATAGCTGCTTGTAGTGCGGTCAGCTCGTTTGTTATTGTATCTGTACCAGAGCACCAAATTCCAAGGAGAAGGGAAGTGTTTGTAGCGAGTGCGGCGTCAAAGGCAGAGATTGGGTCGGCTGTTGTTTTGGCTTGGATATTGGTGTATAGTCGTACACTATTGAAGCTGCCAGGGGAGAAAGAGAGCGCGCTTGCGGTCTTGAATTCTTTTTCGAAATCGGCTTGCTTTTTCGCGGTTTGGTCTGTGAAAGTGTTGCCGGAGTTGAAACCTTGGTAGATCTTTTCTTGAGCGGTGGCTGTGGCTAGAAAAATGCTCAAGCCGGCGAGATGAGGGAATCGCATTTTGGACTTCTGAGTAATGATGGTAGGGTTGATAGTAATGGAAAACAAATAGAGAAATAAGACAATTGCTATAACTGTAGAAAGTGATGGTCAGGAAATATCTGAAAAGAGCGGAACCTAAGCCTTGATATTGAGAAAGGCTCCCGAAATTAAGGAGTAGGAGGCTTAACGGAATATCAAAGCCTCAACCGGTTTGGAAAATCAAGTGTAAATTTCATTGGCCATAGCTTGTGGAATAAGCAAAGTTGGGCGGCTTTCATGCGTGGTGTGGAAGGACACACGTTCTTGGCGACTTGAGACGAGGAGTGATTGGTATAACAGGAGCGCCATTTGCGTGTTGAGAAAGTCCAAAGTTCCCAATGGAAAAGCATCTATTGATCAGCCCTAGGTTTCTGTTCGATAGTATCTGACTTGAAAAGTTTTCTATCGACCACGTAAGAAATACTGACTCCCTATAAATTGCTAACAAATTTTGAAATCGACTTATACCTGAATGTTCTCCCAAGTTTGAGTAAATGCCATATACTTCGAAGTACCAACGTGATTGCTTTGCCAAGGATAAGACGGACGGAAGTTATGTGCCTTGCATGTAAGCACATGGGTCAACCAGCAACTGAAGCGTAGAAGGAGGACAATTTTTACCCCGCCTTTCGGTTTTCCAGCTATATTTACACCAGAGCTGAAAACAATTCCAGCATTAGGAATTGTTCCTTGGTCAGTATTTGGATGATCAACAACGCGAGAAATCTTGCAAGAACCGGAAATACGTAAATTCTTGACTTTGACATGTAATGTTACTAACACAACGAGATGTTGAGCATCATGTATTGATAAATCTTAAGATAATAACAGTCCGATGACCGAAATCTCCGAACAAGCGTAAAAGCTTACACGGATACTTGGGATTTCTTGTATGTCAAGATATACCTCTTATTCTTTGCTTCGGTAAGCCCATAGAATGTATCTGTCCTGGTGTCCCAGCTCAAGTCTTCAGGTGATGGCGGAAAGAACCCTGCATTGTTCTTCGCAGCATTTCCCGGAGTCCATGCCCAGAGATCTCCGTTACTATCACCGTTGCTCCGCGAAATGTAGACCTTGCCGGCGTTGGAAACAGCACCTTGCATTCTATCGATATCGACACAGTACGCCCAGCTCGCACTTGCAATTCCTGCACTTGTCTTGAGTTTCCGAGTAGTGTAATCGAGATCCCATCTCGCAAGACGACGAGGTGCAGTCGCGTCTGCAACCTGGTACTCTCCAACCAAGAGGCTATCTGGTGTAGTACTCCGATCCAGAGCGACGAACGAAAATTGGAAGTTGAAGCTCCGGTTCCATGTGTAAGACCGGATCTGCGGAATGACATACTTGTAGCCCATGGCATAATAGCTACTGCCCGACTTTCCCATTACCGTATCGCCACCGGAATCCATTGTCCAGATGTTGGATAAATCGAAGACGCGAAACCCAACAGCGCCATCGCCACCACTGCTGTCAACGACCCAGAGTGTATTTCCGTACCAAGCCATCCCACCAGCATGCACTGGAACAGCCTTGAAAGTATCGCCTGCAACAGGGTTGACCAAAAGTGCATGGCGGTATTTCTTCGATTCTTGGTCGACAAAAGTAACTCTGACACTGGTATTGTCCTCGAGATGCCAACTCACGAGCCATGCTGATCTTCCCTCGACTGTCCCCACAGCCAAAGAGTCCGCCGTGGACGTTAACCCTTGCGGGACCCATTTCTCAGTGGCTTCGTCATTGAAGTCTGCGGTATGTTCCCACATGTAAGCAGAAATCGGCCTGGTTAATGGCTCTGAGGTGAGCGCGTGGTTGGCCGAGTCCAGCACTTGGGAGACTGTGGCTCGTCGATTTGCCAATTTCGAAGCAAGGCCGGACAGGTACGTGTTATCAGCATTTTCCTTGAGTGTAAAGTCTGAGCCACTACGTTCCTTATTGGCGGTGTTGCAATTGTTTGGGTCAGCTGCGAATGTTGCCGTAATGTATACGGCGCCATGGAGAACGATGCTGAAACAGACCTTCATCGTGTATTTTTGAAATATACTGAAGTGCTCTGAGAAACGAGATAAACGGCAAATCAAAAAGACGGACGCCTCTAGGCTTTATCAGTCAACGATTCTCAAAAGCGGCCCGGCAGTGCGAAAGAAGCAGAACCCCTAAATCCAATCGTAAGACTATTGAAAAGATTCTGAAAACAATGATTGCATGAACAGTGCGGAGTTCGAAGGATCGATATGGCTGCTTGGCACCACGGAGCTGAGTGGTCAATTAGGAGGCAAGATGCTTAGCTGCATCATGCAGGCCTGGCAAATCTGGTATTACTCTTCATGCGGACAAAAGCTTGCCAAATCTCTCAGTCTCGAACCATCCCCTTATTCGAATGTTGCCGGCTTACCAGATGAGGCTTGCATAGTACGCCTTAGAGGTCCTGATTTGCAAATACGTCGCGGCAGTAAGATGACGATCAGGTGGGTATGAGCTTCGAACAACAGCTGATAAGTAGTCGCGATGTATTTTAGCTGTGAAAAGTGGTAATTTGTAATTCTTTGCTGCAGTGAACCAAAGCCTTCGCATCTGGCCACTCGTAGCCACCGTCTCTGGTAGGGCCAGATCCCATTGCCTCGAGCTTCCTCCAAAGAAAAGCGTCTATTTTCATGTGCTTTAAATTTTCCTGCAACTGTTGATTGTTGAGCAGCAGATCAGCAGCGAATTTCGGATGGAGATCGCCGCATAACCAGAGAGCTTCCGTTTCGAAATCGATGTAAACAGTCTTCTTGCAGGGATTTCCAAGCTGACTTTCCGAAAATGTCAAAGAAGAATAGCGCGAGAGGGCGTAAGAGCGGGACTCGGAGCAAATAGACATAAGAATAGGCGGAAGGGTGTGAGAGAACCACTGGCCATGAGGCTTTCCTGGCAAAGTAGGTGTACAACTCAGTTCGATATTTCGTGGTTCGTCTGCTATTGCCGTCCAGATAGCTAGTCGGATCTCTGGAGGCAGGAGAGGGAACAATCGAAATGACCGAATGGCCTTGACATGAACTGTGTTTCCCCTTACAATAACACAGTGTCGATGCTGGTGCTGCATGGCGAATATAAGTGATGAGGGATACATGTTCGTTTATTCTGCTATTGTTCAGCACTACCGCGAGTGGGGGGAGAATAAAAATTCGATGAGATATTACATACCAGTGCAAGAGGCTTTCTAAAGTAGATCAACAGAATAGGCGCAAAAAGAGCTTCTATAGCTAAAAGACTATGATCTAACATTCTCATCGTCGTACACTCTCACGTCAGACAGACTTTTTATGCTTCTTGAACAAGTGTCAGGCTGAAGTGAGCACTTGCTCAAAGCACAATAGTAGCATTATTTTACGTATAGAACAGATCTTGACTGATTGTTCTTCCGTACTTCTCCACGTAATGCACACGGAGGCGACGAGTAATCTTGATACATCTGGAAAAATGCCGCCTTTACAGCCCTCCATGCTGATTAAGGTTAATGAGCATGGGATCATATTGGCGTAACCCGTCGGATTGCTTTCCTAGAAGAGTTATCAGAGAAGTGAAGAGTACAAGCTGTTGCTTGGTACAATACGAGCATCATGATGCCCGGATTAGGATCGAGTGACGAAACTTCCATATTTGGCTCTTGAGATGTTACGGAAAGTTACTGGATCAAGTGAACCTCGAAGGAAAGGGGATGATCACGTAAGCATGCGCTCCCCGCGCTAGCGGAAGCCCTTTCTGCCCCACAAACAGGTCCCCCACCAAGATTTTCGAGGGACGAATGCGACGCTCGATACATTCGCACCAGACTTCTGTAATCATGAAGTACGATGCTTGGATATTGTCGAATGTCTGGCCATTTAATACCTCTGGTATGTACCCAATTGAGAAATGTTTTTGGACGCCCCTGGCAATATCTTTGTTTCTAACCTTACAATAGCTTACGCGGAGGCTGTTGAAGTATGGCACGAATACCGAATTCCCATCATCATCTCAACCTTCACAATTCTTATGATCGTTCGGACGGTCTTGCATACCCGGCTACCACGAGAAAAGCTTTCGATAACGCCGCCACCAGCGTCTCCAACATTGGCGGCCGAAAAGAAAATTGCCCCCGTTGGAACAGGAAATAAGAAACCAATCTCAGAGAAGGTTACAGAGAAGGTTCCGAGAAGAATTGTGGGCGGCGTGAAGAAGCGTAACTCATCGCAAGATGATGTAGTAACAGGCGATGAGAAAATCCAAGTGCTGGTCTTCTTTTCGTCTCTGACAACTACTACCGAGAAGACTGCCAAAGTATTTACGGAAGGACTGGCGCAGAAATTGAAAAGTGTGAATAAGGCATCTAGGTTCATAGAACCGGAAATCCTAGACCTATCATACATCGACTATGACGAATACTTTATTAACCCTCCGAAATCCGATTCAAATGTACAATACTTTTACCTTCTACTCGTACCTACCTATAATATCGACACAGTCCTCGACAATTTTCTCGAACATTTGCAAGAAACCCATAACGATTTCAGAATCGATACCGCTCCATTGTCTCCACTTTTAGGCTATTCAGTATTTGGTTTTGGTGACAGAGAAGGATGGCCAACAGAGGCAGACGGCTTTTGCTCTCAGGCAACGGATATAGATAAGTGGATGGCCAAACTTACCGCAAGGAAAAGAGCGTTTCCACTTGGAATGGGCGATCCGAAAACGGACGCGACAGAAAGACTAAAGGAATGGAAGGATGGTGTGGAAGATATTTTGGAGCACATTGCGGAAACGGGTGGATTAGGTGAAGGAGTTGTGGGTAGTGGTGATGCTGTTGAGAGCGACGTGGAAGATGTAGACGAGGACGACGATGGTGAAGTGTTATTTGCAGAACAGAAGGTTGCACAGAAGAAAACTAAAAGTTCGAAGAAGGATGATATGAACGATATGGAGGATTTGGGCAAAACCTTGAACAAAATCGCTGCCGAGGCCGAAGAGTCAGGCGAAATCGAGATTGACTTTACGAATTTCAGCAAGAAGGCTAAAAAGCCGACCGCGGCACCAGTCATCAAGGAGATGGTTCCCAAGGACTCACCAACATTTAACTCCCTTACCAAACAAGGCTACTCAATAGTTGGTTCTCATTCAGGAGTTAAGATTTGCAGATGGACAAAATCTGCTCTTCGCGGTAGAGGGTCATGTTATAAATACTCATTTTATGGCATCGCTTCACATCAGTGTATGGAGACGACGCCTTCTTTATCATGTTCCAACAAATGCGTCTTTTGTTGGCGACATGGCACCAATCCGGTGGGCACCACCTGGCGGTGGGTTGTAGACCCGCCAGAAATGATATTTGACGGTGTAAAAGCAGGCCACTACAAGAAGATCAAAATGCTTCGGGGTGTTCCTGGCGTACGTTCGGAAAGATTTGCAGAAGCGATGAGAATTCGTCATTGTGCTCTCTCCTTAGTAGGCGAGCCGATCTTCTATCCTCACATTAATGAATTCCTTTCCATGCTTCACGCAGAACGAATCTCCTCCTTCCTGGTATGTAACGCACAGCACCCCGACCAACTCGCAACCCTCAAACACGTAACACAACTCTACGTCTCCATCGACGCATCCAACCGCGAATCCCTCCGCAAAATTGACCGTCCCCTTCACCGAGACTTTTGGGAACGCTTTAACGCCTGCCTCGACATCCTCAAGAAACGCCGCTTCGAACAACGAACCGTCTTTCGTCTCACCCTCGTTAAAGGGTTCAACATCGATGACGAAGTTGAAGGCTACGCCGCCCTCGTTGAGCAAGGCCTTCCCTGCTTTGTCGAAATCAAAGGCGTCACATACTGCGGCACCTCCTCGTCTGCCTCCGCGGGTCTCACTATGCAAAATGTACCTTTCTACTCTGAAATCCAGGAATTCGTACTCGCTCTCACCGCGGCCCTGCAGAAACGCGGATTAGGCTATGGTATCGCAGCGGAACATGCACATAGTTGTTGTGTGCTTATCGCTAGTGATAGGTTCAAGAATGAGCGCGGGAAATGGTGCACGCGGATTGATTATCAGAGGTTCTTCGAGTTGCTTGAGGGAGGTGGGGAGTTCAGACCCGAAGATTATATGGGCGAGGAGACGCCGGATTGGGCGCAGTGGGGGAATGGAGGGTTTGATCCGAGAGATGAGAGGGTTTATCGGAAGGGGAAGAATAAGGTGCCACTTGCTGTGAAAGCCGAGGAAGAGGAGGGCGGGGAGTAGGTAGTACATATGAGAATGATAATTTGTATTGAACATGCGTAGTCTTGTCCAGTGATTCATTCGACCTATCTTTTCCATACAACATAACAAGATTGGGCAAAACTTTACCTAATATGTACCGAAAACTTGCAGATGGGCTCTAAATAAGTATTAGAGTGTGTATATAGTCTAATAGTTATCCCGTGGTTTAGGAAGATGGCATTGTGATGCATTCATCCGATAGTTGCACGAGGAGTTTACGCAGAATTCATCGTCTCACAACAGGCGAAGCATCAACAAATCACAAGCCGCCGTTCGGCTGGAATGGACGCAGGTCAACTCGAAAACGAGCAGGCCTGAAGAAATCCCGCATCACTACCCAAAAGTTAAGACAGCCAACAAAACCGCCAGATTAAATCACTTGCAACTGATGCTAATTAACTCTACAATGTTTACCAAGCAAAAGCAATCTCGCTACCCATTTGCCCCCAACCAAACTCCAAACCCCAGGTGCATCTACATCATTAAAGCAAAGCAAGCAAGCGAGCAACCAACCTAACCAGTAGGCGTCCCCCCATTCTCCACATCCCCCAATTCCGTCCGTCTAACCATAACCCTCTCGTTACATATATCAATAAACTGTTCAAACTTCGTAATCATTTTGTCTTTCTGTCTAAGTTTCTCCTTCAGCTCCTCAACCTCCTTCGCCCATTCCTCTCTCACCTTCTCGACTTCTGCCTGCGCGTTTGCTACTTCGGTGCGGAGTTCGGCGCGGAGTTTCTCTTCGAATGTCATCGGTGGCTTTTTGTAGAATGTGGGTAGTTCTTCCATAGCTGTGGCTTCGACGCGCGAGGGGTCGCGTTTTATGGCTGCGCGCGCGTTGTAGATGTCCCGAGGGAGGTAGCGAACGGTGGGGTTGTCGCGGTGGAGAATTTCCAGGGTTTCTTTTACGGAGACGCCTGGTGACTGTTAGTATCTTAGTTTACATGTATGGGTGGAAATTGCATACCATTTTCTTCCAAAGCTTTGACTGCTGCGATAGCTTTTGGATCCAACTTTCGTGCTCCAGGGTGCTCCGTAGGACTATCGCTGGGCGGATGATTATGTGAAAGATGCTCTCCATCAATTCGGCCTCTCAATATCCAGGCTGTCTTGGTCTCTAATCCGAACACACCGAATTCACAGCCACATTTCCGGGATTTGGTTTTTCGCTGACGAGCTTCTCCCGGAACCTTCTCCTTATTGTTGCCTCCTCTATCACAAATTAAGAAGACCTTCTTTAAACCTCGGTTATCCCGCTTGGATCTACCGATAACAAATGCATATCCATGTGACAACGCGTGCGACTGCGCAGCTGCGAACAGAGCCTCGAATGTAGGATAGCTACCTCCGGGCGGAGCACTCAGCATGTTCTCTGGCAGTACTGGCTCGATAGGACTGTGTTCCGTCTGGAGTATTTGGTGAGACTGCTGCTGTGCTTGCATCATGGAGCTGTTTGGATCCGAAAGCTGTTGATCGATTGCCAATTGAGGATCGATCATCGACATATCATGGGATTCATGAGGTGAGGCATCCTGTGGGCGTGAAACCATATTACCATTCGCATTTACTGGAGAAGAAGTCATGGCAGATCGTTGTGAGTTTAGGTGTTGAAGTGCTGGAGACCCATTCTGCGACTGCCTCTGAGCTTGGTGCAGCGATGTAGAAGTTGGGTTCATGGCATGGTTGATGTTCATTGGCGTACTCTGTAAGCTCATGGGCTGCTGTTGTTGCTGTGGTGTGCCATGAGATGGCATATGTATCGTTGTGCCTAGAGGAGGGGGTCTTCGTTGCGGGGTGTTGGATCCGGAGCCAGAAGACGGATTACTCAAGACACCTTGGGCGATCTGCTGCTCTGCAGAGAACTCGCCGTTTCCGTTCTGGAGTCCATTTTGTCTCGAAGGTACCGTCTGAACCTGTATATTACTTGGAGCATATGGGGTGGAATACGGTGATTTATGTTGCACTCCAACCCGAATTCCGCCTTGAGGGGGCCGAGGATAGGGAACTCGTTGTTGTTGCGCCGATGGAGGAGTTGAAAGGTTGGGTTGACCTGCAAATACAATACGTTGTTGTGGATTGTTTTGTTGTGGAAAGGAAGCTCTTGCATTATCTTGCGAAGACAACGACATCGTGGAGCCCTCGAGATGAATGCGATATGGTTTGTGGTGCGTAGACGTATCAATCTTGTTGCATCAACACGACGCCGTGACGTTAGAATTTGATATCAACCAAATTTCGCTTAGCTGCAGCAGATCATGTGGAGTAAGCACTCACGTGGCAGAACGTGATCAATCAAGACGACAAGCCTACCGATTTATCTGCTCTCGTTAACATCATTGATGCCGTTAGGCTCATAATATCGCTGACGGTCTGCAATATCGACTCTGTTACATGTAAGAGACAACTCTGGGAATCGGCTTGTTGATGAAACATTGAGTAATTGGGTGTTCAGGATGCTGTTATGCCACAACACTTTTTGAATCGCTGTAGACATATTTAATTTGGTGTGTATTGTATAATTACCATGCAGTCGGGGCCATGTAATATCATCTGTTTCTACTGCGCCAGTATATATCAATGAAGACAAGATAGTTCTAAGTAGAACCGGAGCACCTAAATAATCTTCTTCCGACCGGAGTTCCGTACATTCTACTTACAGGAAAAATCGCCGGAATAAAATCTATGAGTTGAGATTAACAGAACACATGTCTGTAGCTAAACAAACTCCAGCAAACCGCTGTCCTTCCAACCATTTAAGTAACTTATATCTAGGAGATTTCTGATCGAGTATAATAGTGTATTATTTACTATATTAGACTTCGTGAATTTTCCTAAGCAAATATCGTATTTCGAACACTCCTTATTTTGTCCACCGCGATCCTCGCCCAAACCAGCAAGGCCTTAGAATTCGGCCAAGCATTTACGATGCTAGACAACCCGACAAAACATACATTAATCACGACAGAGATCTTCGTCCTGCCTAGATATTCGTAACTCTCTCACCACCAGGGAATACACATTCATATTCCAAGTTCAACCTGACACTCTGTCTCGGATTCAACTTTACGTTCCACGTAATTTCGCCTCCCTTCTTCGCTGTCGCAACAGCTTTTCCCCATTTCACTCCCCCAAGAGCGCCAAAAGCACTTCCCCTGCTATCATTCGCCGTGCCTTTGTCGTTACTTGTACGAGCGCCGGATGTACCAGCGTCAGTACCTGTTTGAACAGACTGGCCTCCGACTTTGAGACCATTGGGAGATGTGATCTCGATGCGCAGACGTTCGTCTTCTGATACGGGAACTTGATCAAGGAAAGTAATTTCGCATGGGGTGTTTGGTTTGGTGTTGGTGATTACTACCGTACGGGCGAACAAATTCGAATCCTCCTTGTTAAAGATACCCGATTGACTTCTTCGGACGGTGGGTTTGGGGTAAGATACCGTGATAGAAGGATCAACGCCCAGGGGCAATGAGAATGATTCTCCAGCTGAACATCGCGGGAATTGTGTTTGTCCTAGGAAACTGCCATCGAGCGTCAACCCCAGGGGCCCTTTCAATAACGTGATCTTCGAAGTGTTGCGCAAGCGAGCTTTGAGAAACGCGACTTGGCGGAGTTTGCCTATAACAATATGTGAGAAGACAACATTTCGGAAATCAATCTTTGCAATTTTGTGTTTGATTGCGGAGTGTGAAGGCGCTAGAGTTTTGGTTCCAGCAACATCGTACGTGGTGGACATTCCACTTTCACCCCAGGCTCCCGCCTCGAAAGTCAGGCTGTTTGGTGCTGGCGCGGAGAGCTGCTGCTTGAGCTCTTCGAGCTCTTCGGCCTCTTCTAGTTCATCCGAGTAATGAATCAGGCCTTCCTCTTGACGCCTGTGAGTTGTAGTTTCGCTACTCATTTTTTCACCTCTAGCAAGAGCCATAGGGGCGATCCTTCCGCTTTGTGGGGCTGCCATAGAAGGTTGACCACCGAGACCACCAAAAAGACCCCCGGATGCGGGTGCGTTGTGTTGTGCGCTACTTCCAAAGGCAGTTGAGCGGAGAGCATTGTTTTGTATGATAGTATTGCTGCCGAAAAGGCTGCTTCCAAAACTTTGGGGAGGAGGTGGGATGGCCATCGATCCGCGATCAACATTCTCTTGAACGTCGACCCTTGGTCCAAACTTGAGTTCAGAATTCTTGTCCATTCTAAGCTCCTGGACGTTTTTCAGTCGGCCGAAGATTTCGTGGCGTGGCTTCATACTATTGTCGATGGTCTGGTCCCATTCTCGCTGCTTCGCGGACAACTCGTGATGGCTCATGAGTACGTATGGATCCCCCTTGATCACACCTTTAAGCAGTCGGACATGCCAAGGCTGCAACGTAGGAATGGTCTCGGTAAGGCCAGAGAAGTTGGTTTGTGAGGTTGATAGTATAACCTTGGCGTCCCGCCACGTTTCGGAAGTGGTATTACTCAATTCTGCACCGTATTCGAGAAGACCTGTACCCTTGGTAGTATTCAAACTCAGATCGTACCGTGGAGACCATGAGGCTGAAGAGGTGATGTATGACAGCGACAACGATATTTCGTCCAAATCCAAAGCTTTGCCGCTATCTTCATGGAATGTAGACGTGGCAAGGTTGACGATCGTGTCGCCGTCATCAATGGACGTCCGACGCGATGATGATGGAGTGAAAGCTGACGGTTCCAGGTTGATAGTCACACAATATGTCTGTTTTGGCCAGAAGAATTCGCGATCACGCTGAATTCTCAGCTTCTCCTTTTGTCGAGCAAGCTTTTGTCGCCGCCTTGATTGCTTCTCTCTTAGACGTTCTTTCCTCTTCTTTTCGGAAGACTTGACCCAAGCCCTCACAAGTCTCATCCTTTCCTTTTCGAGCTTTGCGATTTCAGATTTCAGATTTTCCAGTGCCTCCGTAGCGATTTGATGATCAGTAAAGATAGTGTGACGCTCCTCTTTATATACAGCCATAAGCTTTCCAAGCTCACTAGCCACTGGATGATCGCGACTATCAGACTGGCAAAAAGATTCACAGTGCGAAAGTCGAGCAGCTGCAGAATTGATGGCTTCTTGCTTGGCTTGTGCCCTCACATTCAATGCTTTGATTTTGCGTTGTACAGAGACTACTGCTGGATCTTCATCCTCAGAGTCTGACACATCGGTGCTCTCGTCATCACTGTCATCTGAGGGATAGATATCTTCAAAAATTTCCTTGTTCGGCTCGCGTTCGACAAGGACATCAGTAATCGTAGCTGTACCCGTTCCCTCGACTTTGATCGAATGTTCATCTACTGTCGGTGAAAGACCAGTAATAATGACTTTATTAGCACCAGGGCCGAGCTTAATGGCGTTGATGTCGCGAATAATTTGGGCTCGGGTGGGAAATAAAGTTACGCTTCGAGTTGAAAGGTCACGAATCTTAAATTCATGCTTGCAAGTGTCTGAAGCGGCCATTGTGGTGGCAGGCGAGGATGGCTTCTCGCTGAATTCTCCTTGTTGCATTTTGCCAAACGGTGATTTGAAGGTGCCAATTAAAGAGATTCAAAGTGGCTGTCTGTGATGATAAAAGAAGAAGAGAAGGAATGGTTTACTTCATGTCTTTAAAGAAACGCAAAATGCAAGGCAACGAGCTCCTCGTTACGAGGAGCTGAGAGCTTGCCGACGGCATACCTGAGTCGAAGCGAATCACAGCTTACCCCTTGAGTCCCCTTGAGTCCCCCCCACCTGGCACGGCCTATTTAGGCAACGCTGTGGGTCCTTATAGTTGACTGGCCGCGACTGCGCCTACGACTTCAACAAAAGTCATCTCAGGCACCGAATCAGCAATACATCAGACTCAAAGGACGATTCGAGGTTCATTGTCTAGCAAGCTAAATGATTTTGCAGTCGATTGAGTGTGCCATTAGATAGTGATACCAAGACGCGGGGAAGTATCAGAATTGTGACGGATGACTCAGCACAACAACGCCCACGTCTTGCCTCGCCATGGATTGACAGATGGCAGGACCTTTCAACTCCAGTAACTACTAAATCAGATTTTCATTTGAGCGCTTGTAAGTACTCTTAATCTTGATTGGTACAGGTAGAATTGTGAACATCCTGTTTATTGAGAATATTAGATAAAACATTGGTGGTTGAGATGATACAACGTTCCAAATCCTTCCACAACACAAGGAAATTATATCCATTCATTCAATTGAGAATTCGTTTCTCATAGACTACTCCAAGATCATGAATCGTTTTCTTCGGTTCTTGACAAGAAACCCGGTCACACATAACTATCCCTTGCAACATTCCCCTCTGACCCATGTCTATTTCTTTTAAGAGAGCATACTTCTGAGTCAAGTTTCTTCTTAGCAACCTTGATACACTTGAAAACGAAGCTCTTAGTTCAAAAGGCAGTTGCTTTAAGTATTCTTTCAGTCATACTATACTTGAGCTGTAGGCTTTGTCAAAGTTGAAAGCTCAGACGAGTTCTGTTGACCAAAGCCAATAGACGAAAGGTATCGTCTTGTAACATGATAGTTCTCGATTCTGACATATTTTGTCAACAGCGAATCACACAACTTAGGCTGCCAAGTGAGTATATGCATGTTTACGGCGAGGTACATATTTCAGCGAGATGCAGCTTGAAGTCCGCTACCCACATGAAGAGTCACGGTATTCTTTCATTTTGACTTGCATGCTTTCTTCCCGTCTCTGCACTAGTTTTGAGTTGTACCATAGTAAGTTATTAACATTTTTCCCTCTGCAAGAATTCTAATCGAGCAAGTGGTGAAAACTGTCAGATTATCACAGAATGCTGCGATTTAGTGTAGTTGATGATACAATTTTATACTCGGCTATCGTGCCTGCAGATTTATCACAATAAAACACTCACAATCAACATCGTTCGATCATGGCATGAAAGAAGACGCCGATTTATACCGAATTCCCAGCAGGACGCCGGAATGAGGGGAAGTGGGTTTCAGATTTGATTGGGTTTATAACCGAACCTGTGCAAGGTTTCACGAATAACATCCAACTTATAGTATCAGGCCCCCGCTTCGAGGGGACCAACTTGGATTCAAACCTACAATTATTTCGTATATTTCAAAGAAAAGGCTCCCCTTCTTTTCGAAGGAACAGCAATACACCGACATCTTTCATAATTACTTGCAATTTCAGAACTATGCCAGTCACCATCTACCCAGCCCCTCACGGTGCAAATGCGTTGACGCAAACAACATTCGCCAAGACCGCCAGGCAGCTCCTTCCATATTCTGAAAATGAACAAGTCAAGAACGATCATATCATCCAATCTACCTTCAAGAAGCTCGATGGAAAAAACTTATCATCTATAAACAATGGATTTGTAGATAGTGCAGTATCAGCTTATAACCAACATTATAATCTGATTATTCGACCGGAAGATGTCTGGTAGTCGCTCTTCTTTCCATTTCAGATGGCTCATGAAACTAAGAAATATCTAGGTTCAGTATCCTCACTCAATTCAATTTCAACGTCAACGCAAACTCGGAAAAGCTTCGTTCCACATTTGTCGCGCATGAAGGACAGAAAGAACTAATCATAGACGATCTCAGCGACATCAAAAGCAGAGATGGATCTGGAGTCTTCGGTGTAGATTGGGGTAAATTCTCCTTCAAAATGACCAAGATGATTGCGCAGAATATCAAAGATCCGAGCCTTCGAGAGTGGATCCTGCCTACCTTCACAACAACTACCAAAGACGATCAAACGGTCGCATCCATCATTATGATGGCTACTCTCAAGAACTTCTTTAGTTATGGATGTGGTATTGCGTGTGGAATACCCTCAGTAACTTTACTGGGCGAGCAATCTGATTGGGAGCAGATTTTGACTAAAGTCGAGCGTCTTAGCACGTTTGGTAAAGAACCGACACAATGGCTTGAGCTACTACGACCGGTGTTGAAACGATTCGTTTCCAATTTTGACGCGCCGAATTCCGACGAGGCGAAGGACTTCTGGCAAAAGATTGCTCATCGTTCCGGTGGTGGTTCGGGTCCGTCGTATTTGAGCGGTTGGATCACCGCTTTCTGTTTCTGGAATACGAAGGGAAAAGCGTATTATGACCCAAAGTATAATCCACCGGCAGAAGGTGATACTATGCATACCATGGGCAGTGATACCCCTGTGCTTGTGCTTGATGGAGCAAGGTATCATAGAATTGAGACTGATGAGGTGCCATCTGGGTGGGCTTCGGTGCCGGTGAAATTGATTGACGATCTTGTCATCACGGAGACTGTGATGGTTGCTGGATCTCTGGGATATGAGGTATGTCAGTCAGAATGAAAAGGATATGAGAAGGTTGTTGATCTGTGGTAGGCATCATCAAGCGGTAAAGATCTGCACAAAAAACCAGGGGAGACGGCGTTGGATACTCTGGCTCCGGTGACCGGATGGTTCATGTATGAGACGAAGAGCCAAGATGAGATTGCGGCAGAGAAGACAGCTGCGAAAGAGGCAGAACTGAAGAGACATGAGGATCGTATGAGGGAGATCAAAGAGAACTATAAGGTAGATTGGTGATATTATGGAAGAATACGAATATCAAAATCGAACTCCGTTCGATTCTTGTAGGTTCGGTAAGAAATAAACAAGGAGAGAAATCTGGCAGGATAAGGAAATCTTTGATTGCGACGGAGTTATGCTGGGTACCTAGGTTCGCAAGTGAGCAGCAGAAATACAGTTGACCATACCGTCTTATAATTACCCTGTCAAAGTGAAATGTCGCATTAAGATCTAGAAATACACAGAGTGGAGTTCAAATACCTGTTCATACCCAGAAAACCTTTCCCGTTGTAGCTAGAAAGCCATGCCTATTTCAATTCGACATAATCAGGAAGGTCCCAGCCCTTAACATCCTCCCTAAGCATCCACTTTCCCATATTGACTTTGAAGAACGAAGCAACCCCAAGAAGACCATTCATGACGGCGATGCTGAACGCATTTGAAGGCCAATTCATACCCTCAGACACGCCCTTCTGGACCTGATCCATGAAAGGTCGGAATTTCTCTTCATACCCCTTCAAGGCGGCTTGTAAATCCTTCATGTTATCGCCAGCCGTGGTACGCCGATCACCACAATGTCTGCCAATCTCCCCGGCCAAAATATAAGCTCCTACCATAGCAGAAGTGGTACCCATCCCAGTATTAGCAGTCGGACAATACGCTGCGTCGCCAACAACGGCCACGCGACCTTTGGACCATGAATCCAACTTCACAAGCCCCATACGTTCACAGTAAAAGTCATCAGCGCCCATCATAGCAGCGACAAGCTCTTTGGTACGCCACCCGGCGCCTTCGAAGATTTCTGCCAAAGCCTCCTTTTCCACTTTCACATCTCCACGACGCGCGTTTTCAAGTTTTTCCATCTCGGTGGTGCAGCCAATGTAGACTTGGAGTTCGTGTGGGTTGTTTCTTCGGGTCATAATCCCGCGGCGGCCGGGAGCGAAGAAGGATGTGGCGATGTACTCTTCGTTTTCTTGCTTTTCTAAGGGGCAGGTGAAGTAAGCGACGTAAAGGTCCTTGAGAGGGTAGATCGCGTCTGGTTTGTTGAGTCCCAGCATCAGACGGCGAATGTGTGAGTACTGGCCGTCTGCACCGACGAGAAGATCAAATTGTTCGACACATGTATCCGTGTATCGGACCTGGACCTCATTTTTCGTCTCTTCGAAACTCTCGACTGCTTTGTTGAAGATGTATTTGACTCGAGTCTTACTTGCGTCATACAGAATGCGACAGAATTCTCCTCTCATGATTTCGTACTCTGTTGTGAAATTTTGGGATCCTTTCCCAGATTTGTTGACCGGGAAGAAAGCTCGTTGCTTGCCCGATTTGTCGACGACTTGTATGCCCTGCTCTGGGACTATTTTAGAGCGAAAAGCTTGTTCGATTCCCATACTAGTTTAAAAGTTACAAGGTCAGCTTGGATGAACGTAGAGTGTGAGGTTACAGTTTAGAGAAGCAAGCATACCGTTTCATGACCTCGATTCCATGGCCACGAAGATCTACTTGAAGGCCAGACGCGCGCAGAGTTGGGAATCGTTCCACAACGGTCACAATATGGCCCAACTTGGAAAGCCAAAAGGCAAGAGCATTACCAGCGATACCTCCGCCGTTGATGAGGATTTTCATATTGTTATAATATCTGGTGGGAGACTTAGCAGTAGCGTTGGGACGTACTTTTTCGAGGCGCAATTTGCTCCAAAATCTTGAAGCACAACTCAAAAAAGAAAAAACTAGGCGATTGGAAACCCTAGAATGAGAAAAAGCGTTCGTGTTCGATTTGGTAATTGCAGTTCAATCCATCAGCGACGATCAAGCATATATGTCGTGTTATGTCCGCCTCGGCCGAAATAAGCGAGTGAGAAATGGGAACCTTGACCGTAACGCCAATTGCCTAGGTCATCAGGCAAAAATGCTCGGTATCTTTGCTTGTCTTTAGGGGATATTGTTATCCGAATAACTACTCAAACCCTCCTTCTGCTGGAAAAAAATCCATATCAAGATCCAATCCGAAAATATCCTGGTCATCGTAAGGGCCGGGTAGTCGTAAACCCTGCTCACAAGCTGAAGTAAAAGAATTTTGATCAAGCTGTGATTGCAGAATTTTGAGACATAATTCAAGACTGACCTGAGCACTACGCGCGATACTCAACTCACAGGAGGTATCATTTTCTATCGCTTCAACTTGAGCGAGAATCATGCTGAGAAATGTGTGACTCTTCATGTTGGTCTCGCCTTCTTGTATACGTCGTAATGATAATTGAATCATGTCTTTCAGGTTAACTTTGAGGCCATCTCTATATTTTGAAGCGCTATGCAGCGTCCCATCCAGTTGTTGTGCATTTGTTTGTGCAAGCAGCTCGAGACTGATGATAGATCCAGCTTCCCTTATGACCTCCCTAAATAGACCGCCGCCAGTAGACATCAGACAAGCGAAGCAGTCATCCGGCTCAGGAGAAAGAATGAGCATGGTAGCATCCAGACAAGACTTCAAGGAGTAGTGATATAACGGATTGACTCGCGCTTGAAGGGCAAAAGAACAATGTAAAGGGATAGTAGATCGACGTAGGGTATAGTTCAACAGATTGCGGTGAAAAGACGTCATGACGGTCTTATTGGCATCCGTAAATGCCCCAGATACCCGGTAATGATCAGACATCTTCGAGCTCAAGCTAAGAACACCAACATAGGAAAGCTCAGAGCGCAAATTGGTTAAAACTTGGGCGATTTGCAGCCGGGTCGCCATTGATCGACATAAAGCGATCTGTAACGATGTCATGGTGTAGTGATTTAACGGCTGAGGGTCTATCGTGCTTGTCGTATCATGTATTTGATCATCGTCAAAATTGGAAGGTGCTGTGGTGTCGAACTCGTCAAGGGATATCCTGGGAGGCATAGCTGAGTCCATTGAGGACTGTATACTCATTTCAATAATGGTTGCCCATAATCTCCTCCGCAGCTCAGCTTGCAGATGGGACATTCTTGGAAGGTGATGAGGGTCGCGGTGAAGGCCGATTTGCATAGCTCGATGAACAAGAGATCCAATGGACATCCATACTAGATCTCCTCCAATAGAGAATATTTGTCTCGCTAAAATAGACAGGCAGTATATTTGTAAACCTGTAATGCTTAGGCGATTCTTATGGAGTGGCCCGGAAAGCCACGCTTCAGCGTCGTATACCCATTGACGAACGAGCTCACGGAAGTCAGTATCCCACTCGCTCAAACTTGAACCTATTCCAACGACCAGAAATATCATTAAGCGGACATCAGGTGCAACAGCATCTTGCTGGTCCCAGTATTTCCGGTACTCGGCCCAGAATGTGGGTACGTGTAAAATCCGAGTTGTTGATTCGAAGGAACAAAAGTATAAGTTGACCATACGGTCGGACACCTCGCGAGGAGGAAGAATAAGACCAAATGCAGGATTTGAAGGACCTCTGATCGGTCGTTCGAGCTTGATACTGGTAGCTACACTTTTGCATTTACTGAGCAATGTTCCAATATGGATTATCATGCTTTTGAAGTCGTCTTCCTGAAACGAAAGTGTATCCCCATGGCCGGTAGCTTCAGAATAGCACGTCAAAATTGCTCTAAACTAGTGGAACCATGAATATTAATTGTAATACATGATAAGAGCGAGTTACGTACCTCTGGAGCTGTGGCCATCCAATGACTCCATCTCAAAATTCTCGTTTTATTCAGCACTATTTGTGAGTCTTCTAGACCAGATTGCCGCTCGAAGATTCTCCTACTGGTTTCTGCTAGTCCTTGGATGGCACTGTTGGCTGAAGGTTCTTCAGCCACTTGCAGCTTCCTCAATAGGTCCTGTAGATCTAGGTTATGAGAATTCTGCTGTGGCTCGAATAAAGATCGGTTGCGGTCTCCGGTCGATTTTACCAAGTCTTCGATATTTATATCTCCAGGCCGGCTATCTTTAGCTGACACACGCTTTTCGTGGCCGTCGTGATCAATATTTGACAGATCGGTGCTCATTTCTCGGAAGTCCTGTGCGATAGGTAGTGATACTATGCTACATTCTTCGCTCTGATTCGATTCCAAAGAGCCACCAGCTAGCTGCTCCCGAAGGATAGCCTGGATAGGCGCAGTGTTGTAAAGGTGGTAAACACATTGCGGGTGATTGGAAGACACGCATTGTGTACAAGGCTCTGTCCGACTGCATTTAATTTTGCGACGACGGCATTCAACGCACGAAAGAGCTGGTCTGCGACGTCGGTGAGCTCGTCGATTCATGGCTAGAACATTGATGAGTTAACCCCAGCAGATCCGTTAGAAGACAGAGGCGTAATCACGTGTTTTATGCGGGGGTATAGAGCCGGTAATTGTCCGATGCTAAGCGAGCGACGTTTCATCGCCCTGGCTCCGGGAGGACAAAATAAGTGGCAGTCGAAGCACGATATTTCTTTGATTAAGTTGACGAAATATCGGCATTTAGTGGATTAACTTGGAACAATATTACTTATTTCGTCAATTATTTTAAGTAAATAAGACTTCTTGAGTCCCAAAATTAGTAGGCAGGTAACTGACACTGATTTTATCCTCCGCCAGCCTGGGTGGCAGTCAATTATCGAGAGGTCTTTAAATACCTAACTTTCGAGACTTTAAAGTAGGAGCTAATTCACAATGAATATTAACAGGACTTAGTACGTATATCAAGAAGCACCTAAATTTTAATAAGAGTGATTTTTTCTATCTAAAATACTAGTGTTTACCTAGTTTAGACGTGTAGAATTGAACCTCTTAGTTTTGTCGAGGGGTGTAGGGACTGCCATCCATTTTGTCCTCCGCGAGGCCCCAGCCCCATACCTTAGATCGCACACATATCTACCTGTACAGGGGCATTTAAAAATTAATAATTGCAGGTGCTCTAATTTCTGATTCAAATGTTCTTAACTCCGGTAAATCCCTTAAAGCCCTTTGAGACAAGATTTATCATCCTCCACGAGTGGAGTTCCGTAAGGCACGGAACTCGATCCTTGCGTTAAATAGGGCATTGGTACTTTCTGTAGGGCTTCAATGGTACTAAGGCCGGCGTACGGTCTCAGTGTTCTCCGAATTACCAATACTGAATTCAATCCCACTCCGTTCGGCGGTGGAAGACAGGTCCCTTAGCGGTTCTTTACCGATCGAGGAAGTAGAGGAGAAGCTGCAGAATATCGTTAAATGATATAGTAAATTCCCGATTTTTAACGTAGTCCGCGTATATCGGGCTCTGGGGAGACGTAGTATGGCATCATATGGAGCGGTACCACTCTATGGAGTTGCTGTGCGGCCTCGGGCAATATAGAGCGTTTGGCCTCTGGTGTAGCCGAGCATACAATATACACTAAAACACGGTAGTAATTTCCGGCACGTAGGTAGGTGTGTAAATTACTATATTAATTCGTATACTAAAATGCTTTTACCTCCTAAATTACAAAACGGGCTTTGGCACTACTGCTCCGCATGAACATACTATAATGCCAATACCAGGGATAGGTCCAATATGTATATAAGTAAGTGCCATTGTAAACTTCGCTCATTCAATCAATTTACAAACGAACATACTCGACCACACTCGCCACTCACACTCACAAATCTATCCAACAAATTATCACCATTGTACTAAGAACGCCAAATTAAAAATGTCATCCTCAACAGCAGTCCCCAAAGGCTCTACCATCATCGTCACCGGTGCGAACGGCTACCTTGGTATGCACGTCGCAGATCAATTACTTGCATCTGGCTACAAAGTCAAAGGTACCGTTCGCGACGCTGACAAGGTCCAATGGACCACCGAGTACTTTAATGAGAAGTATGGGAAAGGCAGTTATGAAGCTGTAATTGTTGACGATTTCGCGAAAGAGGGAGCTTTCGACCATGTCATCAAAGGCAAGTCTCTCCATCAGATCCTCTCAGATAGAAACATGGGCTAACAGCTCAGTCTCCCAGGATCCACCGGTGTTATTCACGTCGCTTCAGATGTCACTTTCGGCCCAGATCCAAATGAGGTCATTCCTGGCGTGATAGATGGAATAACCTCCCTTCTAAACTCTGCCGCTTTGGAGCCATCCATCAAGTCTTTCGTTCTCACCTCTTCTTCAGCCGCTATTGATCAAGGCCGCCTAGGACAGAAATACCTCGTTGATGGTAACCTTTGGAATCATGAAGCCGTCAAGGCAGCCTGGGCTCCTCCTCCATACACTGCAGAGAGAGCCATAATGGTCTATTTTGCCAGCAAAACACAAGCTGAACAGAAGGCTTGGGAGCTTGTCAAAAGTGGCGAGTGCTCGGATTTAAGGTTCAATGCCGTCAACCCCAACTTTATGATGGGGAGGTTCTTGCATCCCAAGCAGAATAAATCGTCTGGAGGAATGGTGATGGGGGTCAGAAATAATGATTCGCGTGCAGTTGATACGTTTAAGTCATTTGGGTGGCAATGGATGGTTGATGTCGTTGATGTTGCGAAATTACATGTCATTGCTTTAGTTGATCCTGCTGTCAGGTATGTTCAACTTGGTTTGCCTTTTGATCCCCTCATTCGGTGAAAATGTGTCACCTTGAGAAATGCATAGCATTGGCGGTTGAACAGTCTTGGGAGTTGCCCTGATTCGATCTTCGGAAACCCAGATTTCAGTACTGACACAACTGATAGGAACGAGAGAATCCTGGCGTACACCGAAAAGACCAACTTCAACATTCTTGTCGACAGAATTGGCAAGGTGCTGGGGCCAGACGCTATTAGATATTTGGAGAAAATCGAGGAAGGGGAGAAAGACTTGAGAGAGGTAGACGTGAAGAGAAGTGAAGAATTGCTGAGGGGTGTCGGCCTTTCGGGGTTCAAAGGGTTTGACCAAACTTTGAAGGAACTGTTTGAAAGTGCGGCTTGAGATACAAAAAGCAAATAAAGAATTTACGCTCTTTGTATGCTGTACTAGGCACCTATTGATTAGAAGTAAGCAGAATCAAAAACTGAGTGTGCAGCTTCAACTTCACCGGATATATTTTTGAATGATGCTGGCGCATACCGGCCAGAGACTTAGATGGACCTAGGATAAGTAGTCCGATCAGACCTTTCTGATTACATCTCGACTCAGTTGTATAGTGCTATTGGTGAAGATAACTCTGTCGTCAACTATGCCGTGCGGGAAAGCAACGAGCAACCAAGGATCGATTGAATCTGCCTACGAAGAATCATAAAAAGACACGGAATTTCGACCGTTCGTTGTCGAGATATTGACTGCTGAGGGCGCCTCAATGGGACACCTCCAGGACACCTAGTCTGTTCGAGAACGTATTAGATTTCCTCGTCCGGCTCCTAAGGCTAATAAATAACGTTAGATAAATTAATACTTAATCCCGATATCTATAAGACGATTAATGTTAATTAGGTTATGTTTCTTCTTCCTAGAAGGATAAACAAGAACCTTACTATAATATAAATTACGATAGTATAGCTAAGTATAAAATTTGGTTTTTAAGTAGGTGTCTATTGAGGGATACTCGTCGGTATATTGGAATATAGGCGTGGCATTTTAGCGTCGGATTGTCCCTTTAAGTTTAGAGTAAAACACGATGCTTAAATAGTGTAGATGATTTAAGAAATATGAATTTAATTAAAATAGTATTAGTACCGAAAGGAATTAATTATATTAAGGTTAATAATCCTGGGAATCGTGATATTTACGTACTATAGCTTTACTACCAATTATTTCTAATAGTACTTTTCCCTAGCTAGTAAATATATATATATATATAGAAATTAAGCTTAACTACTAAAATGTGTTCCTAAACTCTCGTCGACTCTCTCTATAGCGCTATAAATAGTCTTTTATGAATTTAAAGAAGTCCTCGCCACCCGTGCGATCAGCAACAAAGGAGTAATATCAAGAAGAGGATAATAACGGTGACACGGTTTTCTACTCGCTGGGAGCCTCGCTCTGTGAATGTATGAGCTTGGGAGCCTCGCTCTGTGAATGTATGAGCTTGGGAGCTCATCTTTATATGTAGACGCCCAGTTCGGTACGTATACAACCTAGTCTTGTTGTTTGTTTTGGACAACCAGAGAGATCATAGAAGAACTCCGATTTCTGCTGTCGAATGTGAAGGCATTTGATTCCTGCATATCCTCGTGGGGGTTCCATTTCCTGATCTCGCCCCAGTTCGCCAAATCCGAAACATCCAACACCTCGTGTCCAGTCTTCTCGTGCTTCTCTATTCTAGGTCGGGTTCTAGGGCGACGCTCTTGAGTCATATTATTCTCCTTATTCTCTGCTCCAATTCTCAAACCTGTTCTTATTGAGGCTTCGCTCCGTGAAGGTGGCTTCGGGTTTCCTCCTACGCTTGAGGTTCCCGCGTCGCTGGTTTTGTGGATAGACTTGGATTGAGCATGGACAGACTTTTTTACGATTGGACGGTCTGCTTGTCAGATGTAACTTTTGCTGACGCGTCCACAGTCGATGCTGCATTCTGCGCAAGGCCTTCTCCAGTAGAACCTTTCGGTCGATATTTGAGGCATAGAGATTCCCAAGCGACAGAATCCTCATCCTGATGAGACTCATTAATCTCAGACAAAATATTTGTTGTTGTCATGGAGTCACAGGGGGGGACTCGATCATTTGTTTTCTTGTTGAACACCGATACCGAACCTAGAATTCAGCTCGCATTTATGGTTTCTGTTAATGGAGTTTGGAAGATCACATCGTCGTCCGTCTCCTCAACAGTAGTGTCGATCACGATAGGCGTCGTTTTTCTAGCAGATTGTGCCACCGAAGAGTTGCCAGTGGATGGCGTAAGCAGAGTTACTGAATGGAGCGCAGTGGAGACGCACTTGGGCCCTTGTATTTTGTCGTCGCCCCTACAGGAGTTTCCTCATTTCTGCCTCTCCTGGAAATCACCCAATTTTGTTTGGCCTCGTACGACTCCATTAATGATTCTGTCGTTTTGACCGACAGCACAGTCCGTTGATATTCACCCAATGTTCTGAGGAACAACGTTGGATCCCTCGCATACTCGTCCCAGGTCTTTATGGTGGCGGATATATCACGACTCGTAACAGCGTTCACGAGGTGGTTACCGCAGGGACCTAATGGCACTGGTGAATCCGCAACCACAGATCTGATTGTATTGATGAATTCGTAGTGCTGCGGGTAATCTTCTCTGAGAATACCGTCAAGTATTTCCTTCAATGACAACTCCTTTCGAATATCAATAGCATTACCCACCACTGCACACATTTCTGCTATGACCGTTTCATTGCTATTGCCCGCAGGAGGCATATTTGGATTCCGTAGATTTGTAGATACACCGAATTGTTGAAGTCGGTAGAAAGTCGACATTTGTATCGCGTATTACATACAATAAGTCCAGTCTTGTAAGGAACACCGGACAGCAAAAGACAGTGTTCAAACCTTGGAAATTCTGCCCTCTTGTTAAGCCGAAGTTCTCGTTTTCGTTGAATATCTCGTGCAAGTCAACACGCCACATTTCACGGCACCTATTACAACGCGCGCTTTCTGTTCAAGGGCTGTATCATTATGCGATTTCGTGTGGGAGAGCTCCAGCAAACTGATGAGGGAACTCTTCAGTGTCCAGTTTGCACCCTAGACTGATCAACAAACGTAAGACCATTATCGTGATGTCCAACCCTCGAGTTGGAAATTTTCGTTGTGCTTCGAGGGCGACTTCTGCTGTCAAATTCTTGTTCGGCTCCCACAACAAACCTGGATGTGGCCATATGCTACGCAGTCTCGCGGAGGACAAAACAAGTGTCAGTCACCTGCGCAGTAAACTTAGACTACACAAGTCGACTTCGAACAGAGCGTAAGAAGCTTTATTTACTCAAAATAATACACGAAATATCTCATATTATCTCAAATTAATCCACTAAATAACGAGATTTCGTTAACTTAATCGAAGAAATACCGTGGTTTGACTGCCACTTATTTTGTCCACCGCGAGGCAGTGAGATCAATGCCCGATCTTCGCGAACACCACTTACAGTAGTGACTCTTGGTATTGTGTGGACGAATGAGGCTGCTAGTTTTGTTTGGCCTCGCACATTGTTTGGTTTACCCCGACGCTGGGGATTCTTCGAAGGCATGGCAGTGTTGACGGATGAAATGGACGATGAAATGCACAGAAACCCGGTTTGTTGATGAGAGAGATGATTCGAATTAGAGTGGGAAGAGATCGAACTAGAGTGGGAAGAGATTGCTTGCACAACGGTGCAAAGTGATGGCGAAGATGAACTTTGTGATTTGAAAGAAGGAAGGTGTGTCTTGCCCACTCGCTTCGCAACATTTCACCTTCACATCCTCATACCCCGCACAACATTCCACCTTCACAACTTCATCAACTTTTTCAACTTCATCAATTTATCAACTTCATCAACTTCATCAGCTGAACAACTTTCAACTTTCAACTTTCAACCTTCTCATACCTCACACAACTTCAGCCCTTCAACTTCATCAGCCAAACAACCTTCAACAATGGACTTGAATCTTTTGCATCAACAGTTGAAAGAAAAGATTGAAGGTCATTTGAAGATGTACGATAAAGCAGCAGATGATCTGAACAAGGGCCTGCTGCCATTATGTCCTGATGGGACTACGCGTTGTATTGGGGAATTGTGGGAGTTCTTGAACCAAAGACAAGCATGGGTCAACCGTCACATTCATGGGCTACATGTACACGTGGAGAAGTTTCGAGACTTGTTGTTTTTGGAGGCGGAGTATCGTAAAAAGCTTGATGAGTTTGCGCAGAAAGATAACATTCTTGGTCGGAAAGTCAGTCTGATCATCCCAAAGTAGAAAGTCATCACGCTAACCTGCTAATGAATATAGATGGACAATATTGGTCAGCAAGTAAGTTTGATCATCCCAAAGTAAAAAGTCATCAGGCTAATATGCTGTTTAATATAGATGGATTGTGCGCTCGATGCAATAAACATGATACAAGTGCCTACGCTGCCAGACGGCCACGCTGGAATGCTTCACCCTGAGAGAGAAATTGCCGATCTGGAAGCCGAATGGAGACAGTTGAAGGAAGAAGAGAGGATGTTAAAGTTGGAGAGAGAGATGGACAGGGAGAAATTACAAAGTGCTTTGGCTGAGCAGAACAAGGCCGAGATTGCAGCAGCAGCAATGATTGACCAGCACAATGAAAATGAAGCGGCGATCGAAAAATACAGGGTAGCATCGAAGGAAGTGCAAGAGCTATCGCGGAACAAGATCCTACTGGACTCCAGGTTGGACGCGATTATAAAAGATATGGAATCTGTCAACAGCCCGCCATTTGTTCACCCGGACGTTGATTCCACTGACGGAAAAGGAAAGGACGCTTGTGGTTTTAATGGTTGAGCCGGCCGTCTGGGCGCAACCATCAAATTTGCTTTTAGCTCTACTAAAGAACTCATCACAAAGTCAATGTATATAGAAGCTACCTTTCGCACTGGTACTTGCCCATGTACCCTTTTTAGCTTTAAAGAGTATATTCAAAAATCAAATTATATTGATAGAGGTGAACTGTTGACAGATAAGAACACTTTCACTCCGCTCCGTAGACTGTGCAGCTATCTTGAGGGAAAGGCTCTTCGCCTCTGCTCTCCCGCCAACGATTTGTCGCCTCCAGTATGCCGGGAAGGCCATCTACCAACCACCCCCATTTTTTCACGAATCCTTCGGACATCTCCCACCCACTGATATCCCAGGGAGGTGACCACGCAACGATTCCCCGTCGTTCGATTTCGTCATCGGGGAAGCCTTCATACAGCCCACCGATACAATCCATCCACAGCTCATCCTCATCGAAGGTACCCGCGGCTTCTATTAGCCGGTCTCGTCCCTCGGCACTTGGGAAAATGTCGATCCAGTTTCCATGCGGAACCGTTTGTTGAAGATGGGTGGGCAGAAGTGTAGGAGGGAATCGTCCGGGGTTAACAGGGTAAGGTGTGATATGGATCACCTCTTCACCACAGTCAACTGGTGTGGTGTAGATGCCCGAAACTAGGGTATGGTTTACTATCAGCGCACGGAGAGCGTTGAATTGGAGGAGCGTGATTAGATGGTCTAGACACAGCGGGAAGACAATCTCGAATTGCTTCGTTCGTTTATCTGGCACTAAAGGATTCTTCGGGTCATAAGTTTGCTTGGCATGAGATGCTGGGACGATGGTCATGGATTGTTGATCGTTGTCCCAGCATCCTACAAATACTTTCGATTTGTTCGATGTACCAGGTGCGGCTAGAGCTTTTCGTTTTCCTACGTCTTGTCAGAATCTATTGGGTATTACAGGGCATTTATTCTAAATTTATACTGGAAAGAAAATGAGGAATTGCTTACGGTATGCTCTTGTATTCAGTCTAGTTTGTGCCCGTCTGCGGGCTGCAGCGTCCTTGGCCCCAGTCCAGTTATCATCCCTGCATCTGGCCTATGGGGGTCAGTATAGGATCTCAATTTAAGCCATGGAGACGGAATAGTACGGACCTCAGCCAATTGTGGCATCGCAACGAGCTGGGCTCGCGGTGCAGTTGGATCGGCAGGCTGTAACATTTTATCCATGAGTCTAAGGCGAGCGGCCGAGCTTGGAGACAGAGTGCAGCGACAATGCAGCAAGTAACAGACCGTACGGCGTTTTGAAGGTAGGTTCAACAAGATATGCGGCCTGCTCACAAAAAGATTGTTCCGCTATCACTGGTCGTACAGGTAAGGAGAATATTGCTAGTGACATATGGAAACAAAAGCGATACCTATGTGGCCGTAGACATCCGCTTAGTGCCCAATAGAGCGCCTGTATGCAAGTGGATTCATCATTCTTCGCGAATGTTATTGAATATATCCAAGAAACATGTGATGTTGAGTTCTCAAAACACAACTCCGAGGTCCGATGTCTCCTCTGTTGTCTAAACGAGTTCCACTTATGGGAGCCTAACTCAAACAGGTCTAGCGTCATGCAACCTGCTCACCTCCTGTGGGTCTCCTACGACGTTCCCGTAGACCTCCTACACAATGCAATTACCAAAGGGGGCAAGCAATTTTTGAGCCGCAGCAGATTACGAATTCTAGCACATTTCAAAAACACGACGCTGTGAACTTAATGGACCATTTCATAGTGGCTGAGAATAGCCACCATATTCCACTTGGCACAGCCGACTCACTTCGTGTCCCACATGCAGATGGTGATTGGCGGCATGAGCCAAGTGTGTTGGAAAAGCATGACGTTCTCGGAGTCGGTGGTAAGCATTTTTTATATGTTCACTTCGAATACGTTCTGATTGGCTGGATTATCATGCAGCTGGCTCACATTGTGTATTGCTCGGAATAACAGTTACGAGTCTTTTGATCTTTGACCATCGATAAGAGTGATATAAAGAGAGGAGTATCACCTCAATATTGCAATTTATTTTCTATATCCAACAGCAATTGTGAAGACTTTGAGAGAAAACAGATTGTCAACTTTAACATCACTCTCTACCGATACACACAACTATTCATCCATCCATTCGCACAGCAATCTTTTCCTAGCACCGACATGACATTTCATCCCGACAGCCTTCCTGATCTCAGAGGAAAAGTATACATAATCACAGGCGGAAATTCAGGCATGTAAGTACTTCTTCTTCATAGAAAACAGATCACATAGCTCACGAATATCAAGAGGTTACCACACCGTAGCTCGCCTAGCGGAACACGGCGCCCATGTCTACATGTGCGCGAGATCTCCAGAGAAGGGCAAAGAAGCAATCGAAAACATCATGAAAATGCACCCCTTTGCCAAGATCGATCTCCTGGAAATGGATCTAATGGATCTGGCCAGCGTTGTTGCAGCCGCCAAACACTTCCTGGCAATCGAAACTGCCCTGCACGGTCTTGTCAACAATGCAGGTATCATGGCCACGCCATTTAAGATGACCAAAGACAACTACGAGACCCAATGGCAGACGAACTACCTCTCACATTGGGTTTTCACAGAACACCTGCTTCCACTCATGCGACAAACAGCAAAGTCGCTTCCTCCTGGAAGCGTGCGTATCGTCAATCTTAGTTCATCCGGTCACTTAAGCGCGCCGAAAATCGGAATCAATTTCGAGGACCTCTCGCTTAAAGACGGAAGTACATATCAAAGATATGGCCAGAGCAAACTCGCCAACATACTGCATACCAAAACACTGCATAAGAGGTACGGGCCTGGCTCTCCTAGCGCTCGAGATGGCAAGGGCGAAATCTGGCTTCTGTCTGTCCATCCGGGCTTGGTTGAGACGAATCTCGGCGAGTCGATTGCAGAGTCAGGATCGATGATTGTGAACGGTGTCTTCTCCGTTTTCCGCAAACTTGGGTTCTTCTCCAATGCCGACGAGGGATCGTGGACTAGTCTATATGGTGTGGCGAATTGGGATATGAAGGCGGAGCAGAGCGGTGATTATTTTGAAGTTCACCGACGGTTTGGAGAGCCGAGATGGCAGAGTGCTGCGGCGAAAGATGCGAAGCTTGCTGAGAGACTGGACGAGTGGACTAGGGAAGAGATGAAGAAGCAGGGGTGGGTTTCGTGAGTGTGTTGTCTTCGAGCGAAATGTGTAATCTTATGGCGTTCCGGTTGTTGAAGTTGGCTGATTCAGATGAACTGTAGCTTAATTAGTTGATATTTGATTGTAATATTGAGAAGTCTTTAAATTTGGCTCTTATGTCTATCTGGTAATGTTTAATTATACGCGCCCTCGTATACTTCTTTCTCGCGTTGGACAAAAGAAGTGTCAGTCACCGGGCCACCGATCTCTACACTGAACAAGTCGATTTCGAATACAGCACAAGGAGGTGTTACTTGCTCAAAATAATTGGCGAAACATGTAATATTGTCCCAAGTTGATTCCCTAAATATGCGATATTTCGTCAATTGCTTTGACAAAATATCGTGGTTCGACTGCCACTTACTCTGTCCTCCGCGAGCTCGGTGTTCAGTTGCTTTTCAGCCTAAGTCCCTGCTCTTGGCCATGGGGAGGATGCTTTATGCGAGGAAGCGTTAAAACCTGCTTTTACACCGCCTAGGCGAAACGTTCATGAACACAACGATATTTGATCCCGAGTTCTATTAGACGATTAGTAACAGTAAAATCATATTCATTCTCTCGAGGAGAATATATAAGATCGTTCACGTAATTTAAAAGATAATAGAACAGTTGAGCACAAGTCAGTGTTTCGTACTTGGCAACTAAGGTATATACCTAGAGCTATACTAGGTAAGTACCTTACCATTTATGAGGTTCTCTAGTAAGGTACCTTAAAAAAATTCGTGTAGGTACTACCCGTATCCAAAAGTACGGCCCGAGGGGTTCCGGACCAACTTCCGAGTCACGTTTTATCTAAAAACCAGTCCTCGGGAGGTACTAATGAAAAAAAGTTATGTAGGTACCTTAGTATACCTTACCTTTTGCGGAAACACTGGCATAGGTGTAGTATGTGGAAAGAGAGTATGCCGAGGCGATGTGAAAGAGAGTTTAAAACCTACCTAGGTACTGCTCGCTTAATCTGTCAGGTGACTGGCCTTCCCCTACTTCCCCCTATTTCTTTGTATGTATGAAACCTTCAAGTTGCTCTATGGTGACAGAATCTCTGTATAAGTACACTCCATCTATTCTGCCATAAAGTTTTCTGTTAAGAACCCTAGAAATACCACAGGGAATGTTTAAACTTACTCGCAAACAAACTTCTGACTTGGCGATCACATCGGCACAAGTCACTGCAATGATAGTATTTTTGCTGACTTTGAAATTTTACAGTATTATTTATATAGGACATAAAAACAGCTTACATTTAGTCGAGTACTTTCTATGAACAAGTGGTCGCGAGCCGTCGAGTACGAGATTGAAGAGCTGCATAAGCAAGCCGAAGTAAGCCGATTCGTTGTCTTCAAGAAAGACAATCATCAGGGTGTTGCTACTGCATCGTGAGAATGACTTGACCGTTCTGCGACCTACTGCGGCCGAAATTTGATGTCTCACCTGCGGTCGTATTATGAAACGTAAGACTCGACATCGTCGTGCCCGAACTCCAATGCCGAGTAGAATGTTCCAACAGAGCCGCAAAATATTTAGACGTCTTAGACCATACGGCCGTAAGCTCGGCTCAATGTTTGCAAAATGTTGGTTTCAGATCTCTTCTTGTGGTTTCGGTTTTTGTGATATTGAATGATCGTGGTTGGTGTATCTCTGTCGTCTCCTATTTGTTGCTTCGTATACTAAACGCTAGTGACTTTCTGTGCTTTTTCTTGTCTGCCAGATTTTATCCGTAATCCAGTCGCAGTTTCTTCCCGGGAAAGTGTGGTGAAGAGACTGCATTTTCCACTGAAAGAGACGATTATCATCAACTTTACTTCCAGTCTGGTTCTCATATTACACCGTCGTAGACCCGTAAGGAGCTCTTCTATGATACATCCCTACGAAGCGCTCTAAAGCAGAAGAAAAATGATCTAGTCAACCTTGTTAAATTTGCAACTGGAATAGAAAGAATAAATGAATGGTGTGTCCATTGTACCTATTGTGTTGTAGTTCATAATTACGCCTCCATGTCGGTTCGATTCGCAGTCGGAGGACCCCAGTTTCGTCAATACGGCCCTAGAGTGTGCCAGAGGTCGTAAATGCTCCTTGTCGACGTATCCAGAGCTGGACCACAGGCAAGTATAGATGGGTGCCGAAGCAGCCGTGAACCGTGTCAGCGCAGCGAAGATGCACGCTAACCTGTATTCCCAATCCGCAACCCCAGCTGCATTCTGCAGAGCTCTCATGGTTGTCTTCCACAGCTATTGGTGGGGCCCAGTCTGTAATATGACCCTTAGCAAGCCACGAAATTTTTCACTTTGATCGGGCAATAACTGCCAACGTTTCATCTCGTCCTTTACAATGTGGTACAATTGAATAGTTTGTATCTTCCGGATGTTGACAATGTGACAGAAGGACCCCACCACCTTTTGATTCTTAGTACGTGGAACTCACGCTTATTACCCGTCTATGATGACACAAAAGCTCGTGAATACACCAGTTTTATTCTTCTTTCGGGCAAAGATTGATAGGAGGAGCTCAGCCTGAAAGCTCGACCACTATAGTCGGGCGTAGTGGCGTTGGTCAGGAGGCGCCTCCGTGTTGAATTTCGGTAACAATGCATAACACCGCCCGCCTCATGTACACCACCCACCGGAATCCAATCGTTATAATGGGTCTGATGTTACCCTACGACTGGGCTTGAAATTCAAACTTTCGTGCGATACAATAAAAGAGCGTGTACAGCTTCGAGCCTGGGTGAAGAAACGCAAACATTGTTTAACTCTTCCAAATTGTCAGACTTCATGACTGAGAAACTGTATGATCTCTCAATTCTTTACTGACCTTTGGTACGAGATTGTCGAGACCAGAGTAGGAACTTGTGAGGTATGCGGAAATCAAACCGTTCCTGAGGCCATGACTTCTTCGAGAGCGCGTCATAAGGCTGAGCTGGCGTTTCTCAAGTGACATGTCCCCTGGCTTTGGTGATGGGTCAGAAAATAAGCGCTCACAGTTCTGATGCTGGTCAATATTATAAGGTAGTTAATTCTCCGGGTTTTAACGGTGGTTGGCGACGGATAACTCGGTTCTTACAAACACTGATTCGATGTACGAACAGGAAACTCTCACCGACACTTTACCTGATGCTACAAAAGGGGGAATGCCGCTAAAGGCGGGTCTGATTTGCCGGTTGAAAAATTGGCCCGCTATGGGGAGGTGGCAATATGTAATAATTCAGTAAGGTCTGCCAACCAATACGGTATCTGGCTTGAACATTTGGGATTCATCTGAAACTCTGCAATATTAATGGCGGCTCTTGGTTTGTTGCGTTGTCACTTGGTAGTCTAGGTTTCACACGAAGTCGGCATGCTATGAAACTTGGAAGTCTTTAGCAAATCAATACGCGCTTGACCCCGACTTTTCCTCAACACTTAGTTCCAGCTTTAGACTAATTGCGTTTGGCGCGGATGAGGCACCGTTGGGCATCATTATTCTCATACCTTATACCAAGCCCTTATGGGTTGTTTTTGGAGAAAGTCGTTCCCTATGCTAGCTTTATGAATAAAATTGATGGCAGCGATCTCAGTGAAAACAAGCACCAAAGGGATCCGATGTGATTCAAACGTCTTAGCCATTCAAAAGATGGGCGAAGGATTTGAAAAAAGAACGCAAGGTAGAGAGCTCCTTGGTTACAATTGAGTGTCAACCTCGCAGTAGTTACCACGATCGTATCCCTCGGAGAGCATACGTTATCTACAGTGTACTAACTAAGTTGGCCTTGATGATGGTCAACCTCTGGTGCTGAACTTAAATGCCGATTCTCATAGCAAAAATACTGTAATTATTTTGCTCATCTCAACTACGTATTACAATTTGATGATAAGGGTGAGCAAAATGGACATTCATACTGAATTAGAAGTGGTATTGACGCTACAAATCAGCATATTATTGACTTTCATGGCCCTCAACAGACTCAACTTGAGGGTTATCTCATAGATCAGGCAAGTAGACATCTCCCCAAATGAGGAGATCTGAAAGCTGTCACGATTTTGAACCGGTGAAACAGCATTCAAGCTACTTCAAAAACACAATCTTAATCGGAGATCCGGAAAGAGATCAGAGATATTCTTGTTCATGGCTTAAAGTAAGATCACGAGTGCGGGTAACTTTTGACGGGAAAGATTTTGAAACGTTCTCTGAAGCTTTTGGTCACGATGTCTTCAAGTCAGTAAACAGGCGGTCAGGAAGCTACCCACTCACGATGGGAGTACAAAGCCTTGTACTATATTTGGGTTACATCGGTTGCTGTACGGAATCCTTCTTCTGCACCTCGATGAGTTCTGGTAATCATGCTGATGCATGCTCAAGGATGCGCAGGGGACCAGATCGATTTAGATCCAATGCAACCAAAGCGAAGAATTCAGCTTTAAGAGTTGTGTGCAGAGTCAGACCACTTTCATAGAACAGTATTAAGAGTTTTTCAAATCCTCAACAATGCCCTCCAATACAGATTAGATATAGACCGTGTGTCAAGAACGGAAGATCGAGGAGGCCTTAGTCTGGCTGATAAGAGACTACTGGAAGACAATGTGGCAAGGACGCTTCAGTATGGATGAAACCAATTTTGTAAGGACCCACCAGTCTGGTATTGGACGGTGCATGGCTTCGATGTGCCTGGTTCTGCATCTGCATTGCAGATGTGCAAATGTACTGATGGTCATGATAGGCTATGTTTGATTTGGAAATTGCCCGTCTATGCTGATACTCAAGATTCAAAAGTCATCATTCTAGGTGTTGTTCAAGGAATCTCTGAGCCAGTAAATTTTCGTGGTGCTGGGTAGGCTTTATGATGACTTGCTTCCAGAAGAAGGGTGACTTCTTTCCAACCCACGATTCTGTAGTTTCACTTCTCATCAGATGATCGTATACTAGGGAGAATAAGAAGATGTAAATTTCGATGGCTCATGAAGTACCGCAACCTAGACCTGGATATGTGCGTGATGTCGGTAATTAAGGTTATTTAGTCGGCTTCGTTTGCCTCAGAAACGGTTAAATGTGGCACAAGATGTTGTCATTTTGCAAGGACTCCAAATCAAAAACCTTGTCAAGCTTGTATGAGAGTGACTACCTTCTGAGCAGAGCTACAAAAGTCTAAATAGCTCTCGCTAATCACCTTGTCTAGATCACCAACATCGGCATGTTTGCAGTTTATGTTATATGCTCGAAAGTGGTTTGAAACATCATGTAGAGTCCACAAATCAACAACCAAGCCTATCTAGGCATTTGATGATCCACATCGAATGGTCTCTGCATCAAATGTCGATCATGTTGGTCCTGATGGAAGTAGGGGTAATACGAGTGCGCAGGGAACTAGGTGTACGCTACTGTAAGGTACCGGCACAGCTTACAGACCCCCTTCAAGGGACCAGAGTCGACTTAATTTGAACACACAACAACCTCAAATACCCACGGTCTAGATGTTCTCCACTTGAACTTTCTTTGTTAATTCTGCTTTAAATTCGAGACCAAAGCAATTCAAACACTACGGCTTTTCCAAATCTTACTGTTCTTTTACTCGCAGCCTTTCCTGCCAATCTACACACTATGCATATCAGGTGTACCAAACGCCAATCTTTCAAGGGTTCTAGAGTCATCAAACTTAGAGGTACCCATTACAAAATCACAATGAGTGAAAAGCAACTGACCAATGTCTCAGCGCCACTCATTCCAAGTTCAACGATTAATACCCTTCCATCAGTGATTGTCTCCGGCTCATCTGCTTCTTCTGCCACCGACACAGGCAAAAATGACAGTGTCGTAATAGTAATGGGCATATTGGCCGCTATCACAGCCCTTTGCATTACTGTAGTTATAGGCTTGTGCGTCTATAGCGCTCTGAAACTCTTTCTGGTTAAACGCAGTCAGCCAGAGACTTCAAACAGCGGAGGAGTAGTCTTACCTGCACGTCCGAGATTTCCGCCACAGAGTATCATAATGAATACGGCCGACACCCAGCAATGCCAATGCCGACTATCCCTCAGTACTCGTCACAACACCAGGAGCCCTAGAAATTTTGAGCCTTCCCGAAGTGTAAGTGACATGGTGCCCACTTTCGTCACTAACAGCTGACATTATCAACAGATACATTCCGACGAATTCCAACGCTATGCCTTATTATATGAGCAATCAAAGCCTGAACTAGAGCAGAACTGTTTCGTTGTTCTCGATAGTGGCTGTTGCCACTCAAACTGGGTTTCACGCAGTATTGCTCAAAAATGCGGCGCAGAAATAAGTGATATCGAGCCGCTTCCGTTTCATACGATCAGTAATGAGACATTTTGGGCGAAAGAAGAAGTCCGACTTTGGATCCGTGACAGAAATGATGTACCCATCACACAGGGTCGATCTTTGATATTTTTCATACTTCCACTTAATTCGGATTGTGAAGTCATCATCGGAAAGGATGACATGATCAAGCAAGCCTCTAAAAAACGCATGGTTCTCGGTACCAGATTCGGGAAGGCCACTGACAGTGAGTTATATGATCTACATTCAAAAAAGAGTGAAAGCAGAATATTGACGTCACCTAGAGCCCAAAACCTCAGCCGACAAAAAGCTAAACAAGAATGATAAAGCTGCTAAGCATCACGAAGAGGCTCGGAGAGCGGTGGAAACGGCATCCAGTAGTGCCAAACCCAAAGATCAGAAGAGCAAAGATTCTGGGAAAAAACGATAATTGAGAGAAGCGGTCAATAAAGAAACCCAAAATATCTCACGAGGCTGTCAATTCATGGGACTGCCAGACTGCCAGACTGCCAGAAGGGGTGGCATCGAAAGCGCATAATTTTTGTGGGCGAGCACAGGGCTGGTCCCAATGTTAATGTTGATAATTTGGGAGGTACAGATTGAGGTTTCGTGATCATTATTGTATTAATATGTAACAAAATCTTTTCTATGTTTCTTTTAGCATAATCGCAACGCTTGGGAGCAAAAGTTGATTTCTCATACCTGATAAAAGTGACCGATGTGCTTCATACGTTTTCGGATTTTATTGTGCTGCCGACGAAGACCACCTGCACCGCCGCAAAGCTGTCAAAAGACTGTCAGCATGAATCAATCAGTGTGATACGGTTATTGAATGGGTGGCATCTACGCTGCAGTTCCTGCAAACACCTCTGCTTTTCTCGCGCTTGTCAATAAACTCAAAATCAAGCTAAAGGTCGTTGTAAACGCAGCAATTATTGCGAGTCTTGCTCTCATTTCTTTCACAAAGTAGAGGATCAAAATGCTGGAGATAAGCCACGAACTGGATATGAGAGACCCGACCATATTTGCCAGCCGTATGAAGTTTCCCTCGTTATAGTAGTAGACTTTTCTCGATTCGTGGCCGATCTCAAGATCCGCAAGGTTTGATTTCGATCTCGAATGCTTCAATCGTTCAAGCAAGTGAATGTTCACTTTGTGGTATATATTGAGGACGACGTTCGAAAAGAAAGCGGAAAGAGGATCTGGTTCATCGGGAGGAGCAAGCGCCAACAGTGAAGTGCGAGATGTTTCTCCAGAGTACACATTACGATCAACTCCCAGCAATGGACCGTCGCCTAGATCTTCGTCTCGAAACCATTTCGTACAAAGATTGAAACTCTTCAGTGTTGGGGACGGCTGCGCATAAGTATCTTTGAGTAAGCTAATCATCAAATCTGATTGCGGTCAAGTCTCTTCGGATAGACACACGCATGTGGCAATCATTGAACTTACTATATTCTTTCAGTTTTTCCCTCGCGCTAAGCATCGTTTGCCATACCGGAAGAGTCGAATCCATCGTCTTCAAAAAGAACCAGTCTCTTCGTGGATCGATACTGGGGAGAGTGGATCTATCATCATGATTGACGTTTGAGGAGCTGATGTTGTAGGACCTCGAGAAGATAGAGCTTCTTGACTCAGAGGCTGTGGCACTGTCATTCACGATATCGTCTTTCGATCCAACATCCGAACGATGGCGTCTGCGAAGTCCATAGCTGAATCTACCATCGATCATAGAAATAGCATCAGTTATGTCCATCTCTGTGGCCCCCATACCTTGCTCGGCTTGCTGGCTATGCTCTTGCCTGGGTTCCCGTTCGGCCATAGTCTGCTTCAAGTCCCCAAGTGCTTCCTTGACACTTTCCTCGTAGCCTTTGATCTCAGCTTGTAAACCTAGCAAGTTTAGGATATTCATGTATTCAAACCGTTCACACATCGCCATGTCTCTGTGAGACGCCATAAACTCCGCAACTTTGTGATAACCTGTCGACATTGATCAAGGATCTAGTAAGGTGGAATACTACAAAATTTGAAATTAAAGATATTTTCGAACGCCCCACGCATGCAGAGTTAGAGCAGAATCCCGTATGAAAGATTAAAAATCAAGAAACGAGATCGAGTAGGGCGCGCACGGATAAAGGTTGCATCCATCGTGATCACTATGCACGAAAGAATTGCGCTCACAGAAGCATTCGCTGATTGTGCATATTGACTTCGCCAACTGAGACTCGATCGGGCGAAATCTAGGGCGGACACATCAGGCTTTGGAAAAGGGTGGTTACACATAATCATGGAGAGACTGTACGCCACCAGAGCCTTCCTTAAACATAGAAGGAAAATCGGTTGAACTATCTCGACATAGCACCTTTCAAATAGTATGAAAATTCAATAAGGTGTATTGGACAGGTTCGTGTTGATATTCGTATCTCGCTAAGGAAAAAAAACAAAAGGGGGGCTGGGGGCGGCTCGGTTGGCGGGCCGAAATTGGGGCCTGTCGCTCGGCCGAAACGCTATGCCCAGCAACCGCATTCGGGAACCTGCGAGGCTTCAGGGCTGCACATTAATTGTGCCCAAGGCAGATTTCTCAATAACCACAGACACGACAACATTTACTCCCCACTGTGTTTACCAACAACTGGAGGCATCATGGGGTCATTCACATCCCAGTATTGGTCTCCTCGTGCAACCTCCCATGGCACTTTGACATCGTAAGGCATCTTGTAGGGCGGAAAATCTGGAAACTTTTCAATCAATACCTTCGCCAACTCTTCCCAGACGACGTGGTAGCCTTTCGGGGTTAAATGCAGTCCTATACAATGATTAGCCCAGATCAATCTTGCTCTTATGGCACCTTGCTGACCATCCGATAACAGGCTTGCCAGAACCTCGTTCTTTCCAAGTTTCCTCGTCCCTGGAAGTTCCCCCTCGCCGTCCCATCCTGCCATCGACATGAACCTACTCCAAATGTCCACAACAGGTACACCAGTGATTATACCGACTTCTTTCACAGCTTCGGTGTACAACTTGATACCAGAGGCTTCTCGGCCTTGCTCGAAGTTCCCCGCGGCGTCGCGTTTGCCACTCTCGAACAAGAGCGTTTCATCTACTGGAGGAGGGGTTATCAGAATGATATTGGGTTCGTGAGCGGTGACGGCACGATGCGAGATTAAGTCGCCAAGATTGAATTTGAATCGATCCACAGGGACGTATTGTGGGATGGATCCGATGGGATTGCAATCATTTCCGCCAAACCACACAGTCTGCCTTTATGGTTAAAATCAATCAAGAGACGCAGGCAACCAGCCTACCAAAAAGCGGACCGAAGCTTGCTGCGGCGTGGGCAAAATGTCATTCAGAACGAGCAGGATATGATCGGTGTTGTATCCGCTGTGCCTTGGCGTAAGTGTACAGCCATGGGTGAGTGGATACATTACGCTCACGAGAAGCCTCGATTCACGACATCCAGCCTTCTTACGTAGGCTAGGAGATGTCAGCTAGGTCTTAGTTTCCAAAGCTAGGTCGAAACACTGCTCAGAACCTACCATCTTGCAATTTGGGCGCTAGTGCGAAGCCATTTTCCTGCGAGTTTGATTGCTGGGTTAGGCTGTCACCTACTCATGTATCAGTACGTTAGATAATGCTTGATTTAATGCTGTGGGGCTTACCTAACATAACGAACTGGCCAAGTGGCGCCTTGGAATATTCAGTAAATAAGCATTCTCAGGCATAGTTCTGTGATGCTTACCATATTTTCTGGGCTTTCCTATTTGCAATTAAGGTATAGTAAACACAGGACAATCTGATTTGGTATGCTATCCAAGATGAACATAAATTCTTGAAACTGAAGAGTGGGCGGCGTTTTTGTATTTAGCCGGTTCCAGGGATGAGTGCCTCAACCAATCATACTCTCATTCACCGAGTCCAGCCCGAGCCTGAAGTGCACTACGGGTCTGCCAAACTGAACAGTTGAGCGTCAAGGAATCTTCTCCTAGCCTACTTTGAATGCAAACTGGGTGGTCGTGGAAAATGGAAAAGATGAAGATAGGGTAAATCCCACAACAAATATAATTCTACCCTAATAAATTGAGTTTTGGGGCAGTTTGCGGTCCCATCCTCTCCACGTGGGCCTTGCAATCACGATCTCGCCTATTCATTTTCTCATATTTACGGTTGTTCCTTAGATTTAGCACACTTCTTCTTTTTACCAGACGACTACATCATTACTTCTTTTTTGCTTGGTAAGGACTGAGTGCCTGATCACTCATTGCTTGGCTCATCTTCGTATTGTGGCATCTCTGAATATTTTGTTGTATAAGTCAGAAGTGAGTAATTTTGGATATGTCAATGATTATACTAACCCTTGTATTTTATATTTTGATAAGCTACAAGGTTCTCAGTAAATATAGGAACGTTTCGTCTAGGCTTACGAGGAGCGTGCCGAAACTCATTCATTGCCGTCACTCGGAATTTGTACATACAGTGTCCTTCATTTTTGCGCTGTTGCAATATTGGCAACCATGCGAATCATATGCACACCTCCTTCCACCTTACGTTCCTGAGAGTTACGCAACTCCTCAACGATACAATCCAAAGCCTCATCCCACTTATCTTCATCTCGTTGCTTCCAGCCCCCGACAGGCGTAGCTAAAAAGGTCCAGGCAATAGTCGCCCATCGTCTCAAGTCAACGCCAAGCTTCAGGTAAGCATCCATCTCAAGAAAATTTACGTTCTTCCAGCCAGCTTCTTGTACCACTTGCTCCAGCTTCTCTTTTTTGTGCCATGCCTTACTCAAGAAAGGTGGTAGTGGCTCGTCGTCGCCACGAGTCTTGTGGTGTGCCTTCTCGAGCGCTGCATGCCATGGCATGTCTTTCCACACGGCAATGACACCGGTAGCTCCTGGCTTCAAAGTCCTTAAAATATGCGATGCAGCAGCAACATCATCAGTCAAGCCTGCGAAAAGGAAGTTGCTTATGGAAAGATCAAAGGTATTGTCGGCAAACGTGAGTTTTTGAGCATCCATAGACTCGGCTTTGACCGGCCATGTGGGGTTCTGCTTGAGTTTCGCCTGCAGCTGGGTGAGAAACATGGGATTGATATCGGTAGCTTGAACTTGGATATCAGCTGGCAATTCCGTCTCCATGAGGGCAATCGTTACAGCTCCATAGCCACAACCGTTATCGTGGACTACAGAAGATTTCTTAAGAGGTGGGAGTTCTTTGATTAGCTTTCCAGCGATGGCTTCGCTAATGTCGCCTTGTAGCTCTTGCAGAAGAGCGCCGTCAAAGTCGAGAGCCTGCTTTGGCTTGAAAGGTGTAGTCATTGTGATGGGAATGAGATGTTTGAGTACTTGAAGACTGAAGACTGTGAAGCACAAGGACGAATTGAGGAGACTGAAGCATAAATAAAGAAGCGTTCTATCAAGACTTTATAAAACAATGTGTAAAGCGAGCGAGTACTGAAACAGAAATACCCAAGAAGCGGTGAACTTGAAGTACGTAAAGCATGGTCACCAAGCTTGCGATTCCAAGCCCATCATTATCCCAAAATGAATAATAGACCTTTCTATACATGATGCTGGACTCCCTTACCATGATTGATAATCAAGTGTTGAATGCCTTCATGAGAGCCGGCGGGACAATAAAATCGGGTTGTAGATTGTATTGGTCAGTTCGTATGTGTAAACGCATGGGAAGTTGTTGATCAGAACGCGTATTACATTGAGAAGATACACTGCCGCAGCGTACTCATTCCTATCGGAGACTTTGAAGGAGACTTTTCGGTAAAGTTCGAACCCTTGGTACCTTTCGTACGTACACTTTAGCAACCATCCTGAGTTGAATTAGAGAGGTCCTTTCGAAATATTTCGGGGCGACAAGTAATGTAATTTACTGTACGAAAGCCTTCATTTCTAGGTTGATAGGTTATCCAGTTGAGAAAGCCGAGAAATAGCTACCAGTATCTGCATTAACCTGGAATTTGCACTAAGCTTTCGCTCAAACATGGCCCCACTGTTAAGTTCTGGTCCCTCATTGTACACCGCCTTGGCAGAAAAAGTTGAACCCTTTGCTTTCTCGATCTAGGAAGTAATTTTCACTTAATGTGCAGAATGGTACTTACCTGCAACTTGTATTTGAATCTTTAGCATCTTCAGTCTTTGATGGTTTCCAAAAGTCCATCAGTTACGATACTTTGTATAAACAACCGGTACCACTAGCCTTCTGAGCGCAAAGGAACGACGAAGCAACAAAACGTGGAACAGGAGATTCAACTCCAGTTCACAACGAACATTTTCACGATTGCAATCATATAATCTTTCGCATAAATGCCGAAACAAAAACCGCCCAAAGGCGCATCTGCCGCTGCACCTTCGACATCCATTGACGATGCACGATTCTCCAATTTCAGTACCGACCCTCGATTCCGCTTGCCTTCAAAGAAGCATACACGCACAAAGATCGATAAGCGTTTCTCGCGCATGCTTCAAGATGAAGATTTCTCGAATACAGCAAAGGTCGATCGATATGGACGCAAGCTGAGTAGTGCGGGCAAGAAGAAGGCTCTGGAAAGGCTTTATGTGCCGGACGAGGAGGAAGCCGAGGAGGAAGAAGAGATTGAAGGAGATATAGAGGTAGAAGATGACGACATTGTTGAGGCACAATTGAAGAATGCGGACGCAAAATACGATGCTGCAAGAGGTGGGGGATTTTCCTCCTCGGACGATGAAGATGAGGAGGAAGACGAAGAAGATGGTGGGGTCGAAATTGAGGAGGCAGAATTTCCGGATATGCAAGCTGAACAAGCGGGTGTCGAAATGGGAGAAGTCACGTCAAGATTTGCAGCTGTAAATTTGGATTGGGACAACATACGATCATCAGATTTAATGGCAGTTTTCTCAAGCTTTGTTAGACCAGGCGGGAAGATACATAAGATTTCGATATACCCTAGCGAATTTGGCAAAGAGAGAATGGAGCGAGAAGAGCTTGAGGGACCTCCGAAAGAAATTTTCACACAAAAGCAAGCGGAGGAAGAGGAATGGGAATCGGACTCGGAAGACAGTGAGGATGATGAGGAATTGGATGAGGAAATCAAGAAGGACTTGCAAAGGGAAGATGGAGGGGAAGATTTTGATGGAGCTGCGTTACGACAGTACCAGCTTGAGCGGTTGCGCTATTACTACGCTGTTGTCGAATGCTCGGACAAGGCTACAGCGCAGAAGATCTACGAGTCGACTGATGGCGCCGAGTACCTCTCCTCAGCAAACTTCTTTGATCTTCGGTTTATTCCTGACGGAGTGGACTTTGACGACAAGCCTCGAGATGAATGTGATGCTGTCCCCCCTGGATATCGGCCAACGGAATTCGTAACGGATGCTTTACAACACTCCAAAGTCAAATTGACTTGGGATATGGACCCTGAGGAGGCTACCCGAAAAGACGCCATTAGACGTGCGTTTACGGGTAGTCGAGCCGAGATTGGAGAAAACGACCTGCGAGCATATTTGGGAAGTGATTCAGAAGATGGGTCGGACCATGAAGTCGAGGTCGTTGAAGAAGGAAAGATCGATGAGGAAGTATCTGAAGCGCCAAAACTTACTAAAAAGGAGTTGGCAAGGCAGAAAATGCGGGCCGCCCTTGGTCTAACGGATGAACCTACACCATCTTCGAAGAAGAAGAAGTCATCAGCGCCAGTTGGTGACATGGAAATCACGTTCACGTCAGGTCTCACATCCGAAAGATCTGGTAACGGCGTCTTTGAGAATGAGCCCATCATTGAGGAGACTACGGCGGAAGCATACGTCCGAAAGGAAAAGGAGCGAAAGGCTAGGAGAAAGGAGAAAAACAAAGCAAAGCGTGATCCCAACGCTGTGGCTGAACCTACCCCCGAAGCGGAAGCTGAAGCAGAGAATGATGACCTCGGATTCAACGACCCATTCTTTGCTGCTGGTGAAGCTCAAGCGAAGGTTGAGAAGCCCAAGAGCGAGAAGAAAGCAGAGCGTCTTGCTCGCCGAGCGGCAAAGGAAGCTGAGTCTGCTGCGAAAGCCGCCGAAAAATCACAACTTGAATTGCTTATGCAACCTACAACATCTGAGGAGATTGCCAATCAGAACCTCGACCACTTCGACATTAACGAAATCGCCAGAGCCGAGAAGAGAGCGAAGAAGTCCGGAAAATCAAAGAAGTCTAAAACCGCCTTAGGAGAGGATGGTAGCAAGCGGGGTGGCCTGCAAAAGGGGTTCAGCATGGATGTTGCTGATGAAAGATTTGCCGGCCGTCTTTTTGGGAACCATGAATTCGCTATTGATCCATCCAACCCAAAATTCAAGGGTACTGAGGGTATGAAGAAGCTTTTGGAGGAAGGTCGAAAAGTTAGGGGTGGTGATGAGGCAGCTCTTGAAGTCGATGTGGTCCCGAAGAAGGAGAAAAAGCGGAAGGTTGACGATGTAGCGGGCAAGGAATCACTGAATAGCCTTGTTGAAAGTTTCAAGAAGAAGAGTAAGAGGTAATCAAAAGTTGAATCGAAAAATCATATTTCCAGCAGGCATTCTTTTAGATTCAAGTGATTTACTGAACAAGCGAACTACGGTTCTTTTGGGGGAGGATATTGTATGAGTCCTTGGAATCTAGATTCCAAAATTCCACGACATCTTTGTCTCGTGCGTCTAGTATTAGTCACTTCACCGCCAGGCCTGAAGGTCTCGAATCGAGCGGGCCGAGCCGGGCAAGGGTGGGGTTTTCTTACTAAAGCAAAATTTACTTCCAACTCACCCTCATACACATACCTATAACAACAGTATAATTAGCACGTTCTCCTATTTAAACATCTTTTGCTCTTATCAAGTAGAATCATTGTATCTCCTAAATTAAAAATGTCACCTCCACCACCGATCTCAGAATCTGACCCTCTCCTCGACAACTCACAACCACGACCACAACCATGGTACAAAACCACTTTCGAAAACAACAAAGGTGCCCTCTTGATCCTCTGTGCCGAACTTTTCGGTTCATCAATGGATGCAATGGCCCGATTTCTCCAACAGGGTGATCATCAAATGCATCCTTTCCAAGTATTTGCCCTCAAAAAATCCCGTCCCAAAAGACGATATGACTAATACGAAACTAGGTCATTGTATTTCGAATGGGCATCACATTTATCCTAAGCAGTGCATACATGTGGTACACCAAAGTCCCAGACTTTCCATTCGGCGCCCCAGCAGTTCGACCCTGGTTGGTCCAACGTGCCTGCTTCGGATTCGGAGGATTATTCTGTCTCTATTGTACTTTGCCTCCCCTTTCCTCACCAAAGCACCGTTAACACAACAATAGACTCAGTACACTACCTGCCTCTAGCTGAAGCAACAGTCTTCCGCTTCCTCGTTCCCATCTGTACCGCTCTAGCGTGTTCGCTCTTCCTCTCAGAACGCTTCACCCTCCAAGAGTTCATCGCTGGTCTCATCGCCTTAGCTGGTGTCATCATCATCGCTCATCCCGCCTTCATCTTTGGCTCAGACATCGACCCTTCAAAGCTCAACATCCTGAAAGCCGGAGATGTGGACAAAGTAACACCAGCTCAACGCCTCATCGCCATAGCCGTCTCCCTTATAGGAGTCTTCGGTGCAGCAGGAGCTTATACGACCATCCGTGTCATCGGTAACCGCGCCCACGCGCTCATGTCCGTCAACTACTTCGCCTTTCTCTCGACTGTAGTTTCTACCTTATTCCTGCTTTTCACACCCGGCATCTCATTCATCATGCCTCACGGCGCTAAAGAATGGGTTCTCCTGATTCTCCTGGGTATCTGGGGATTTATCCTACAATTCTTACTCACGGCCGGATTGCAACTTGATCGAACCAGTAAAGCGACAAGCATGTTGTATACACAGATTCTGATGGCGTTGGGATTCGATTGGGCGATTTGGGGTGTGTTGCCTGGTGCATGGAGTATCTTTGGTGGTGTGATAGTGATTGGAAGTACGCTTTGGAGTGCGCTGCATAAGCCAACAGTTGCTAAAGTTCCTGGCAAGAGTGTGGATGAGGAGAGTGCGTTACTTGGCACGCAGACTGACGGGAGTGAGGAGGCTGTGAGGAGGGGGAGTGTTGGTGTTTAGTTGTGAGTCGTCAAAGGCTGAAATTGTACACGATATTACAGTATCATTCATCCTAATACCTCTTTGAATTCTGTGACAATTTGAAAGAAAAGAGGATCGCAGACTCCACGTAGCGGCTCAGACTTGTGTTCATATCCGCATCACGATGGTTTACCTCTTAATCATTCTTGATAGAGTACGATATTCTCATCGGTGCGGCTTGAAGATTAATAAAACACATCGATTTCCCTACATCTCGCATATTTGTCTATAGAATTTCTAAATATACACCCCAAAAACTCCCAACCACAAACATTCTAAACCACACCATTTCACGAACTATGTATCTCAATCTCCATCCCAACATCCAATAATCCTGTTTTACAAATATGAAAAAGAAATGTTTCTGTCCCCCCACAAGCTTCTGACCAAAAGGAAAGTATAACCCCAGCGAACAACAAAAACCAGATCTGTAATCCCGGTACATCAGGTTTAATTTCCAGAGCTATAGATATCCACATCGCGCATTAGCTCATTCAAGTTCTTTGTAATTTATCTTGGTCTTTTCTGTCAGTCCTAGACTGACCGAAACCTCTGTAGACTGAGCGATGCCAATGGATTATATCATGCCGATGATGTCGATAAGCTATTTCCAACCAGTGATTCTGGGCGCAGATAGCGATTGGATGTCAACCATAATAGCTTGTGTATATTCGCACGCAGCTTCGCGATCTTCACCCACGTGAAGCCATTTATGAGTATTAATTTTCCCAAAATCGATCTCGATAGGAGCCTCCAAGGTTTTGTTTGCGTCGGCTGAGAGAGATATTTTATGAGTGGGAGATCTGCCCGCGCACTCGATATATTTGTATTCTATAGTGATCAGGTTACCATTGTGAGCGACATACCAGAGGGGATAATTTACTTTCAATGTGTTCAGGCCTAATTGTATGGACAAAGAACTCGTAATTTTTGTAAATGATGAACGGATGGGTGTTTGAACGACCTGGTTCACCGACATCACCTTCAACCCCCCATGTAACATGTTTGGTGTGCCAGTATTCCTTGCCCTCATCAATGCATTCATCAGGACCCATTTTTTTCATTTTTTTCATGAATCTTGGGGAAGTGAGGATGGTCCTTCAGACATTTCGTGTCGTTGTCTTAGATGTATAATAGCAAGGTGATGTTCGTAGTTGGAACTGTGAAAGAAAGACGTTGTTGGGATCCAGACTTCTACTTGAGCTCAAGTGTGTATGATGGTCAAAGTGAGGTAAAAGAAAAAGGGCAAAATGAGCAGGAAGCCGGAATTTATTGATTTCAAACCAACATCTTCTTATTCACATACTGTTGAACATGTGGTGTTTTATCATTAGCCATGACCACAAAGAGAAAATGTTGGAAACTCACAACTAACATATGGGGTTTTGTCATTAGACCGGTGACCAGTGTGACCACAAGGAGAAACTTTTGGATATTCATAACCAACACATGAATACCCGGTGCTAAAATTGACTCAGAGATTCAAAGACACTCGGTCAACATGTGGAAGGTGAAAGGAATGATTTTCTAGACATATGGCGGAAAGAAAGCATCCTCTGTTGCCAACGAGTACCAAGAATCATAAATGCTGAGTGTGATCAGCGCATATGAGATTACCAAAATCCACTCATACTTGGGAACATTGAATTCACTGCCAATCTCAACAGTGCTGGCACTGCAGAATATCGTGGGAAATTCCAAAATTTATTCCTGAGGTCATCTCGCACACCGTATCTCAGTTCAGATCAACTCATCAACTTTTGTTCAGTCTTCAACTTGACCCTTGATTCAGAGCATCTAAAAAGGACTTGAGGCACAGAAAGTATACCCACAACGAAAGGTCGTCGGTTGTAGAACCCACTCTACTTCATCTTTAACCTTCGGACAGAAGGTCGACCCTGCCAAAATTACAATTCGAGGGCGAGCCGAGGATCCCATGACCCACTTCTAATACCCAAGTGGTCTGTTCCTATACTTTACAGCAATTCCTTTACTCTCAGTATAAGTTTACTCATCTTCAAGCTCTCATCAGAGGACTAGCCATATCAAACGACAGATCTAACGGCGTATCAATATGTTCGATCTCCCATCAGAAGACTGATCATATCGAACGACAGATCTGAATACTCATTATTACAAAGGACATACGCACTATTTTACACATTACCGAGTTTCAGGTATGTCGCCAGCTTGAGGCGATCGATAATATTCGTTTTACTCTGGTTTCTAGCTAATACATTGCAGATAGCGAAAATGACCAACCCCACCCCCCAAGTCAAGTTCGTGCCTGTATCCACTTGGCTCAAATACAATCCATTTTCAATTACTATCGACGAACAATATTACGACAAAGCCGAAGACATTGTGGCAGAATTAGCTTGGCGTAATGATAATGCTCTTACACTAGCAGTATATGATAAGATCATGTTCGAAGGGAGGAGATTTGAGCGTAAGCGTGAGGAGGAAGAGATCATACATTTGCATCAATGTCTCATCCAACTCAGACGTCTCGATATCCCCGAAAATCTTAGAGAATTTGAAAGTGAGCAGCCACGCTTCGTATCACGATTAGCAGATATTTATAAAACAGCCGATCCAAGGATCAAGTATATTGCGCAAATCACGCTGAAGTGGTTTTCGCGACGAGGACAAAAATTTGTCAAAACGCATTTAAACCTCAACCAGGAAAACTCAATTTCTTATCATTCTTGCCGACATCTCCATAGGATTTCCCAAAATTTCGACGTTGTCCAGGCTATCAAGTTAATCAATCTAAGTACAATGACCAGGCTGTCCAGGCAGAAGAATACGCGACGAGGAAGAACAGCTAAATCTTTCACACCGGGCGACGTGAAAATGGCGGCGGGGCTGCTCAAAGCGTATAACAATGAGAGACCACCGCCAGGGTTGAGATTAAGTCAACTTGCACGGGCGGGCGTGGTTTTTGGATCAGACGGACTGCTTGTTCCAAGCACAGAAAAATGCAAAATCGAAGCGTACAATGACGAAACAACATTGTTAATTTGTCACCTCTTGGATTCGGATGGCCTCCAAGGATGAGCTTCTTCGTCATTGATTCCTAGGCCTGGGCTCAATAATCACGAGGCCACTGAATTGGATAGTCTTGAAGGAGGAGCCTCTTCATCATTGAGCCATGGGGCTGGGCTCGAAAATCCCAAGGCCGCCAAATTAGATAATGACACAGCCCAGGGTATCAACAAATCGACACTTACCAAACGAAAAGCAACCACTGAAGATCGAAGTCCCTCTCATAAGAGGCAAAACAGCAAGTAGATAGCGGGTGGTGATGTGGGAGAGGATCTGGTCAAGATAATATTGAAGAAGAGTCTGAGTGACACGACAACATAGTACTTTCCGCGATTCTTTGACGAATTTTTTATCAAAAGTGTGGTCTAGTTCAGGGTCTGGATGAATAGGGATCTGGGTTTTTACTTTGACGATGATTTGAACAGAGGTGGGGGGCCTTAAATTGCTGACAGGTTTACTATGGAATATCATTTAGTTGCAGGATGGATTTCGATTTCTGGCGGGGATGCTAGCTATTAACCATGGAGTATTGATTCGAGGGTGCGGGAAAATAAGTTATTATTTACGTACGTTCTGCAATTATCGTAAATATCTCCGAATTATTCACTTTTCAGAGCAACACGTGCTATAATTTGAATTTGGTAAAGTTTCACCTACAGCTAACGTGGAACGTATGTGGACTAAAGTTTTCCATATAGATTCTAGTGCCTCAGAAATCACACGGACATAACAACATTCAGATGATAAAGAGAGAAGAGAGGATTTGATTTCTTCAGAGAGCGGGAGAGATTTTACTCAACGTGTAATTACGAAAATTGATAAATGGTCATGCGGCGGTAGATTTCTTTCGAAAACTCTATCACGTTTTTGTATAGCTCAAAATCAAGTTTGGACTTAATCATGAGTTCCACGGAAGTACGCAACCACACAGATTCAGACAGTAATTTCGCAAGCTCAAAATTCCTTTTTTCAATGATTTGTCTATACCGTAAGATGTTTTGAAGAAGTTGAGTGTGTGAAAAGTATCGATGTTTCTATTTTCATACATCGAAATCCTCGACCAAATTTGACTTTTCTATCCAGTTTATCTGACAACCCGATCCCGCACCATGCTAAGCGCCTACCCCAGTCCCCGGAAGACGTCGTCATCAATTGAGATGTCTAAAGGAGAGTAAGTGAGCAGAGCTCGTACGAGGTATATATACAGGGGTATATGGAACTAAGCCGATAGAAGATTACACGTGATTTTAAGTCAACAGACTGTCATTTATAGAAAGCCTGATAACCCGATCCCGCACTATATCAGACGGTCATTATCTCCCAAATATGTCTCGGCCATTGTTTAGACATTCCGCAAGCTAATTGAACAACCTGGAAATAAGTATCTTTTATATCTTCCACACTCAGATTTGATTCAGACCACTATCCCTGCATGAAGAAGGGTCACTATAATTTTCTCCTTGAAATTGACTAAACCGAGAAAACTCTACACTATTCTCAATGTTGCGAGCTTTAAGTTGCTCATAGTCCAATATTTTTTGCTCGTCCACTTTGGCTTTGGTGGGATCCTGTGCACTCTGACTGGACTCAAGCTCATTTTCAACCTTGGTAGCAGGTAGCAAGTGGCCTTTAATCTCTGTAAGTATCACCCGAGTATAGGTCCTCTTATCACGGCGGTCGCGAAGCACATTTCGCCAATATTTGTCGAAGTGGTATTCAAAATCGATTTCGCTCTTTGGAATGTTAGAAAGTTTCTTCTCCCTTCTATCTATGGACAGAAGAACACCGTTTTCCACGCCTGGGCACGGAAAAGGGTCAAACGCTGTTTGTAGCATGTGATTGATTATCAAAATGAATAGAAGAGTCCGATCTACCTTCTAATTGTGTCTCTACAAGATAGAGTACGTCTATGTTGTCTTCCTTGGCGACATAGACGATATGTGGGTGAATCTTCTGTACTCAGAAATCTCGCCTTCTCTTCCGACTTCTTGGTTTCGTCTTCCGCATCAGGAAATTCATCCAATATCTCGATGAACGAATCTGCGTCCACTTCTTGTCAAAATTATTTATACTATTATTATTTGTATTGCGTTAACAATCTTATTTACTCCCCTAGGAAGATCAAATATAAACTTTACTATTTTTATCGTCTGATATAACATGGGGTTAAAAAGTTTTGTGTTTGAGATTGTTTTGCGTTTGCGTCGTAAAGCTAATGCATCCTTGCTGGATTAGTGTACAAGCACACATATTCCAACTATGTGTAACATCTATCTTTTTTGTTACATTGTTACATTTTCCACAGCTTTAAACATTACTACACGTGCGGTGAAATCTTGTGATTGGGTTTTTGGTTTAGGTTCTGGCGGCCTTTTTATCATATCTGTTTTTAGTCCGGATTTAGAAGGAGGTCACAGCTCGACTAGAAAAAGGTAATGTAGGTAAATAGTGTCTACTGGTAAGGGAATCTGTATAACTGGACCTGGGAATTTGAGCGATGAGACGGACATTCATGATGATCAACGGATTTGAGTCTGTTCATCCATCGGAAGTGATGTGATTAAAAAGATATGTTGTGTTTTAAAAGAAGTGATGTGGTTCGATGAAAGGGATTGATTTGTACTAAAATGATGTCATCCAACCAAAGTAGCGTCGCAACGGGAAGAAATGTTATTCAAACTCAACTGCATTTGATTCACAGCCCTTTGGAAGAACGCAGTATAAATCCGTGCTAGGAGCTTCCCTCTTCTCAAGTAGTTCCTCACAATAACACATCAATAGGACACTAGATAAGACCCCCCATATAATGCTGCCCAAAAAAAAATCACCCAGGGCTATAAACCATACAGCCGGCCAGAACTGCAGCTCTTGTTAGATGCCTTGGCTGTTCATGACGAATGCGAATCCTTCTCCTTGGACGACATCACCGATTTGTTTTCCTCAGAGTTCAAGACTTCCGGAAACAACCAAAGGGCTAGAGATAAACTGCGTAGCATGTGCCAAGACTATGGGGAGGAAATGATCGCAAAGGTCGGTCCTGGCAAGGCTGTCCGCTTCTGTGTTTACCTGGCTGATATCAGGCCTGCCTATATCCTAAGCAGATACAGGTACGTGATGGCGGCAAGTTTTCGATATGTCGATGCGGATTGTATGTATACCAAGCGCATCTCCGCGAAATATCGTGTACGTCCCGGCGACATAGCCTCGAACTAAAGCGACGAGTTGCATTCGACCTCAACCAGAGTCTGGGACGCACATGAAGAGGTGAAGTTGAGGAATATCATGGCCACATACCCAAGAGAAACTCCGGGAGGTATAGCAGAACTCCTAGCTCAGCAGACGGGTTTCGACTACGATGCGCACGCGTTGACGAATTATTGGAAACGAAACAGCCGTCGGATCATTGCCGCCATCTATATCAACGGTGTCGAAGTAAAACACAAGCGATCTTGAATAATCGTCTACTCCCATAAGCTTGAGACAATGTTAATATTCAGAGTAGCCACGAAGCGATGTATATAGAGATGAGTAGCCGTGTAGAGATGATTCTTGTCGGCGGACACAAGGTCACTTCATTGGCTAGGCATGTAAAGTAGTCCCGATTGAGCAGTCACGTGGCGTCACACCAAGGTTACCTGAGCCAGCCAGGCTCAGGTCTACCTTCACAATCACTGAGTTATATTTTACATTTTATCCCCATATCACGAGGGATTACCGTGTATTACGGGCTAGTCTTTATAGAGCGTCGTTGTCGAGTAGTGTAAAATACTCAAAATCGGAATTTCGCTTATCGCGAGAGGGTTCAAGGTTTTCGGTAAAAAATAGTTTGCACTACCGTCGGTTTATCAGAAATAGGGTCCCATTACTTGCACGGCAGATATTAGAGTAGAAAATAAATAGATTAATCTACGTTTTTGTTGTACCTCGAAGCTTAATTGTTAAGAAATATCAAAAAAGGCGAAAAGTCGTCCTCGAGCTCGAGGACCCCCTCAAAAGACTTAGCGAGGCTTGGCGCTATCTCGCGAAAACTCGAGTCAGCTTCATGATAACTTATTGTAAATACGTAAATCGATTAATATCATTCCCTACGAAAGAAAGAGCTAATGTTGAATTTTGTAAGCAAATCATTGATAGCTAAGGCTCACGAAGGCTTCACAATTGTACATCAGATAACATCGCTTCTGTTGCAATGAGTAAGCCAGCGCTCTTGATGGATAGTCAACTAGTGGATAATTAGTAGTTAGGCTGGATTGGAGTGAATTAGATAAGGCAACTTTTCTAATAGCTGATTATGGATTGGCCCCGAAGGTAATGGATAACTATCCATCGAGAGCACCGAATTGAACCAGGCACCCACGTGCATTTGACAAATCTTTTCATAAGTATTCAATTCGTAGTATTATTTGTCAGTTACGCGTGTGTCGTTTAGCTTGACGAAAGTTCTGTGAAACACGAGAATTTGACTTCCACAGCACCAGCGTTGCACAACGCTGCTTTAGGCTTCAACTGCGGGGGAGGTAAAACGAGCATTTTTTATTCTACGTGGATCTCCTCAAAAATAATCATATCCAAAAATGACGGAGAACCGGGATACAGTACACGCGACATCGGACGGTTCAGTCCTCACAATTTCAGACCACCCAATCATGAGCCAACCTCCTCAGATCCATGTATCGCCAGATCATCTACTATCTTGCGATGTATGTGACAAAATATGTACAGTTACATCGCTGGAGAACCACGAACCTACTAATCTTTCTGTATTGCAAAGGACTATGAGAGCTGGCTGTCAACAATGCAAGTTGTTATATCTCAGGGTATCACGAGGAGTGTGTAACGGAGGTTCCGCAGACATCAACTGGACATATATATGGAGAGATTCGGCCCGAGTTTCCAGTCCGCATTCTGTTGTGGGAGCATCGGAACTTATTGCGTCCTTCTGACTGGAATCCCACGAGAAAGTTAAAAGAAGATCCGTTCCATCACTTTAATATTGGTTTCTTCAAGCTCCCAGACGGACGCCCTTCCGTGTCTCCCAGTGTGGCCGACAAAATACCAGCGCATAGAAGTAGATTGAAGACGTATCTCAGACCGTTGATGGACTGGATCAGAAAATGCGATTCTTTTCATTCTTGTGTATCAGGATTAATCCCAATGCCGTCGAGTGTGCTCGTTGTTAGCAAGCAAGACAACGCAGAAGATGGGAACAAGATTCGACTGATATGCTCTGAAAGCCTTTTCCAAAAACCGTTCCTTATCTTGCACTTAGTCATTGTTGGGGAGGCGATGTGGCTCTAAAAACAACTAAGGAGAATTACCTCGAGAGACAACGGAGGATCAGTTTCGCTGATATTCCTGGAACTTTCCAGGATGCTGTTACAGTCACACGAGATGTGGGTTTGAATTATCTCTGGATCAATGCAATGTGCGCAGTCGACGATGAAGATTACAAAAATCTCGACAAGCAAAATCTGCATGAAGCTCGAAATTCGTTTGCACGCATTGTTGGATGTAACGGCGATGTGTCTGCGGTTTATGTCTACCACAACATCATCCATGCTGATCCTTTCGAGATTGTGAAAGGGAAGGTGATCCAGCCACTACAAAAGCGAGCATTGACTACGCAAGAACAAGCACTCCCTACGAGAATGGTGCATTTCACTCAGCACGAGCTTTTCTGGCATTGTGAGCAGGCATATCAGTTTGAATGTGAAACTGTGTACCGCGGCATTACCGGAGAGGGAAAAGGCTTTTTCACAAACGCACAAAAGGCTCTGTGGTTATACATCAATGCTGAAGATCCCCACATTCAAAACGCTAGTTGGAAAACTGTGCTTAATCTCTACTGGAGGAGAAATATCACCAACAAAATGGACTTTTTACCAGCGTTAGCGGGGATAGCTAGCAAAGCGTCTTGTGTTAGTGAAGATATCTGGCAGGCCTGTGGGAAAACTCATTGCCACAGGGACTCATGTGGTCAGTCAGCTTTTTGAGCCCAAGATCCCAGCGCGTTATCCCTTACAGAGCTCCTAGTCGGTCTCGAGTCTCCCTAGAAGCCACTTCAGGCAAACCCTTCCCTGACATCATTGTTACCAGATTCTACGGTGAGGACACTCATCTAGAGACTTGGGCAGATGTGGAAAATGCGTTTTGCGTTCCAGATGGGATGAACATTTTTGGGGCAGTCTCCTCTGGTGAGATCAAAATTACGGGACGGATATTTCAAACCAAACTCACCTTCTTCTACTTCCGCGCCCTGGAGCTCGGTCAACCCAAATTGGTAATCTTGAAGTTATATCACCGACAGCCAATAATCACCTCAAGATTTACATTCACCCCGACATAACCCTCACGGTTTCGAGAGGTACTGTGATCTATTGTCTAATAGTTGGAGTAGGGGACTATATTATATACTCGTGGCACAACTGCTTTACTGGCTTAGTGTTGGTGAGAAACTCCGATAACGTGTTTGCAGATGGGACATTTAAAAGAACCGGTAGGTGGGAGTGCAAATTCCATTTCTAGAGACTCCAAAATACTCAATGGAACATTAATGAAGAAAACTATCTAGATGTCTTCTGCAGCCGCAATTCTAAGTTGACGTTGCCAATAAGAATTCTGAATTCTTGAAGGAAAGAAGCTCTCTTTACCCTTAAATGCCCCCATATCCTCACCATTCGGGTTAATTCGCTTCAGACTCCCAAACACCTCAGAATTCTCAGACCGCTTTATATAGAGCGTTTGCGTATAGTCTTTGCCTGCGTGGCGATCGTTCCTTTTCAAACCAAACCGCCACGGGCTAAAATTAACTCGATGCCATATAACCTGATGATTGTCTTCTTCTTCCCAAGCCTCACGGGCCGTTAGACGTACATCGATATGGTTGTTACATCCTGGAATGGGATACGGGTAATACGTCAAGTCCACAGGCTCGTTGGTTTCCTTGGCCTCTTTATCAGACACGTTAGATGTGTTGGTCTCCTTGGTCTCTTTTCAAACATGTTAGCTGGAGTAATATTATAGGTTAGGGGTAAAACGTCAAGGTTAGGGTACTTACCTCGCCGTTGGTTAAGTGTGAGCCATTCCACCGTCAAATATTTTGTGGTAATATCGTAGACGAGTGACTTCCTTTCATTTTCGGTATGATTATTTTTCTTCGAGGACATCCTTTGGAATAAAGAGCCGTCAAGATCTGTCATCGTGGTTTCGTCACACAACTATGATGATATAAAAGCTGTGGAATGTTTGAACACTTGAGTGTAGAAGTCCAGAGACCGATCAGAAACGAGTGGAGTAAAATGAAAGCGGAGAAACTGAGACAGCTCGCGGATTTATAGGTCTTTCCAACAAACATATGGTTATTCAACGCCAGGAAAGAAAAAGACGAACGACTCTCACATCGCTCCAACTAACGACTTGTTGGTTGGTGATTCTTTCAAGTCCTAAATTACGCCTAACATGTTCACTTTCAACACAGCCATCAGTCACTCAACCCGCCCTTCCATCTATATCTCATTCATCCTTTTTTTATCAAACTAAGACTCCGCAGCGAGTAGAATAGTCGGAAAATATCGATTTCGGCAATGAGCTGGTGATTGAATAATTGATGCTGTATGAATAGTAGCTTCTATTAACCGATTAAACCACTTAGATCCCTTCTCATCACAAGTAACAATTCTGGGCCATCGAGCCATCAATATCCATAATCAAACTCATGATGACTCTTTACCTATTCGTCACCAACGAGCCGTAACCAAAAACTACTACATATCCCCTCAAAACCCAAACACATCTTCAAAATCACTCCTCTTCAAATACAACACCTGCGTATACGGCGCCTTGACTACCCGATTCGCCCGGTCCCTGTTCGAAAAAGCCTTGCTCCACAAATCAATGTCGTGATGTTCGGGGACTATCCCGCCGAGGGAAATGGTCTGGTTTGATCGTAATAAAGAAATCTACTTCGCTTCCAGGGATGTCGATGGGAGTGTGGTTTTGTTTTTCTGTGAGGATGGTATTAGTGCGAGCTGGAGGTAAGAAAGAGAGTGGGGACGACCCGTAGCTGTGAGGAACGCTTTTGTGAGTGTGAGGGAGGTTAAGTCGTATACGATGGATATAGACGAGGTTTGGGTTCGTGTAGTCATGTTGTTTTTGGCGTGCAGATTGAAGGTTGTAAATGTAGTGTGCTACTCTGACTTCTGATGAGAAGGGTGAAAGCCCGCTATAGCTGCTGAACTTATAGGCTTAAACATATCCAGCCAGCCTACAGTCATTTACCGCTCGGCTGCGGGAAAGAGGTGCGGGTCATTCACAATCAATATCTGGCCACTCTGATTTCTTCGTGTCACGAAGCAAAGAAAAAGGTAGTGTCAGCCTAACACAACTAACAGCCCCCCTCGAAACCACCATTCAGTCTTTCCTATCCAGAAAAACAAAAACCAGCAGTTTCACATTATTCCAACCAACAATTTTCAACTCGTGATTCTATCTACTCAGAAAATACATCACAAACCCACCCACCCACACCAACACAACCAACCCACCATCACCGACCCTCCAAAACCCCCCAGCCAATTTCCCCCACCCCAACTAACTCAGCCCATGCCCCTCTGTAAACAGAAAAGCGAACACAAACCTAACCCGCCCACACACCTTCCTCCACACCCCCCCATCTCCTCCCCTCGCTTTCATCATCATCTTCTCAGCCTCCCTCACCACATCCTCAAAATCACTTCTCTTCAAATACAACACCTGCGTGTACTCCACCTTCGCCGCTCTATCAGCCTGTTCTGTCTCCCCAAAAATGATTTCGTGGAATTCGGGCACCATGCCACCGAGGGGGTCGCTGGCTTTGATGGAGACGAGGAAGGAGAGTTCGGTGCCGGGGATGGGGAGGGGGGCGTGGGATTGTTTTTCTAGGGGGGATGTTAGTGTGAGGTGAAGGGTTGCGGAGGAGGGGGGGGGATGGATACCGGTTTCAGAGAGTTTGGTTTTGGTGAGTTTGAGAGCCGTTAGGTCGTAGACCAAGGCATCTGATTTGGATTGGTCGGTGGAGACATGGTTGTTCCGACGCACAGTTGTGATGATTTGAAAGTGGTAATTTGACTCGAAGTTTGATACAAGAGTTGAGTATCAAAGAAGGAAGCCCGCTACGGCTGTCAGATTTATAGACTTGAGCTTCTCCAGCAAGTTTATTCCGGTTCACGGGTCATTCACAACCAACTTATAGTCAACTGACTCTAGTAGTGAGTGCGGCCGTTTTAAAGTCTATAGGGGCGTCTGCTTTACATCACTTAATCTTCAGTCGCCTACTAGTAGTTCTTTTACAATTGACTATTCACAATCAGCAGTCTATTCAGTGCACTGACAGAACCATGACGGACCCACAAAGCGCTCTTCATCATCTTCCAGCTTATTCCGCTGAATAACTCAAAGTTGAAAATTCAAGGTGTAATCGAAACACGACATGGGCTCAGGATAGCCGACGAAATATGCGATGTTTTGTCCACAATCTTTGGCAAGTATAAAATTTTAGAGTCGGTTAAAAAATTACCAAACACATTTTCAAAAGAACAGATAGACAGGCCTACCACGCGTTGCTGCCACCTAGATTGTCCATCGAGAGGTTGTGAGCCATATGAAGCTGGTATAATTCGAGATTTATAGGTCAGGAATTGACGATCTAATATTCCTGTATCGTCCAACTCAAGCTCCAACTCCATGAACGTGGTCAGAATAATATCCAGAGCATTCTGTAACCCCTCCCCTACTAACATTACATCCCGCAATCCAATCCAAGGACCAAGCCATTTCAAGATGAGATACCACACACTCTCCCCCCCTCTTTTCATACCTCTCCCTAACAAAACCTAGGCCTCACAAAAACCGGACAAACATCTCTCTCCAGCCCCCTCGTCCACGCATCATTCTTCTTCAAATAAATAGTCTGCGTATACTCCTTCCCCCTCATCCGATCATACAACACCTTCACACCTAGAACCTTAAAATCGACATTCCACCACACATCCCCGACTGTATCTTCATAATATCTGACAATCGGGACATTGGAAGCGTGGATGCAGAAAAAGGTACATCGAGTTTTGCCTTCCACATTGACGATCGTGTGGCCTAGTGATAAAGATGAGCAGATTTGGGAGATGGGGGTGTGGAGGTGGGCTTACGAGCTCGCTCGAGGGCGGTGAGTTGTTTGACGCTGAAGATGTTGCCTACTTGTTCGTAGACGACGCAGGTTTGGGTGGCATCAGGATTCGCGGGAGAAGAAGCTGGAGACTGCTTACGAACGATTAAGTTTTCCGTGCTTTCGGTTGGAGCTTTACTTTTGTACGATGTCGTCATGTTAGTCTCAGCGTAAAGGTTCGATGATATTAAATGGAGAAAATAAAGACAGATGGTTGAGATAAGTCTTTTTTTATTCTTTCGAAATGATAATCATCATTCGAGCACTCAAGTTCGAAACACATAAATATATTTCTTATGCGTCAATCAGTTAATATCATTCTGAAACATGAAATGATTTCTTTGGAATCATAGCTTCCCCAATGTGCGTGGTTACTGTTTTGCAACAATCACAATACGCGAGGTTAGCCGCTGTGAATTCAGAGATCATGCGACGCGGTCCAAGATAGCGCCCCAGCTATCTTGGCAATAATAGCAACTGCAACAGCTGATTAATGTTGCGATGGTCAAGTGACATGTCCAGCTACTTAGGGCTAAGCGTTTGGTTGCATTTCAGTTATTTTGAGTATTTCTGCATCCAATCATGTTATATGTTGAAATATTGACCTAATTGAATATAGGACTTCGATTCTTTTGCAGCCTGCGGAAAACCAGGCGTAGTTCAAGAACAGAAGTTGCTCGCAGTCATGAAGAAACTTGGGACCCCTCACAAGCTCGATACTCAGGGTTCGACGAATGGCGACTTCCCATGAATGTCGTGAGCTTGTAGTAGCTTGATTTATTCACAAAAAGAAACAAGGACAGCACGCAACCAAAATAATGAATGACCTTGAGATTCGCAACTTGATGGAGCTAAACTTGGGAGCAGAATCCCAGATTGCTCCTGGCTTGAAGGAATCTCTGACTCCGTGCCAATCCACAATGCCGAGCCATTACGCTTTTCAGGTGGCTCACCAACTCGTCGACATCGCAGAAGCACTTTACATGAAGCAGAAGGAGGAACAAGAAAATGAACGGCGGCCAGATCGAAATCGAAACCACGAGCAGCGGGACAAACAGCGTAGAGCTAACGAGTCTCGTTCGAAAGATAAATCGCCAGGACGTGGGAGATACAGACCACAATCAGATGAGCCACGTGAAGGCCAACATCGAGACCACGCGGAACGAAATAGAGGACTCGAGCCCAGTGACCGTCGCTCAGAAGAAAGATCGTCATCAGAACATAGGAGACACAGGAAACACAGATCACATAGCCACCACGACCAATGTCCTCACTGCCATCATAATACCGCGCACCGAGATGAGGACCGTCATCGTCGTGAAGGCCATCACGATGCCGACAAGAAATACTCTTCAGGCCACCATTACCAGAACTCTCGAGAGGAAAAGAAGGAACCGCACCCAGTGGTCTACTTAGCTCAGAAACTTTTTAACAAACCCAGATCAAAGCCAGAACCTTCGACGGACGATGAGGGGCATGCACGCGGTGCTAAAGACCGAGAGCAACACACCGAGAGAGGTACACAACAAAGGGCGGTAGACTCAAAATATGCGCAGTTGGGAAGGAAGAACCCAGAGTCGCACGATCGAGGACATCAAGATCACGCACGTGCGACCGTGGAGCAGGATAAACCATATGGAGGCTCTAGTGAGAAGATGGATACAAGTAAAGAGAATCCACATCGAAAGAGGAAGAACTTGGCGTCTGACGACAAGAGCGATGGGAAGGCAAGTGACAGCGCAAAGCGAAAGGGAATGTATAGCGGTAGCGATAAGGAGAATCCGCATCGGAAGAAGAAAGACCTGATGTCTAATGACAACAGTGATGGGATAGCCGCAAGTGACACCACCAAATAACCAGGGAAAAAGAGCGGTATCAGCGAGGGGAGAGATAAAGATGGAGGTGTGGAGAAGTCGAAGGATAGAGTGGAATAGAGTGAGAAGAATAGAGCAAATTGAGTAGTTAGAATCTATTGATAGAAATCCAGTAGACCAAAAATTCGGTGACAAGTTCCCAACTTGAGGCCAAGTAAAATCGATCAGATTCTTCCAAGGTTAGCTGGTAGGTGACTGACACTCATTTTGTCCTCCACGAGGTAGTCTGATTTTAATATCAAAGGACATTGTTCTCAGACCCCGAACAATCGCACTTGCGTCGTAATCAGTAAGATTATTGAGTAGACAACTAGAAAATATCTGGAGACTGCCACGCGGTGGACAAAATAAGGTGGATTCGGGGAAATCGCAAATTATAGCAGAAGTCAACCCCAAAAAATTGTGGAAATAAGAGAAAAACACCAGGAGAATTAGAGAGCACTCTAATGTTTTGATAATTGTTCAAGGGATCACAAGTGTCGCCGTTGTCGAGATGTGTCAATCGCCGTAAGATCGTCTGCTATTAAATTCCGGGGAGTGATCACGTGATATCAATCAGGAGAAAGTCGAACCTCCATGACTTTCCCACCAATCAAAAATTTGCACGAAATTAACTGTCGTGGCGCCGCTTCAATTGGGGCCACGTCCCCTCACCAGCCACAATGTCGGGTGTTGATCTTCTGCACGATGATCGTTAGGTTGTGTTGAATCTCGAGTCCTCTGTGTCCTCTGTGGCACCGGTTGAAACGAACGTCGTCCTTGTAGAGATAGTTCAGAATGCGTCAGAGCAAGCTTTTGCAGCGTCGTGGCGTCGTGCTAATTGCCCAGCTTCCAAGCGATACCATCGCATCGCCAAAGAGCTTGTGCTTCCTTGGAGAAGACTTGTTTGAAGACCGCTAGCAACAAGCAACTCTTGATCGCGGGACAAGCCTGCCAAGCTGGCTGGGCGTGGGATAGCCAACGTCAATTCCTGATTTCGCAATGCGGACTCGACACCGGTAGAATAGACAGTGAGGTACCTGAGTACGAAGTACAATGTCGTCATGGAGTTTTGTCGCTTTGAACCAGTAAAGAATCGGCTTGACAGCAAATACCAGCGCAGAATGACTGCGGTGAGGTAGAGAGCGATCGTACTCTGACAGCGTGGTTTGTTTGGAATCCATCTATAATTGTGGTGACATTGCGACGAGGTAACCAGCTAGATAGACGACGTGCACAGCAGGTATGGGCTATGTTGTCGTAATCGTAGTAGTTCTCCAACCAAGACCATCTCCAGGGCCCTTTCTTGACTATTCTCGCATTGCCGGCGGCAAGTCATGGTCGCCGGGCAGCGTGTATCCGCATTTAGTAACCGCGCATCTCAGACCTTCGTCCATGGTGCTGGGTGGTCGATTGTTGGCGACGTGCAACGGTGAAGAATATGTTGTTGTTTTTATCGTCAGATGATGTTTGGGGGTATCAGCTGGCGATGGAACGTATGCGCCGTTTCATATTGATAAAGATGTTGCGAAATCGATGGTCTTCTGAGCTTCGTTTTGTTGATGTTGAGATGAAAGTCTGCCAAGCGGAAACATGTCCCACTCGGGCACCTAATGCGATCGGTGCCCACGCTTGTGTGTGAGATTGGCTCCTCTCCCGCTGGCACAAAATCCACAAAATCCCCCAGCTTTTCCCTTCTTTCCCATCTCGGTCTGGCCTGCTGCCAACTTCTTCATTTCTCCGCTCCTTCTTTCATTCACAAAACCACAACATTCCCCAAATTTCTGCTCAACAAAGAAGTTTTGACGGTCGGGTCATCCAAAAGAATCTCATTCATAAGGCTGGACGTCGGGCTTTCTCCAGTTCAAAGGGGTCGCATTAGTGGCTACATCGATCGATTTTCTGTCCGCGACGCAACTCAGCCCCCAACACCGTCTCCACCCCAGCTTCAATTGCAAATACCTGTCGCAAGCTTGTGGCTGTACGACACCGAGGTTCATTGAGTAGGTCTTTGAATTAAAATATTCGAATAGAAAGGCATCGTCTTCGTCCGACTCCACGAAATTGCCACATACGTTAGGATCGGCAAAGCGCTTTCGAGATATATCCACCTCCGTCCTACATCGCCTTTTGTGACACGACACAGGACTGTGAACCGAACGACCTCATTTCCAGAGACACTCACCACTGCGGATTCATATTACACATTACCGCGCCTTACAAATATTATTCACATTGAAATCTCGTCCTCTCAGTCACAGCTCATTTGGGCTATTTAAATCTGCACGATGCCAGAACCAAGGAACTTCAACATGCGTACGTTATCTCTTAAAGATCACCAACCATGGCCCCATCCCACATCTGTGAATTACTTGGCGAAGAACGAGAACGAGCACGAGCTCGTAAAGAAGTTCTACCCATCCGTAGAGACAGACCCAGACCCAGAATTGAATCCAAAACTGACAATAAGTACAGAGCAACAGAGATCCCAAGCGCGCAGAGTAGCAACGCGTGGCGACTCCTACAACCCATTTGGAAGACTCCCCCGATCGAGTACAACGCCTTCTCGTGGTTTAGATCTGGAGGCGGGTGCAGGTGCAGACGATGGCAGTCCTTTATCTGCGGCGCAAACGGATCCCGGATTTCACTCGGTACCGTTAAATGGCAAAACGCGGGAGGAACTCCAGGGAGACGAAGAGAAAATGAATAGGTCTCCAGAGGCCGGGCGGACGAGCGAGCCAGACAGTGGAAATACCATGGTCGAGAGTAACTCTACCACAGACAGAACGAGCGAAGGGGCGCCAAGACAAAGAAAACACAAGGTTCAATTTTGGAAGAACAAGAACTCGAACTCGGGGGAAGACTCTTCGGACGATGAGAAAGAAAAGAAGCGACCATGGTGGAAAGGGAAAATTCTACCACACAAAGAACCATTTACCGTGCGAAATCAAGTGCAACGGACGCTATTTGGGTCATGGATAAACATCCTGCTTTTAGCAGCACCAGCCGGGATTGCTTGCAATTATGCTCATCTCAATGGAATCGTCATCTTTTGCGTCAACTTCATCGCTATCATACCTCTAGCAGGGTTGCTTGGGTTTGCTACTGAAGAAATTGCTCTGCACGTTGGTGAGAGTCTGGGAGGTCTTTTGAACGCAACTTTTGGGTAAGCCCACATCCACTCATGAAAGAATTTGCAGCTAATCAAATTAGTAACGCTGTTGAAATGATTGTCGCTATTATTGCTCTTGCCAAAGACGAGATTGTAGTTGTTCAGACCTCTCTTATCGGCAGTATCCTTTCTAACCTGTTACTCGTTATGGGGATGTGCTTCTTTTTCGGTGGTCTGCGACGATCAGAGCAGTTTTTCAACCAGACGGTAGCCCAAACCGCAGCAAGTCTTTTGGCTCTCGCTGTCGGTGCTCTCATCATCCCTACCTGCTTCGACCAGTTTACCAGCGACTCTGAACATAAAGCGCCCGTCAATACTGTGGCAGCACTCTCACGTGGTACCTCAGTAATTCTACTGGTCGTTTATCTTGGATATCTCTACTTCCAATTGCACACTCACTCCGCCACTTTCAACGAAACAAGTCAGAAAGTCCCAAAGAGACCGCGTAAGAAGGCGTTGGCAGATGGTGCTATTTCGAAAGTTATTGCTTCTGCTGGAGGAATTGGTGCCGGTCCTGGTAGAGCAGGAATGGAGGATCGTCCACCAAATGATGAACTGATTAACACCAACGCCCACGAAGAGGCAGACGATGAACCTGAGGAGCCAACTCTTCACATTGCAGTTGCGTGGGCTACACTTGCCGGCGCCACCGCTATCATTGGTCTCTGCGCAGAGTTTATGGTTGATGGAATCGGTGCTATTACCCAACCTGGATCTGGAATTTCTGTCGAGTTTGTGGGTTTGATTCTGCTACCTATTGTTGGAAATGCTGCCGAACACGCAACTGCGGTCACTGTGGCAATCAAAGACAAGATGGATCTTGCTATTGGAGTCTGCGTGGGCTCTAGTATGCAGGTCTCCCTATTCCTCATTCCGCTACTCGTCGTCATTGGTTGGATTATGGACAAGCCTGCCATGAATCTCAGCTTCGATGGTTTCCAAATTACGGTGCTATTCGTAGCTGTGTTGCTAGTAAATTATCTGTAAGTACTAGTCGCAACAACTGTAGTATTGAAGCTAACATCTTGCAGAATTGGTGATGGAAAGAGTCACTGGCTGGAAGGAATGCTGCTGCAATGTCTTTATCTGTAAGCTGTCTTGATTATTCTGACTCGGAATCACCTGATCTAACTTTCATAGTATTATCGCCGTTTGTGCTTGGTATTACCCACAAATCAACGAAGTCACTGGTGCCGCCGAATGGCCAGGTTCCGATGGTACCACCGCCGCGGCTTAATTGCCATACGACTGTTCGGTGACCGACAGCTTCTACGTTACAAGCGAACTTTTCTACAATTTCACCACGTTCCAACATAGAACACAACAATCCTCGCCATCTCGATATTTCTCTTCTATGTACAGATCCTTCGACATCTCAACGATGATATTTTCCTTATATGTAGATACCACCACAACTTTGTAATTCTGATATATACTTCCTCGCGAGTGGATGGTTTTTTGTTATCGCGTTCTAGAAAAGCGAAATACAAGATGTTTGGGCGTTGGTGGTGTTGTTTGTCCCTTTTTTTAATAGGTGATGTTTGGGGGCTTTAACCGCAAGCGCGGTGGACCCACGATAATGAGCGAGAGCGAGATATTTAGTTTGATAGGTGCGGAAATGGAAATATACCAATGGGTTTTTAAATGTGGTTCTGGATGTGTGTCTTTGGGTGGGGTTGTTTGTGATTTGGATGTGAGTTTTTGGTGATTGAGTGATTCAGAGGATCTCTGGCAGGAAGGAGGGGCTTTATGATGACGGATAAAACGATATTTTGGGTGAGTTTGATTCTGGAGGGGGTCGGGTTGATGATTGAGCTGGGTTTAGCAGCTCAATTATGGACTGAGCTGATGATTGAGCCGGATTCAGGTACCCAATCATGACGGCACGTGACTAGTTTGGTGATAGAGCCGTGGGGCGTGGCTCAATCATGAAAGTAGAGTTGGAGATTGGATTCACGAGACAGGGTTGGCGCTGATGTGAGTTGTTGAATTCTACCTCAGTGGTTCTTGTCTTTATTGTTTTCGTTTTTTGTGTCGAGAGGGGACTAATGTGGTTCCTCTTGATATTGCGCTGAGTTGCTTCACAGGAATCTTAGTATGTGTCCAATTTGGTGCGTTTGCCATTTGGGGCGTTGTAGCAGGTTGAGGGCAAGGTTGTTTAAGTGGGTTATCTTGTTACATATGAGAATGCAGGGGTCATTATTGAACGCGTTCAGCAAGGACATGATTTCGCATTGAATATGACTAGGTAAGTGTATCCTCCTATTGAAGAGTCCGTTTACTCCTGTGACTATCCTTTGATGTTAGACCAATGGAGATCTGTTTCGAGAAGTAGTCTTCTAGGTTTACGAGGTTGATGGGATGCTTTAGATAGTGTTACTACTACTCGTCTTACATATTAGTAACAAACTATAGGTCGTCGCTCAGTACTAAACCAGCATTCGAGTCAGCCGCGCACAAGGTCCAGGGCTTGGTCTTATCTTTGATGCTTTGATGGTGCTAATAACTTTGGCCAATTCCTGAACCGGAATCATTTTCAAGTGCTCGAATATGATTTGACGAGTTACTCGAATTCAACGTCATACTCTATGGCATATCTTATATTTCTGACAGACCACACAACCGGGTAAGATTTCTCTCTAATTCTCAATATCCAGGCACTTTCCATTTACTCACATCGAGTAACCCAAATTCTACTTTTGGGCGACGTCTCATCTGATATGGGGGAAAAAGCAAAAACTTCCCATTTGTTAAATCGAAGTAAGCAACTCCATTTACCACTCCCTCTCATCTGATATAAAGGGAAGGAACGAAACTACCGAAGGACGCTAGTCCACAGCCCCACTATTCTCCCTTATAAATAGTAAGTTCCTGATCGAGGACAATCTTCTCCTCTTCAACCACTTCACAACACGATCTTCCTCCCACAACCACAACCACCTGGGCTTTTTCAGGCTGTTGATTTCTACACCAATTACTCGGTGATCTGAGATCTCAATAACATATTTTCGATTACATTGCATTCACTTGCGAATCAAAACACTTATCTTACTGGACTTCACTTCTCCGCTATCTTTATCTTGCTTCAACTCTCATAAAAGGACAAATTTCTCCAACCTCACAATGATCTCAGGCCCGTATAACGATACTGGGTTCCTACGACGTTTCAATTGCGCGCAGCGCTCTTCGACGACCTCAATTCACGCTTGATATTATCCGCAGCGCCTTTTCATCACAAGACCCAGCACCAAGCACACTCTGAGCGTTTGACTTCGCAAATTTGCTTATCATTATCAACATCTTCACCATATCCTCTCAAATATCTCGATCTTCTTCGAATTTTCAGCTTTTGAATCTACGTTTACATATTCACTACGACTCTGACTAATCTTCATGCGGATCTACGTTCAACTCGCAAATAATCGCAACAGCTTCAAATGTTCCTTTGGACTCGAATTGGATTAGACCGACTACTGCTCAACTCCTGAGCTCGCTTTAACAAGATTCCGAAATATTAAAGGCTTCGTTTCTACAATCATGGCGACTCCGTATGACGACGACGATATGGATCGGTACATGGAAGATGAGAATTATGGTGGTGGAAACCTTTCACCTCGTGCCCCAACCCCGGAGATGGATTTGGATAGGCACAGCGAACCGGATGAACTACCACCAGCAAATGAGGTGATCCAACACCAAGAGAAAAATATGACAACCGCGGACGATCTTCAGCAAACGCCACCAGCGACCGAGACGGCCCCATATCAAGGGACTGATCCCGACGAGCTTCAACTATCGATTGGACGTTCGCCTCCTCTACCAGACCCCTATCCTAAACCCATTGCAAGCTTTCAGGATCAGTTTCACCCGGCCGAAAAAGCGAATTGCAAAGTCAATAATGAAAACCCTTCTTCAAATATCGAAAATGAAATCCAGAATCCTGACGTCGATGTTCCATCGAACAAGAAAAGGAAGTCTCAGGACATGAAGAATAGTCACGGTAAGGTGCAGAGGGGACAGGGTGAAGACGACGACGACATCGTGATCATTGAACCACGCATGGCTTCTGAAGCGGCACAGTCGAGATGGTCAGAGCCTCGAGTTCCCACGCTCAGACGACCCGAGGATGTAGAGATCAAAAAGGAGACGGTTGATGAGTCCTCAATCTCCCGGAACCACACGTCTCCGGAAAAGAAGCCGACTACGAAATCTGAAGCCCAGATCCTTGCGATGCTTGCAATAATCAATGATCCCCAACCTGCGATGGAGGGTGCACGAGACTCACCCAATGGAGACAACGAAGAAATCGAAATGTCAGATCACGAGCGTATGGATGTTGATGCGGCGATGGGTGGCGGTATATCCGAAGATGTGGGTTGGATGGATGAGGAAGTGGAGCCAGTGGAGGAAAGTGATGAATACACCAAGCTCCTGGCTACGTGCAATTTACTCGAATCGAAAAAACGGCAGGGCATCATGTCCTATGATGAAGGTTATGAGCTATCAAAAGCACAAGCAAGGCTCAAGGATCTTGACATAATGAGAAACGCGGCTCAAAGAAGGGATGACACCCCTCTGTTTGTGGAAGATTCTAGGAGAGCAAGGTCCTCCAGTACTCCTCCAGAAGAAGATGCATTCGAAATAGACGACGATCAATTTGGCGATCATAACGGCGTCACGGACGGTTTTTACGATAGCGATACAGAGTTTGCTAACAGATTGCACGCGGGCCTTGCTGGTGAGCCTGTTGAAGAACTAGAAGTGTCCCCAAACCCGAGGACGGCAAAGAAATCCCGGAAGAAGGCACCAAAGAATACTAGAGAGGCATATCAACAGAAACAAGAAAAGGAGGCCTCGAAGGCGAAAGCAAAAATGCAAAAGCAGCAGGAGAAAGCAAGCCAGAAAGCCCGAATTACGAAGAGAGCAAAGCAAAAGAAAAATCACAATTCACGAAAGGGCAACACATTGATGGATCAAGGTCTTCAAAATGAGTTTGATTTTGCTGATTTATTGAAATCCGACATCATCGACGACCATCATCGGAATGCAGCTCGCGAACATGGCTCTGGTCCAGCAATATTGGGGTCCAACAAGGTAAACCAAATTCAGCAGATCTTTAACAACATACCACCTCCAAAAGATGCATCGGAGAAGCGTACGATCCTCACAGACAAGAAGAAATTGAGAGAAGCGGCTCAGTCTTTTGGATACGCCAAAGTAAGGGCAGTGAATGGGAGATGGAAAGTTGCAGGAATGAGCTCACCATTGTATCATCATCAGCTCCTCGGAGCGCATTGGATGATTACACGTGAGTTATCAGAGGGAAGACCCCATGGTGGACTTCTAGCGGATAGCATGGGACTGGGTAAAACTATCGAGACTATTGCTTGCATTACAGCCAACCCTCCTCCCGAAACGGACATAGTAAGAGGCGTCCAAGCGACATTAGTAGTTGTACCTGCTGGATTGGTCGTTCAATGGCACGAGGAGATTATAAAACACAGAGAATCGGGCCATCTCAAGAAGATCTTGATGTACAAAAGCTCGAAGAGCAATGTGTCGAAAGAGATCCTGGAGTCGTTGGATATCGTGATTTGCTCATATCAAGAGGTTATGAAGCAATTCCCTTTCCCGGATACTCAAGACATGATCGATTTGGCTAGGGTTCATCCAGGTAGATGGCTAACTCGATCAGGAGAGGAAGCTGGACTGCTTCATCAAATTAACTGGTATCGGGTCGTTCTGGATGAGGCTCACTTGATCAAGAACTATTACTCTAAAACTTCGATCGCTTGTCAGAACTTGAAGTCGATTTATCGATGGTGTCTTACTGGTACTCCGTTGATGAACAGGATTGAGGAGTAAGTCATCTCCGCAAGGCAAGCAATTATAGACGCGGCTAATTTGCATAGGTTCTACCCGTATTTGCATTTCCTGCGAGCAAATTACACAATGGATCAACAGACTTTTCAAAAGCACTTTTGCGACCCGTCAGTCATAGAGTGTCGGAGTCGACTTGGCATTCTTCTTTCCTATGCGATGTTGAGACGAACCATGAAAACCACTTTGCTTAATCGTCCTTTGATTAGTCTGCCTGACCCTAAGGCCATAATTGAATATGTCGACTTTTCCGACGAAGAGAGAATTATCTACAGAATTGTAAGCTGTCCTGTTCTTTGAATAGAGCTGAACTGACCGAATACAGACCGAAAACAGATTCCGCGACATGATCAACCAATACATTGCGAAACACGACCTCTCCAAAAACTACGCTCATTTCTTCGTGCAACTCCTTCGACTTCGCCAATGCACCGGTCACCCTTTCATGATGGAACGTACAATCAAGGAGTGCTGGACCCTCGACGACGCTCAAGAAGCTCGCCAAAAGTTAAACGCTATGAAATCTAAAGCGACTAAACCGTTCTATGAGCGGACTAAGCTCTGGGTTAACGGTCGATCATCTAACACATCTGAGGATTTCGAAAACTTGTTCGAGAATGAATCTGGCAACTTTGGACGTGAAGATATGGGGAATTCGTTTAGCATGCGGACCGCGCTGAAGTCTTTGAAGAAGGTCACGCTTGAGAAAAGAGTGCACTGTGGGATTTGTGGCGATTTTCCGGTCGCGCCGTTTACTACAGAAGTTCGTAGATCCGTTATTTCTTCGGTACTTTGCTAATGCTTTCTAGTGCAAACACACATTTTGCAGATCGTGTTTGGAGGAGTATATTCATCGCCAGACAGCCGAGGAAGATGATGTAAGTGGACTCAATGGCGATCAACTTGCCCAGCATAGGCTAACCTCATTCTAACAGGTCAGAGCTACGGAATGCCCCAAATGCGGCAGTGCTATTTACGACGTCCATAATGAAGGCAACTCTGAGGATGACATGGAAGATGCATTCGATGAAGACGACGATAATGAGATTACTGATGGGCCCGTCTCAACCAAGCAAAAAGGACGGGTCCCTGAATGGAGTCTGGGCCGTGATGCTTTCGGGTTTGAACCACATACCAATCATTCGACCTGGCTGCAACAGAGCGACAGAAAAGACAGTAAAATCCCACTAACCTCCTCCGCCAAGATCACAGCTTTGAAAGCCCTTCTGCTGAAAGCATTCGAGGAGCAACCTTTGGAAAAGGTAAGTTTACAATTCCTGAACCTTTCTGAGACATTATAATTCCCTCATTTCACACCTCCTAACTGGATGCAGATCGTAATCTACGTCCAATTCCGCATCCTCGCCCGCATCGTAGGCCGTCTCTGCAACCAAGAAAAATGGCCCTTCCTCTACTACACCGGCGACTGTCCGCCCGCCCTTCGCGCCAAAACCATCACCGAATTCACCACCAACCCGCAAATCCGCATCCTCATCTCCGGCTTGAAATGCGGCGGTCTGGGCCTAAATCTCACGATGGCATCTCGCTGCGTCTCCTTGGATCTCTGGTGGAACCACGCCGTCGAACAGCAGGCTTTCGGTCGTATTTTCCGGATTGGCCAGGAGAAGAACACGGTTATGACGCGCTTGGTGGTCAGGAATAGTGTGGATATGCGGTTGCTTAGTATGCAGGCGCATAAACTGAGGGATGTGGAGCGTTGTTTGGGGGATCATGGAAGGAGGGTTGAGGAGGGGGGAACGCTTGGGGTGAGGGAGCTGGTTAATCTGTTTGGGTTTCTGAGGACGGAGGGCGGGGAGGTTGTGGGGGTTGAGAGTGATTATGATGATTGATGGGGGTGGGATGGGATAGGGGATATTGGGGGGATATGGGATAGGAAATAGGGTGGGGGACAAGGGTTGGGTGGATGGGATTTGCTTTGATTTGATACCCTGGCGTACTAGGATTTTAGTTTCAGAGCTAAGTTATCATTCTTCAGATAGGTTGGGGAAATGGTGAAATATGAATGGAAAGAATTTACAGGGAAATAGCGTTGTTTTTGAGGTAGGTCTTACCCCTTTTCAATTCCTCTTGTGTCCCGAAGTATTTTAGCCATTTTGGATACAATGTCCCAAGATGTTAGAGGAAATTAAACTGGCCAGAGGGCAAGGTAGAAGAACCGATCTAAGCGAGTAGTTTAGTCTAATGCTAACCGATTATAATCTCTCTTGTATCGTGGAACAATGTAAAGAATTCGAACATATTGTTTCAAAAGCAGAGAGGAAAATAAGACGATGTTCGGACAGGGTGTAGGAGATATAAAAGAGAGTATAAATTAGGGATTAATATTTTTTTTCACCCTATTTCGATCTCTCATGTATTCTAGAACAATATATAAAACTCGAATAAAGTCTCTTAGAAGTGTAGAGGAAACAAAATTAATCTAAGTAGAAGGTATAGAAAGGTGCAAAAAGAGAACAAGATGCTATTCATCGAGTCTGTTGCTGAATTATTTTAGTTCCTTAAGTGTTTTGAGATAACTAAATTATTATTCTAATACTATTCCGGAAGGGTTAAAATGTATTCCATGGGGAGAGGTATACTGTAGATTAAAAGGAGAAAGTGATATATGTGTTTGGGATGGCACGCGATTCGACAAAACGTACGAGATGATCGTGGGAGGTAGAGGGGAAATTATAGAATATAATATTTATAATAGAAGGGAATGGAGGAATTTGTTTTGTTATATTGTAGCGGGGTTTGACGTGGCGCATTGATGCTTTCATAGTCGCGCCTGGCTATACTTTTTAGTACTATGCCAATATCAGTCAACGAGACTGGGAAGTATAGGAACCCGAAGAAAGAACATTTTTAATGGTTGTTCAGCCTTCAGGGGTGAGAGTATTGGTGAAATTAGCGCAAGAACCAGATTCCTTGCACCAAGTTTTGAGGTAGAGCGGGCAAGACTATTGGGGATGCCTTTTGCGGAGAAGTTAGAGTTCGTGCCCTGGGAAGAGCATTGGAATCCGTATGAGACGTTGAGAAAAGGGTGGAAGAACTCCTCTGTAAATAAAGAGAATTTTTCAGGGCTCCAACTCCGATCCGAAATTTATGGTTCATGAGGAGATGAGAGATTTTATCCAACGAGATCTTGGGGAGAATGGCTTTGAGGTCGTGGGACTGGGTGGCGAAGTTGAGAGGATCAGGCAGACAAAATCCTCTCTAGGGAGACTGTAAATACTGGGACGGTTGAAGCAGTTCAAGCGATGAGGGAGTGCATGTACCCAAGTCTGACTGAGGATCAAGTCATGGAAGTTCTAGACAACACGCTCAGGGTTGCTGGAATGGATCCGTTTTTCGATATCGTACTCTTCAACGAGGATGCCCGCAACTCATATGGAGAAACGGTTGGAAGCAAAGTGCTCGAGGCCGCAACTTTTGTGCTGATTGATGTCGGGTAAGAACTACAAACCTTTTGTTATTGAAAAGGACTAACGGAATCAGCGCCCACTTATTTGGCTACTCATCCGATATTTGTCGTACATTCTTCCCTCCATCCTTTACCAAACCCACCACCGCAGCCGAGGTAGCCGCCCTATCCCCTATTATCCGCACGAAACTCAGTGTCTGGGACACTGTCCTTGAAGCTCAAACTCAATCGAGACATGTTCTCAAGGGGTTGTTCGTAATTTCGGTAGACTCGTACTGCTTCCTCCTGGTGTAGATGGAAGACTCGATGTGGCCCATACCAGGGCCGCGAAGCATGTCATGGAAGAGAGGCTGCCATCTTGAATAACTGTGTCTCTAAATTCTATGTCAAAGATCTAGCATTCTTATTCCGGTATCCCTTTAGAACAGTCATCAGTCGCGGGGCTCGACTTTGTTCAAGGTCAATACCCAAAAGCTAATGCAGCTGCGCAGACTAACAAAAGATTTTGTAAATAGAGAGGTTTTACAACTTTTGGGATTGACAGATTTACTTCCTAGAGTAGTTTAGCTCTATTGTTTCACGCTACTTAGTTATGATCCCACCGGCGTTCGGAGTAAACTTAATAATCCCAAAAATACCTTTAGGACTATATAGTCCTATAGGATTATAGGTAGAATTAGAATACTCGAAGGGTCGTTACCTAAAGTAGCTAGAGAATTACTTCTAAAAATAAGGCTATTTCTAACTTTAATTTAATAATATAGAGGTAATTACTTACGTACATCTATTCTATAATAGGTAAACTAAAGTGAAGAAAGAAAAGAATATTAAATACTAGATAGTCTACTCCTAATACTAATTCTATTCGATTACTTTTCATTACTTCTATTACTCGTTTTATTATTCTAATAATTTAGCGATAGCGACGTAGCGACCACGAGGTCGAAGTATCTAAAATGACTCTAAAACACTTTCTAGGGGTACCCTTATCTATATTATCCTATTAGGCTATAAAACCTCTCATTTTGTAGTTACACAAATTACCTGGCTCGTAATCCCATTTTATGAACTCCGCAAGTTGCAAACCCTCTCTATTAGTGTCTAAAGAGCTTCTGTATGATCGGCGCATAATGCTACATCAGGAACAAAAGACGAGACGACATGAGGTATATGTACTTAATAAACCAAGTATAGGGTATTAATCCCCGGAAACAAGGCCGATCGGCAAAACATTCACCAAACAAAATTACCAAAGAAAATTAAACTCACGGTACAAATCCGGTCTTATAAAAGGTCTTTGTGGTCGATGAATTGATTAGAAATCATTTTGACCATGTATAATTGTATTTCCCCTCAGATTGTGCAGGTTCTCTGAAAGCCAAGTTGAATCCTATCCCACGGTCGTAAATACGTAGTACTAACACTCCGAATATCCTTGTGCCGGCAGCCGTTGACAGTTATCAGCAGGGTTTCCTCGTGGGGTGTGTCGTTTCAATTCATACATTCGTTCGGCTCCTTCTCGCCGGTCGGGTTGGATATATCCTGCAGTCTCTTTTTCGTTATGGTTCGTCTTGGGTCGTCGTGGCAAAAGAATCCCAAATCAAATTCCAGGCGCCAGGAACCATACACGGCACGGCTGCGTTCGACCGTGGCCCTTTAAATTTTCCACTAGGGCCGATACCCCATTTTAATGGACTGGGGAAGGATTCCCGGGAACCTTGCGATTAGATCGACATTGGGGTGCATTTTAGAACAGGGAGTCAGGGGTTGGTTCGAAGGGTGTGGCTCAAATTTAAATTACTTTTTGTACCTTTTAACCTTTTGGTTGTGTAGCGACGGTGGGGTGGAGCGATGGATCGGGAGCGGGATGTTTATAAATGAATTCGGCAATTGAGGATTTGAGAGATGTTTCAACGTTTGAACCTTTGGTTTTATTATTCGTGAGGGGAAGAATTTCCGATATCCTTAATTTTTTAAAGGTTCATCTTAGCAACCCACACAACCTATCGCTGACGAATAGTGGCAAGGCCTCCATTTTGATAGAGATTTGATCCCGCTGTCGCCAAAATGAGAAAACTCGGAAAATTTTGAGCTTGTGAAAGGTACACAATCCCAACCCTTTTGCAGATTTTGCTAACACGAAATGAGCAGGTTCCTGGAGAGACTGCAAATCACATCCGGTACTTTGTATAGCAGCACTGACTACTACATCTGCCTCGCGGCAATTCACCAAAAGGCAATACATCTAACCTCGATACTCCATCTCGCCGGTCCAGAAGAGCTTTCACCAAGATCAGGACTTGCATGAGGGGCACCCCCAGCCTCGCCAGACCCTCCTCCTCCTGTCAAAGCAGCGCTATCAAAGAACTTGAGTACGATGACCTCATCCGATTTCTGCTCCGGGAGATAATACCATTGAGGACTATCAAGTTCACTAGCGCGCACCTTCCCATTGGACTCCTCGTACGCCTTGGCAACCTCCTCTGTCACAGACACGGCTTCGAGCTCTCGGAGAAAATCGCCGCCCATGGAAGGCGCCGCAAGCATTCGAGATTCGTAACCCAAATAACCCAGAGCAGTGCCCGTTGGAAAAGACGATCGCGGAGCCATTGCCAGCGGGTCTCGTTGTACCGTTCTCATGGGCCGCCAAACGCTATATGCCGCATATCGCGGTCCCAGCTTGCCATCTTTGTTATACTCTTGGTCGATGATTCCGTTGCTCTCCTTGTCCTCTGCGTTTACCTGGGCGGCAGCGCAGATCTTCTCCTCGGCTTCAATGACACCAGCCTCGACAGCGGCGGCGTAGATGTCAGGTCGCCAGCGGCGGATGGACCGTCTGGCTCCGAGAGACGTGTAGTCAACGTGCGCCCCTCTTGCCGGCTTCAAGTTGTCTGACGATGCGAGATGTGTTGGTCTCGTCTCGTCAGTTGCCTGATAATCCACGGGCGAGCTCTTCTTTTTGCCACAAGCACGAACTGTGAAGGCAGTTTCGCGGTCAGCGAGATACTTCAAGGTTATTTAGCGATCAAACTTACCTTGAGGTCCGTTGCTATCTTTGGCAGGCACCTCGCCGCCTCTTCGCACAATACTATTTGTGATGAAAACGCGACTTGCCCCCGTTAGTTTCTGTACTGCTTTCTTGACTTCAGGGTAGTAGGTCTGTTCAAGAGTCTCTAGGTCATCGCAATCTTCCGCTTGTGATTCAGCGTCCACTTCAGTCCATCTTGGATCGAACTTGACCGCGGTGAAGCCAAACTTTTTCAAAATTTCGGCCGAATGTGACCACGACCATCCCAGACGCTCATGTTCTTCACTTTTGATCCTTTCACCGCTGTAGAGCTTGCGAAGATCATTCAGCGGATAGGTGATGGGGATTTGGACCACCTTGTTGTTTGTCGTGTAGCCCCTGTCCCATGCGTGTTTTGAACTGTATCGGACACCATCATCGACCTGATACTTTATGGTCACGATGGTTTTGTCGTCCTCGAACGGCAAATGTCCACTGGCTTCCGAGACGTGATATGACATGGTTTGTAAGTTGAAGAGCTACCAAAACCGGCTAAGAAATAGAGTTATCGTGTGTTCATGAGATGAAACATAGAGAGCATGCGTATAACATGTTTCTATTGGGCGTCCAAGTAGCTATTGAGAAAGGTGCAATCTACGATAGTCTTTGAGGCAGCCGCATGCTTAGAGCTACCATGCCTACTTAGAAAGCAGTGCACCATAAGCAAAGTACCAGGGGCAGTATCCAGCACTTCTTGGTTTGGTCCACGGTGAAGCTTTGGTTGTAGCATTAAACAAGACAGGCTCCATTATTTACTGTGAGAACAGAGTGGAATCAGCACTAGAATTAAAAAAGGGGGGGAATTGTAGATCTATACTAGAAATCAGCCCTGTGTTGATCCTAGTTCTGACCAGACATAGCTTCGGCAGCGCATGCAAAGTCATCCGCCCCAGCCTCCGGACTAATCTAATCGTTGATTCGCTAGCTCGCTCAGATGTGCCTCTTCCGTCCATTCGGAGCGAGCCAACGATTATGCGTCCGCTACAGGGCTATAAAATGCTTGATGATGCTTAAACAGCCACTAACAGCCCTCAAAGCGTGTTTCCTGGAACCTTCCGTTCTTGAGGTACTTCGAAGTAGAAATAGATCCCTCAGACGCAAGCCTAAGTGGGGTGAACCTAACACAATGCGGCAATCCCCGCAAACCCCATGCTCCGAATACCGATGCTAACTTCCTACAAGCTTTGCGGAGGCAGATTTTCTTATCCCCCCACTGCCGTGACAATCGCACGTCCGTGCGACGCTTATTTGACCAACCAACCGGTTCTAATTGCAGTATTCTAATGCTCTTATTCGATGAACAAGCGCATACACGGAAGTGCGATTCTCACATCAACGGGAGATCACCTGTGGTGTCGTCATTGCTATTTAGCGAGAAAACGTATCGTCGAAGGGCGAGATGTTCGGAGTATAGTACGTGTTACCTAACTACGATAGACTATATTAATTATTTTTATTTAATTCTAGAAAAGATATATATACTAGATCTAATTAAAATAATTAAGACTATATACTTAGAATTTAATATTTATTTAAATAATCTTTATATATAGTAATTTATAGCTTCTAGTATTACTTACTACTATAGTTAAATTATTAAAAACTCTAATCTCTATATCTTTAGAGTCTATTAATAGTCTTTAATAAATTATTCTAAAGAGTTTATTTTATATATTAGATTTTAATTAATATCTCTTATACTAGAAGCTAGTTAATAAGTATTATAGTTATTATAATATAAAGCTTTAAAGTAGTTATTTTATATATAATAATCTAATTAGTTATTAAATAAGAGAGTTCTTTAATATATATTATAACTATTAAGATATACTAAAAATATAGATAAAATATATTAGCGGCTAATTATAGAAAAGTTCTACTCGAGATTAGATACTTTTATATAAAACTAGTAAGAGAGATTAAAAAGAAATTATTTAATTAGGCGATGTCTACTTTTAAAGTAATTTTTATACGTGTTAGTAGTTAGTTGCGAGGGGTTGGAAGTAGTAGTTTAACATTTAGTAGTTCGCTTACCGTAGTACGTACTGTAGAGCTCTTGCCATCAAGCACAAGTGAGGCACAGCACAGTGCTAGGTAAAAGGGGATCTTCTCTTTGCTGGTTTGCGAGGGGTTCTCTTCCATTTAATATTTACTGGTTCGCAAAGACTGCGTTTTCATGTCTACAGCGACGATTTTCTTATCCGGCAGTTACACTGTTAAATGTAGAACGGAGTGAGATAAGACTGATATCGTCAGTACGACACCCTGTACTCTCTTATGATTTGCTCATGAACAGAACTCGCCAGATCTTGTTGTTATCTTATAGTTGCCCTTGTGCACCAACGCGGCTGGGTAGCAGGAATTGTTTTGTCTATTCTATGTGATTTACAGACCAGTTGAAATGTTTGAGAGTACCATGTTTGTGGAACCGCGGGAGCAACAAGAGGTTGAGCGCCTTCGGGAAAAGAACCGGGTCGCTAAACGGCTTTCCAGTACGTAACGTCAAGGAGACTCGAGAATCCAAAAACGCTGATTTTCTTTTCTCGGATAGGAGCGAGACAAAAGCAGCTCGAGGCAACAGAGACTACTTCTCCAAGAGCTCCAGAGCTGCAGGAATCGTCAGAAAACGGACACTTGCGTCGTTCTTCAGGCTCAAACGGCCTCACAGGCGAGACTGCTCAAAGGAAATCACACATCACACCCATATTGGGCTCTATTTACGATAACTCGGATCTCGTCGGTCATGTAGCCACAAGTGCTGATGATGATTTGGCCCGTTTTGGCGACACCGGCACAGTTCCCGTGCTTCACCACATGACGGTAGATGAGCTGTCCTTCACCACAGGACATAACCACATCAGTCTTTCCGACAGTTTACAGCAGTACTCCATGAATACGCCGCCTTTTAACTCCTTGTCTCCATACCATCAATCCTTCTCTTCTGTGAGCAGCAACCTCCCCAGTTTCCACTAGCCTATATTTACTGACGGGGTTAACAGCCAAGCGACTCATCTACAATGCCGTCCTCAAGTTCGATGCCTGATATCACCGTGAGATCTTTCATTTCTCCCCCCCATATGAGATAGCTGTTCAGAGCCTTACCATTCTAGCAGACCCGAGGCTTAGATGAGAAAAGTACTTCTAAACTCCTTCACATTGCTATTCGGAATGGCACGGTGGGGATCGCCTCGTCCTTGATCAAGGCTGGTGCAAACGTAAACTCGGTGGACTCCTCGGGCTCCTCTCCCCTGCATTTGGCCGTTGAGCAACGGCGACTAGACGTCCTAGAGCTGCTGATAAACTACGGAGCGAACATCAATGCTCGGAACTCTGAGCAGATGACGCCGCTAGAGATGGCGGTACGGGCACAGGACAAGCAAAATGTGGACGTTCTTTTGTCGAAAGGAGCTCAAATATATTGAGATGATGGTTTTGTGGCATGGCGGATTAATGTTTGGCGCAAAAAGTTATAGATTTGGAAGATACTCGGGAATCATTAAGTAGCTTAACAGAGCAACTAAATGAAAGCCACGTTTATTTCAAGTATATGATTATGTCTTGACTGTCTATCAATAGAATCTAATGTTGACTTCTAGTTGTGTTACAATGCGAGAAGTTAAACTATGGCGTGCGGCTCTTTTAGCTGGACCGTGCTCCCGAGAGCCGCCAGCGCGATCGGCAAGCTACGGAGTACGCCACATAGTCGAATCAAGATTCGGAGAGCTTAGCCGCCTCCGTCTCGAGTAATGGACGAGGCCCAGGACTCGTTTTCCCACGTCTCCAATCTATCTTCGCAGATTCCATATCTTTCCCACCAAAATACTAGGATACGTACCGCAGAATGTCGGGGAGTAGATCAGATAAGCAGTAGGGAAAAGGCGGGAACTTGCCAAATGCGAATACAGTAATGTCTACAGCTTGCCAACCCACGTATAGTACTCCGTACTCCGCAATCACTCCGCTCCCCAGTTCCCACAAACTAAACCAAGCGTGTTGTCACTATTGTTTTCATTGGTGAGCTCGTGTTTCATGTTTCATATTTACTTCGTACGGTAGGGTTTCGATATTCATCTGACAGTCCGGCACGTGACCGAAAAAACACTGATTTGATCGGCCGTCACGTCGAAAGTCGGCCTTTGGAGGTGAAGGGGGGGTAGGTATAGATACTTGTCGGGGACAGGATACACCGTAACACCGGCTATAGGGCCAAAGTGGCCGGTGCGTTGGACGGTCGAGCGGTGGACGGGGCGTGACGGATGGGACAATTTGATTTAACGGTCTTTTCGAAATCCCATCGTATCCTATCGTACTCCGTATGGGGAAGGTGATAACAGAAACCGGTTTTGGACCAGGGGGTCCTGAAGGGTCCTTGTCGTGAAGATCTTTCCCCATAAGACACCCTGATCGATCACCGCACCGGGACAGCCGGAGCTAACTATGCGGTGTCAGGCTGTCAGCCCAACGTAGCACGACCTGCCATCTCTGGGGAGGGACTGGTTAAATTAGGAAAGTGTTTTCAAACTCAAGCAATCTAGGCTTCGTTCCTAAATACCGGCTACGATCCAAATATACAACTCTTTTAGGCAAAGGTATTTTACAACATGACCATGCAGGATTATGCTCCTTGGAGTTTGTATTAATTATGAGGCTATAGTGTCGAGCCCAGTTACATTATAATAGCCCGGAAAAGACGTGAATATAGCTAGAATGCCGAGAACATTTACAAAGTCGAATTAGTTCTAACAATGGCCGGACGCAACGAATTTCTTATCTGGGAGAATTCACCTGACACTCGAGGTTGGTGCTTTTGAACTCTGGCGTCAAGAATGCTTTGTTGATTCCTGCAATGGCTGACCAATTTAGCTGTCTTTGAGTGTGAGTGGCAGTTCATACAGCGCAATGGACCGCACAATTTTGACAACTTGTACATTGCACTCAAGTCTCAGACAAGTGATGGCGAAGGCACACCCGCTGCTGCCGCTGCCGCGGGCCAGGGGATATACATATCAGAGGGATATACATCTGATTCGGCATACCTACTGAGTCCCAGGAAAACCCCTGACTTCGCGGCGTTTATTCAACAATGTACAACCCAGAAAAGTGGCTTGCTCGTGCTCCAAGTGCCAAAGGCAAGTGGTTATGTTGTGCACTCTGATCCATGGAAGTTGAGGGTTGCAGATTGTGCCCTGATCTCATGCACAAGAAGCTTTCTCTTACCTCTCGAAAAGGTAGAAGCCTACGATCACCCCATAAAGAATGTGGAAGACATCGCCAAGACTCTAGGTGCTGCTGTTGGTGCAGTTGGTTCTACGCTCTCGCTAAGTGACGGATCTGTCCAACAGCTAGAATTCCAGCTGGAACGGCGACTTTCTTTTCCTTGGCTTTCCGCCAACGAAATTCAACCACGGCGGTTGTGTGTGCTTACATGGAATCTTACTGCGGCCAAGAGAATTTCATGGGCTACGGCAAATTGTCTGGGCATCAAGGTAGTTGCGATGAGCACTGGCCCGTGGTTAGAAACAGACAAGCCCCCAAGTGAATACATGCTGGACGGCTACATCAACTGCGATGTGACGCCCGATGCTAGTCTGTGGCACAGGGTCGTCGCTGCGGTCAAAGCTTATCCAGATCCCATCGACGGCATTGTTGGGCCTTGGGATGCATTATTGGAGTCGACTGCAAAAGCTGCAAAACACCTGGGCATGTTCACACCAGGACCAGAGCCATTCGCGATCGCAACGAACAAGTTCCTTACACGCCAATTGCTAGATCCAAAGGCGGAGAGCTACTTCACTGTAGAATCTGTGGAAGAGTTAGAAACACGGTTGAAATCTGGCATCCCGGTCGACTTTCCAGTTGTCTCCAAGCCTGTCTTAGGAACATGGAGCTTCGGCGTCTACAAAGCAGACAACGCCTTGGAGCTGCGTGACGCCGTTGCCCAGACACTCTTCCTCGCTAAGAAGAACGAAGATAAGAGAATTATTATCGAGTCCTACGTCGATGGACCGGAAGTGGACTGCAACCTCGTCCTCCTCGACGGGGAGATCTTGTACTCGGAAATTGTAGATGACTTCCCCTGTCAGGCAGATATTGCTGAAGACAGCGTTGGCGCGCTATTCACAGAGACACAAGCGGCCGTGCCATCTGGACTTCCCAAAAGCGAACAGAAAACCATCACTGAGTTCATAGCTGCAGCAGTTCGACAACAAGGCTTTAACACCGGGGTGTTTCACTGCGAGGCGAGAATTCGCAATTCGTCTGTGGAGTATGTTTTCGCCAAAGGCGCCACCGTGCCAGACCTCGAACTGAAAGAGAACAGTAGTGGGGGACAAACATCAGTGTTCCTCCATGAAGTCAATGCAAGAATGCCCGGGCCGATGAGCTCAGCCGGCAGTCTCGTGTCTCGCGGTATTGACCTGTTCGCTCTGCTGTTCTTGTGCACCGCAGCCGACTGGCCACGATTCAAGGCACTCTCAGTACCTTTCTCTCACGATGATGTTTGTGATCACGTCTGGCTCACCAACTGTATCATACCAGTCAAGCTAAAGAAAGTTATGCCGCTGTTCCCTGGCTTCACGGCGGAGCAAATAGACCACGAGGCGGTAGACAGCCAGCACAGTCCCCTCTTGGCGCTTTCAAAAACCCACCCGGAACTCATTGAAAACGTGGTGAGGCACTCCGTCTATATTGAGTCCGCCGCCAAACTGGCGGGGAAGGAAGGCGATTTCATCTGGGCAACCTGCATGGTTTTGCGCACACCGGTCAGCAGATCTCATGCGCGTTTTTTGGCACAGCGCATTCAACAGGTGTACGAGGCATTTGTATTGGAAAATTACAACTAAGACGGAGTCCGTAGGAATTTTTGGGGGGACTTGATAATAGAGTCTCAAGAAACTTGACAACATTTTGACGAAACCCCTTGGTTGTTTTTCGCGAACCCAACTGATATGGGATGTATCAAATAGTCGTGATAAAACACACAATCAAGCAAGATAACCACCTGATTCTGTGGTTCTTAGAGTAATAGGTGTCTTGATAGTTAATCTGCAAAGAGCAAGACAAACTTCCCAAATTGTCAGGTCTTCAAATTATCCCTTTTAATTTCTCGCTTATGAGAATGTCTCCCCCTCCTTCGCTTAAAAGTGTAATAAAGCTAAATTAAATATCGTGATCCACTTGAAGCGAACCTTTGCGCTCGTCACCCCTCCTTGAGTTTTAAAGCCTTCCATTTCTGAAAACAGTATTGCGAGCATATGCGAATTTATAACCGGCGATCGCTAGCGTATTGGAATTTTGACTACGTGTACTTATGAATCAATCACAGGAAACCAAGAAGAAAAGTCTGTTAACTCTTATATATTGTATTCTATAGAGACGACATTGCTATATAATTCTGCGTTTCCAAGCTCGTCCTTGTGTACTCCCTTTTATCAAGCGGTCGATGAAGATTTCAATCGAGCGAAACCGAGTCAAAGGCATGCTGAAAATCGGCTATGAGGTCGTCCGAATTTTCGATACCAAGCGATAGCCGGAACAAGTCCTCATATACACCCATTGCCTCATTTTCCTCTGCTGAGCAGCCTTTGTGTGTTGTTGACCAATGATGGCCAACCGTGGTTTTGGCATCTCCAACATTAGGCGTGTTCGCTATCAGTCTAAGCGCATCCACTACCTCCCAAGCCTTGTCGATACTCCCTTTCAAACCAAAAGTCATGACGGTACCGAACCCGTTTTGCAGGTACTTGCGGGCAAGCTTGTGATAAGGGTGGTCGGCAAAGCCAAGATATTTTACCCAGGCAACCCGTGGGTGAGCACGAAGCCAAGCGCCCACGACCTGTGCATTTTGATGCTGTCGTTCGCAACGCAGGGAAAGGGTCTCCACACCGATGAATAGTTGCTGAGCTGCCTGAGCTCCAAGACAGGCGCCGGTATCACGCATGAAGTCCCACCGCAGGAAGCTCATATATGCTCCACCTCCGAATTGATCATAGAGACCAGCGTTTTCTCCATTACGACCTCGTCTTGTGTGAAGGCGAGGAAAACGAGCAGCGTTGGATTGCCAGTCTGAGCGTCCCGTCTCAACCACAATTCCGCCCAGAGTAGTCCCGTGTCCACCTATCCACTTGGTGGCCGAGTGAATAACGATATCAACACCAAATCGAAGCCGGACTGAGAGAAATAT
>NW_007360999.1:1178598-1336084 GCF_000409485.1 Glarea lozoyensis ATCC 20868
CCGGAAGGTCTTTGCTATATCGAAACGGCAAATCTTGATGGAGAGACTAATTTGAAAATTAAGCAAGCTATTCCTGAGACATGTGAGATCATCGAATCAAGCCAGATGAGTAGATTAGGAGGAAAGCTCCGTTCCGAACAACCCAACAGTAGCCTGTACACATACGAGGCGACGTTGACTCTTTCAGCTGGTGGTGGGGAGAAGGAGCTTCCTCTGCAGCCAGATCAACTGCTTCTCAGAGGAGCTACCTTGCGAAACACTCCTTGGATCCATGGTATTGTCGTATTTACCGGCCACGAAACGAAACTCATGAGAAATGCCACGGCTACCCCTATCAAGCGAACTGCCGTTGAGCGACAGCTCAATATGCTTGTTCTCATGCTGATTGGTATTCTAATTATTCTCAGTGTCATCAGTTCTATTGGAGATCTTATCATCCGAATCAAACGTGGAGCGGAATTATCGTACCTTGGTTACGCGGCTTCTACCACAGCGTCAGAGAAGGCTCGGCAGTTTGGCTCTGACATATTCACATATTGGGTCCTTTACTCTGCTCTTGTTCCTATCTCTCTGTTCGTTACAATTGAGTTGGTCAAATACTGGCACGCCATCCTCATTAATGACGATCTCGATATGTACTACGACAAAATGGACACCCCAGCAGTCTGTCGAACTTCTAGTTTGGTCGAAGAATTGGGCATGGTCGAATACATTTTCTCCGACAAAACCGGTACGTTAACATGTAATCAGATGGAGTTCAAGTCCTGTTCGATTGCTGGTATACAGTATTCGGTAGACGTTCCAGAAGACCGCCGTGCTGTCATGCAAGACGATGGTACCGAGGTTGGAGTTCATGACTTTACCCGATTAAAGGAGAACATGAAAACACATGAGTCCGCGGAAGGCATTAAACAGTTTTTAACGCTACTTTCAACTTGCCATACTGTCATTCCAGAAAGGGTTGAGGAAAAGGGTGGAGCTATCAAGTATCAAGCGGCCTCGCCTGATGAGGGCGCTCTTGTTGAGGGTGCTGTAATGATGGGTTACCAATTTACTGCACGGAAGCCGCGATCTGTCCAAATCACAGTTGAAGGACGAGAATATGAGTATGAGCTTCTCGCCGTCTGTGAGTTCAATTCTACTCGGAAGCGTATGTCAGCAATCTTCAGATGCCCAGATGGAAAGATCAGATGTTATTGCAAGGGTGCCGATACAGTTATCCTTGAACGTCTGAGCGCAAATAACCCACACACCGAGCTCACACTTCAACATCTGGAAGACTATGCCTCTGAAGGTTTAAGAACTCTTTGTCTAGCCATGCGTGAGATTCCAGAAGAGGAGTTCAAGCAGTGGTGGCAGATCTTTGAGAAAGCGCAAACCACAGTTAGTGGAAATCGTGCCGATGAGCTTGATAAAGCAGCCGAACTTTTAGAAAAGGAGTTCTATCTCCTAGGTGCAACAGCTATCGAGGATCGTCTCCAGGATGGTGTCCCAGAGACTATTCATACTCTACAAGAAGCAGGTATCAAAGTCTGGGTACTGACTGGCGATCGACAAGAAACCGCGATCAACATTGGTATGAGTTGTAAATTGATCAGTGAGGACATGACTCTCCTCATTGTCAACGAAGAAACTGCTGGAGCTACTAGAGACAATATACAGAAAAAGCTTGACGCTATCCGGACACAAGGCGACGGCACCATTGCTATGGACACCTTGGCTCTTGTCATTGATGGAAAATCACTTACTTATGCTCTAGAGAAAGATTTGGAGAGAAATTTCCTTGATCTTGCTGTCATGTGCAAAGCTGTGATATGTTGTCGAGTCTCACCACTGCAGAAGGCTCTGGTTGTCAAGCTTGTGAAACGTCATCTGAAGGCTATTCTTCTCGCCATTGGCGATGGAGCAAACGATGTTTCCATGATTCAAGCCGCCCACATCGGAGTCGGTATTAGTGGCATGGAAGGTCTCCAAGCTGCGCGCAGTGCGGACGTGGCCATTGGCCAGTTTAGATATTTGAGGAAGTTGCTGCTCGTTCATGGAGCCTGGAGTTATCAGAGAATTAGTAAAGTCATTCTTTACTCGTTCTACAAGAACATTACTTTGTACATGACACAGTTCTGGGTAAGTAATTGTTTTGCATCATAGATGGCCGCTAACTTCTATAGTATTCGTTCCAAAACGCCTTCTCTGGAGAAGTTATCTATGAATCTTGGACACTTTCGTTCTACAATGTCTTCTTCACCTTCTTCCCGCCTCTGGCAATGGGCATCTTTGATCAGTTTATCTCTGCGCGTCTCCTCGATCGGTATCCGCAGCTCTACCAAATTGGACAAAAGAATACATTCTTTAAGATGCATTCTTTCGCCTCATGGGTCGGAAATGGTTTCTACCACTCTTTGATCCTGTACATCGGTAGTCAGGTTATTTGGCTCTACGATCTTCCTCAGGCTGACGGTAAGACTGCCGGTCATTGGGTTTGGGGTACTGCCTTGTACACAGCCGTTCTTGCTACTGTTCTGGGCAAGGCAGCACTTGTCACGAATATCTGGACGAAATATCACGTCATCGCCATTCCGGGTAGTATGATTATCTGGATGATCTTCCTATCCGTTTATGCCACTGTGGCTCCGAAATTGGGGTTTTCTACGGAGTATGAGGGTGTTGTACCCAGATTGTTTCCTAGTGCGGTGTTCTGGTTGCAAGGACTCGCACTCCCAATCATTTGTCTCTCGCGAGACTTTGCGTGGAAATAGTGAGTATTTTTCTTCAGGTCATGAAACATATGCTAACCATTTGGCAGCGCAAAACGAATGTATTATCCACAAACATATCACCACATTCAAGAAATTCAGAAATACAATATCCAAGATTACAGACCTAGGTATGTCTTTGCTGTGCCATCAAGGTTCCCTTTACTAACACACTCGTCTCAGAATGGAACAATTCCAAAAAGCCATTCGCAAAGTACGACAAGTGCAACGTATGCGCAAACAGCGTGGTTATGCCTTCTCGCAGGCGGACGAGTCACAAACTAGAGTGTTGCAAGCTTATGATACCACCAGAGAACGTGGTAGGTATGGTGAGATGGCGAGTTCTAAGCCTACCCAAGGTGGATTTTGATTTTGAGGAAGCGCGGAAAGGGATTGTATTATGGGACTTTTAGGAATAGGATTCGTTTAGTTAGGGACCTAGACACAAATGTACTGTGTAGGAATTTTCACAATTTTACGATTGGGTGTTTGATGAGATGACCGACTAAGATAAAGGCAGAGTAGGTGATTAGGTTGGTGATTGTATTACTATGAATTATGTTGAATCGGGTTAGGTGGCTGGGAATCCCGAATTGTGTTATTGATAAACCCAAATCATTCGAAGGAGATCTGTTTGCCAAGTAGTTGCGTTGAAACTTCATAGTTCTGAGTGCACTTGGTGTTAGCTACTGAGCGCCTTCACGTCATACTCCAGAAATTTCTACCCAATTCCAACAGCTCTCGGGGAAGGGAAAGATCTGCTTACACTTTTAGCACCGAATACAAGTCACATCGGCACTTCGACGATTCTAACCCCTCATCGCAAAGTAGATAGGGAACGCTGATGTGCAGTACGATCTTTGAACTCGTCAGATTGCTTTGGCTGCATGAGGGAAGGTCTCAAGAGGAGTATGTCAGGGATCACTTCTGGTTTATTTTAGGTTATGAAAGGAGAGATGTCTGACTTTCTGGCGGATGCGTACTTTGATAGAATGAACGGATTCTGGATTTTATGATTCTGGAGTAAATAACTGTGTGCCAGAGCTCTAAGGGGAATTGTTTACTCGATTTAAATATTGCTTCGTGGGCGAGGTGATACTGAAGGTTGTTTGGGTGCAGAGGACGAGACCTTTTACTGGTACCGTCTAGAGATACAAGGTTTTTATAAAAGATTGTTCTTCTTTAACTAAACCATTGCTTTTTTCCCACTAGGAATTCTCAAGTCTTGGATTTGAAGATAAACAAAATTTTCGGTCGTTGAAGGTGATGTATATAACCATTTCCTTGACCCCCACCGTTGCATTGGGATAAGGTAGAAAAGTCTTGCAAGTTATGCAGCACACGTTGTTGTATCTGTAAGCATGTCTTGCACTTCATAGTAAGAAGGTGTCAAATTATATACGATTGCTCCTTAAGTTGTATGTTTCGTTACTCTTTGCTATTGGAATTTTCGAATCTCTGAGCGGCAAGAGTCAAATATAGGGGATCAAGAATGATTGACATTGAATTTTATTCGACCTAGAACTGATTAACAACGGCTAGCTATCTTTTACTTCACTTGAAATTAATAACCATGTGACATCAAACTCTATAAATTGGAAAGTAGATTCACTCTTGATACCATCTCTGTAGCTTGAAGAGATTTTGTTGCATGTCGCACTTTTCACGTCAAAGGTACATCAAGGACCAAGGATGGCTTGGTGCTACAAAAGATAACTGCAAAACCTACCCCTGGGGTCCTTAGCACCTGAAAAATGTTCAGCATAACTTCCTTGTCTTGTTCACCAATTATCTTGGGCATCGCAGTCATCGGCTCAAATTGCTTACAAAAGCAAGACAATATTGCTCTGACGGTATAGTTTGTTGCATGTTGCACTTCCAATGCCGATTAATATGCACAGGAGATAGACGGAATAAGTTATTAATCGGACGATCTTTTAGATAGGGTTGAAGACTGTATAGGAAGACACCTTGAGTGCAGAATACACGAAATAATATGAATTCAAACTGAGAAGAGTATTTGATAGTTATATTAGTATTAGTATCTCGGGGACAGTGACGACTCTGTAGAGAGGCAAGTTCTCGTCAATCGAAATGGCAATCACTGTACCCAGCGCCAGCTTTGATACAAATTTGATGATTGGATGAAGTGAGTCTAGTTGGCGCGAACAATTATAGAGAAGACAAACGGTTTTTGACCCATTAAGACGTCGGTGGAATTAGAAGTCCTCTATCGTCTTCCAATTATATGTGCTTCGTGCCAACTTTTACCAACATCTTGGATAGAGAACCAATTCATTACAACAAACACCAAAGCCACCCACTTCTTTCACTTGTTCTATCTTCATCAACAATAAAACAAACTTACTTGAACTTTACTCATGGCCTTATTCCTATTCACTGAGCAATTTGGATCTCTAAGTACGATGGTGTTTTCGTTGCATGTCGCATTCTCAAAGTGAAGGTAACTTTGCAATTATAGCACTTTTAAGTTTTGGCACAATTACTTACATTCGCTACAGCATTTGATAATATCTCACTTTTAAGAAAACACACTCCAAGTTAATGTACGTTTTTGAACAACTTTTGTTACACATCGAATTATTAGCAAAAGCCAAAGGTAGTAAACCCATGCCATCTCCTTAATGGACATATTAAACAAAACTTCTGTTCTTGCCCGAACAGGGTCTTATGCCATGATATACGAATGCGCTGTTATATATTTTTGTTGTCCATAGTGTTGCGCCACGTGACCACCCAATCGGGACCAACTCATTAAATCCAACCAATAAGATTAGATATTCTGGAAAGGAAGCATATTTTGTTGCATGTCGTAATGCCAAATGCATTCGTAATGCATTAGAACAAGGCGTTCATTGATTCCCCGATGATTTCACTTGCTTAGGTGGTATAGTGACTTGGCCAGTGTCCGAGATGGCAGCAAGCAATTCCCTGAAGCCAGTTCAAGTACATTTCTAGCACAGGTCAAAGCATTCTTGACATCTCTGGAACATTTATAGTTAATCTCAACACATATTGATTGAATTGTATACGGGAAGACTGTATGATGAGAGGGCCACAACTATGAATTAACACTTAAACAGAACGTTTAACGCAGTCAAATAAATTTAAATAAAACCTCTTTGAGACATTGACGATAGGCGAAAGTAGGTTTTCAGAAGCAATCTGATGAATGACTAGCTCGCAAATTCACAAAGACTCGAAATCATAAAAGGATAACTTAAGTTTAACTGTAAGGATTTGAATTTCACAAGTTGGACAAATTATTTTAGATCTACCTGGATCTTTGGCTCTCTTCATGGACTGGAGCAATCTGCTACCACAATTCATGTTGCATTGTTGCGTTACAAGCTCAAGATTCAAGACCTTCTCCTATAAATAACTTCAACGTACAGAAGACTTTGGAGGTCCAAATAACAAGACAAAGGTCAACCAGTTAACTAGATAATGTTTTAATTTAAGAATTTGTTTTCATTAAATATTTCATATGATTCTTAAGATTAGGGGCCTGCCAAGCTAGCATCGGCTTCAGCAATGAAAGATAAGACAAATTCCCATTGTTACGGCTAAAGAAGAGAATTCACCTCAAAGGATCCAATCCATATAATTGCAAAGCCTCCCGTCCTCTAGACGGAGATAGGAAATTTGAGAATTACCGTGCCAATGTCCTTGTCCACCAGAAATATGGTACCTTTGATGATCTGCAACATGGCGTTAAGTGATGGATGATCATCGGCAGTGACGGCAAGCGAGCTGATTTGATCGCAGACAGTATCTCAAATCAATCCTGGAATTAGATCGTGTACCAGCAGTAGCTCATTAAATCCTTTTCAATGGCTCAGTCATTATTATCAATAGAATCTGGATCTCCGGAAGATTCTTGTTTTTAAACCCCAATTGACAACCGAGGCGTCTCGCCATCTTACTTAAACATTTGGTGATTACTGATCACCACTAGGAGTACTTCTCGCTTAACCTTACAGTAGCCTGCATTAGGGCATATGATGTCGACAGATGATGCGTTTCAGGGGTATTCAACCTTATTCTTACTTTGTATGACTGCAATACTCTTATCCTCACAGTCGGCTCCCACAGCTATAGAGGTGGTCAACCCCCAAAATTAACGGAAACGTTTCATTTGGAAGAAGCAACATAAAGTTCAGAGAAAGCTCGAGCCCTGAATAGTATTAAGCAAATCGCTTTGCTTGCATACATACCCTGTCCAGTCTCTAGCCAGTTTTGACGTCGGTATGGCTCCCCGCGGCACCGTGGCACGCCGCGGTCCACAGGAACTAATAAGTGCATTGATAATGTCAACCCATTTCTCGGGGCCTTAAGAGCCGTTTCCTGGCGACGACCAGAGACCGGTGGTAACACTAAGGAGACAAGACAATTGGAGAAAACCTAAAATCCTACCGCGGTCTAGTTGGCAACCGTTGCCGCCCGTACTCGCTTCATCTTTAGGATGCTCAAAATCAAGGAAATGGACGTGGAAGACGAATTTAACAAATAGTGCAATATATGCAAGTATTTGCCATCATAGCGGAAATATGCAGCGTTGGCAGAGGCTATGCTCGTAACATTTCGGTGCATCTTTAACCGATGCTTTAGCTGTTTACAGATTTAAGATTGGTCTAAATCACGCCGCTCAGGAGTCAGGTAAGGGACAGGCTGCCAAGTCGACCTTTATGTAAACCCCTTCAGTGTGCATCATTCTACTGTAGGATCTCTGCAACCTTGTTGTTTCTCCGTCAAGGTTGTCCCTGTACATCAACTAAGGTAGTTGGGCTGCTCTGCAACTCAAAATTAGCTAGAATAGTTCAGCACCGAGGTTAGAGAAACACTGTTTGTCAGAAAGTGACTAACGAGGGAATTGTTCATAATACATAATTGCTTAGTGTCAAAAGTTACGGTATCTCGCTGATCAACACGTTTATTAAACTGTATCTTGCAGTAGTAGCTACATGATCGGAAGTGACGGGACTTTACAACGTGCAGTACTATGAGTCTATGAAGCTTTCCTCCAAAACCCCGAGACTCATGTTCGTGCATTATCGGTCTAGGTTTGCTATGGCCACTTGTGTTTTTTTGATACTGGAGATTCTTGCTTTAAAGCTTATGCTGGGATCAACCTTAGCTGAGATGCGTGCTCCCGGTCACACCCAAGAAATATTTCTGCCGAAAATCATTACTTACCACAAGATTTGTTCTTCTGTCGTTTGAACGGATTCTATCTAGGAAACAAATACTTCTTTACGCCTCGGAAAGGGGTAGCTGTTGACTAAAACACTGTATGTTTATGTGTAAAGTTATTCTTAGATTTAGCTTTCCTGATGTTGTAGGAGCAAATTGCCCGGAGCGAAAGTTTTGAGACCAATAACTACCTATTAGCTCTTGGGTAACTCCAGTTGTATAGATGTTCAGGAGTCCCTCTTATACCTTCTCCTGTCGTTTGCATTGCTTCAAATCCGTTGTTACATCTCGATTTCTGTTCGAGTCAGTCCTTGGATTCTTAACTTCGAGGTCCGTTTCTCCGAGACAATAACACAATCGTTCGTCTCCCAGCTATTGATATGGGATATGCTCGTGAGGTAAGTGATGATCTTGGCAGACATGTGATTTTCAAGCCGGATGTTTGTGACTTTTGTCAGCTATCGTCGTATTCCCGAAACATGCACAGATAGAGAAACATCAAAGCATGGGATTCCGGAATCTCCATTGCGTCCACCTCGACCCACAATCGAGGCGCATGTGTTTCTCCAGTTCTTGTTTCATTTCAACCCCACGCAGGCGGGTATAAATGTCCGTAGAGTCATTTACATTGACAGCTGCCAATTGGGGGGACCCTGATTAAAATATGTCAAGGACAGGCAGCTCAGAAACTCCCCATAGAGTAGCTTATTTTGGACTCTGCATTGACTCTGTTTTGTGTCAGACTCCTACAGTAGTTCCGCTTTAGGTTTGGGGAGTTTTGGCAATGTTCAAACTCAATGTTTCGGGGAACTCCGCGATTTGACGTGATATCGCTGAACCATGGAGCCAGTCGAATTCTTAAGGGTATTCCAATATGTTATGACCTCCGGGTGACGTAAAAGGGTATGATTTATTCTACCTACTGGGCGAATCAACCATGACTGAAGGAACTCTTCATGCCTCATTGCGTAATTGAAGGATACAGGACCAAAGCGCAAGTAGAGTCGGCTCAGTCCCTAATATCTAAGCTCTTTAGAGTTTGTCAGTATCTCCAGTCCTACTTCCTAGGCTTCGATTATCGCCGTCAAGGGAGAACAAGAGACACTACTTAGCTGAAGTTTATCCCTCCAGATAATTCTAAGTAAACTTAGAAAATTCCATGTCACTGTCGGTATAGAATTTTTGTTCGATACACTTGCATCGTTTCGATTAGGGCTACCTCTCCTCTATATATCTGATGGCGGATCGTCAAATCACTAAGTAAACTGACTAAATATTTACCGAACGACCCGGAACAAATCGTCATTAGTCCAATAATTGAAAATTCAGCGCAACAGTTTATATCTAGATTTTGTACCAAAATTCTAGCTTATTTTAGCTATCGGTATACTCCATGCGAAATGCAACAGAAGATCTGTCCAGGAAGACACAAAGAAGCGAATTTCAAATAGAACAACATTAAAACGACGATTTTTTCCAAACTTTTCGTCACTTGAATTTCTCGATATACAACAAAACATCTAATTAGTTTTTTTCTATCATGAAAGACTCTTCTTTCTACCTTAATAAGACCACGAATTCTTCGTTCTTTCGTCACTTGCCCATTGCGATATGCAACAAATGATAGACAGAATGTTCGAGAGCCTAGGAATGAGCATTTCGATGGATATAAGTGACTAAGAAGAAGTTTTGCTGGACCCCAAAGACAGCGTGCAACACTTGTGTGAACCCGCTTTTGCATCATGGCTCTCGAGCGAGAGTGTTCATAGACCATAGTGAGTCACAATGTGATAGAAATTGAGGATTTGCCCGGTTGAAATTCGTGGCACGAAAAAAAAACATAGGGGAAGGTACCTTAACGGTCTCGCCAACGCTGGGCATACAAAAATCTTCAGCACTTCTTCATAAGTCAGTATCTCATTATTCTGGGAACGAAGAAAGGAATAGCTTGCCCTTATTTGAGGGGAAAAGCTACTAAGGAATGTAACAGACTTCAATTACGTGCAAAACTAGCACATCACTTTACGACACATCTACCAGACATAAAGAACTTAATGTGTAATAGATCTCAATGTGATAGCGAATTTGAAACTATTGCAGGGGTGTTTCTGGAAACACCGTCTATTACTTGATATCATATTCAATCAGAAGATTCTGGTTGAAACAAGTACCGGATCATATAGCCAGGCTTTAGCAGAACAATTAAACAGACCGCTGGGAATTTCCGACATGCAACAAAGATAGGTGATATTCCAAATTAGTCAATAGCGTTACGTTTATCAAAGCTTTATGTTGCATGTCGCATTGTGGAAGCCAAATGAGGCTGAACATCGAGATCGAAATGAAGTCACAGACTGACCGGGTTTCAAAGGTTCGATGTGCAACAAAACGTAAAGCATCTTCTCACAATGGAATATAAGGCGTTGAGTGTTACCTTAAAGTGGTCATTTGGTGATGTTTGTCGCATGCCGGATACCGCTTGCCTGGATAATAGTTTAAGTGGGTGGAATCGAAAGAGGAACAAAACAACAAACGAAACCACGTCGCTGGAACTCGACATGCAACAGAATATAATCTGTATACCTGATCAAGCGTCTAGACTGTGGTAAATAGTTCATTCTCGTACAGTCTTCGAGAATTCTGTTGCATGTCGAATTTTGCTGGACTTCTGCTGGACTGGATGATCAGTTGACTAAATTGGAATCAAAATGAAGCCGAAAGGTAAAACTAAAACATGTTTTCGGAATTCGACATACAGCAAACATGACATTTCTATCTGATCAAGCATTCAGACGCTTAGCAACGGTCTTTGCTAACAAACATAACGTTCTTTTGTTGTTGAACCCGAAACATGGACGATGCTTGCAGATGACTTGACTCCAAGACCTGGTGATAAATCAGTAAAAGAACTGTTCTGAGGTGTATGGCTTCTTCTCGAAAGCTTATTGGATGAAAATGGAGTCTGGAAACAATTTCTCATCAGCGGACGCCGAATTTGAGCACGACGTTTAGCTGAACCGTACCTTTGGCAGATATGTATGAGCTAGAATACGCAGCGTTACTTAACTGTGGAGGGTGATTTGGCCTAATAGAGACACCAGTTTGTAGCTGGATATGCAACTCTATTGACTGAATCTAGAATCCACTATAGCGTCAACAACAGCAAAATATCTTATACCGGAGTCGACCGAAATTCGAAAATTCTCGAAACAAACGACTGTTGCCATGCCACCGTTCTGAAGACTTCACGTTAGTTTTCCAACGAAGAGAAGGGCTAGTAAATTTAGCTGGCGATGACGGAGCGTTTGAGGCCGTCTAGTATGGAAAGTAAAGGTATATGAAGGTCGGTATTTCGCCTTTGGTTTCTCATTATCAGACATTGCAACAAAGAATATGAAGAGCATCCGATGTCCAGATGCTTGAAGTGAAGCTGTGTGAGGAAGATGGATGTTCAGACTGTTCGAGAAGAGGTATTTATCCACAAAAAAGGCGGTTCTAGCTTAGGACTTACACCCTTTCCCCTTGGTCACCTGACTACATTTTAGGATCTTACTCTCGGTAGATTTGTTATGCTGAGACAATCGAAAACTTTTGGATGACGAAATAATTCTATTTCCTAAAGGTCATGTGATGGCTTGGACGAAATCACTATGAAGTTGTCTTTAAAATCACATGATGACTAGAAGATACACCATCCCCCCTCACGAAAGTTCAGACCACTCGCTTAACCTTCCCCACGGCAAACTCCTCTCCACATCCAAACCACTATCTTCACCAACCTCCTAGCTAAAAAGTACATCAACCTTAAATCTCGATCTGACTTAAAAATACACTACGAGTCCTTGAAGGTCTATTCTCAAAATAGACAGAATCAATTCGGAATTTACCGGTCGCCATCCTAGCCCCTGGCTAAGACGGTAGGGCCCTGACTAGTCAAAGCTGCATCATCACACGACGTAACTTCTCCTCATTTAGACGTGCGGTCTAAACAAAATCTTCACGACTAGGATAACAGCCAATTAAGGAGAATATATCGCCAAGTATGTCTTGTTGTCGGAGAAAGGTGTTGATGGGAAGGAAGATGATGAAGCCAAGAAGTCGAAGTCAAGTACCGTTTTTCGAACCAAAAGTACCGGTGCCAGAGTTGGGCAAAGAGTGTACGTACTACGAGGATGTTGATATTTTGACGGCATGTTACTAAAACTTCAGACTTTTGGTCGGGCCAAGAAGATGAACTCAACACCAACAGGAGTACCGCGTCTAGAGCCAGAAGACCCGATGTCAACCGGACAAGCATTTTAAACATCCATTTTGTTCCGTGTGGTCCAGCCAAGAAGACGAATTCAACACCAGCTCCAGCACCGTTGCCAGACTCCACGAGAAACAGAAAATGCCCACAACCACCAGGAACAGGACCATGTTTAGAGCACAATGTACCGACGCCAGCCGCCAAACAATTCGAAGCTTCTATCTTCAGACTCATCGTCAAGCCAAGATACCGACCACAACACCGTCTTCAGCAGTAACCCCACCGGTACCAAAGGACGAAATCCTTTGAGATCGAAGAGAGCCAAGAGCTCCTCGTCCAGAACTTTTGATCCAGAAATTCTACAGTCCATCCCAGATCGGGTAACAAATGTTGGCGAAGATAGATATATCATCATAAACCCTCCACAAACCGTATCAAACGAAAGAACCAGAACCACCCGATCAATCCCAACCACACGAAACCAACCCAAATGAACAAACCCAACCCAAGCAACCAGCACCAAAACCAGCTAACCAAAACCATCAAAACCCATCGCAACCATCCCCAACACCCCCAAGCCAAACTAACCCAGTCCATTCCACCTTTGCCTAACCCTCTGGTGACTCTAATCTCGATCCCCATTAGACAGCCCACCTGGCCATCCGAAAAGAAATTTCTTCCCATAATGACGTCTCAATGACAAAGTCCATCCGTTGGATACCGAAATGTATGTCTCAATCGACAGATCGTGAGAAAAAGAGACATGGAACATGTGACCCTTGCGACAGAGCAAACACGTAGAAATCGTGATGAGTGAGATGACTTCGGATTGCAGACCGTTCTGTATTGTGAGACCAATTGCCCCTTGAATGATACTGTAGAACCATCTTGTAATCTTACCACAAGATAGTAACCCTGCCTTTGTTAGAACCACATCATCACAATCACTTCAAATCAAACCCATACTATGTAATAATAATATCCTCATTCTTCGAGGTCTAATCTAAAAATCTATTCTACAGGATAGATAGTCTGTCTGTCCGCATTACAACACTTGACCCCCCTACCCCTACAGGAGCACCCTTCGCCCCTTCGCCCGACCATTATTAAGTAATTTTTTGATGTGCCTATGCGGCCATTAACCTCTAAGGATCGAATGCAATGTTTTTGATTAAAAAGTATATATGTAATGTTTTGGGGTATCATGAAGGCATTCATTCATTTCGTGGGTGTAAGGTTCGTCGAAAAAAGAAAAGGAATGAATCATTTTTCGAATGTGTTGATGATCGAATTTTAACGTGACACTCGTCGAGGTCTTTTGAAATCGGGTTCAAATTCACCCTCAGACGAGCAGACGTCGCTGATGCTGTCCGTTCTGCCGTAAACGACATTGGACTGTGCAGCCATTCGCGCTCTTTCAGCATTGGCATCACTGATCAAGCCAGGCAATTGACGGCGACGAGCATTGATGTACCAGTTGGAAACTTGGTCTGTGATTCTTAGTCATCGTACTCAGATTGCGGATTTGTGAACTTACTTATTTGCAATCCAGTGCGGGCCATAAGTTCAAGCTTCTCCTCCTCTGTTGGGTATGGGCGATGCAAGTGACTGTGGAACCATTCTCGCAAGATCTCCGTGACCTCTTTGGGTAAGTTTCCTCGTCTTCTCCTTGGCGCTGTCTCATTGGGAGGCTCATTCGCTCCGTAACTATGGCCGTTGGAGTATGTATTTAAGTGTTGGGGATTGCTCGAAAATGGCGTGCGCTCTTGAGAAGGAGCATAAGGAACCGAATGATGTTGTATGGGACTGTAGTACTGATTTGCTTGTTGCGGATGATATGCAAAGGATGCAGATCTTTGGTGAACCGTAGGGACAGTATACTGATTGTGAACAGGTGGTGGATCCAAAGGAGCGGTAAGCATCTGTGGGTAGGTGCGTGTCTCCCTTACGGGTTCGTAATTATAATCATACATTCGAGTAGGCTGCAAGCTTTCGGCCCTTGTATGTGGTTTGAGTCCGGGTAGAGCTGGGAGAGTACGTTTCTCAGGTTCGAGGGTACGGACAGGGCTGAAGTTGACCTTGGATTTCTCCCGACCATTTCTATCCCAGTTTCCGTGGTTGAATGTGTCGTATGGACCGGTGATTGGCGTTGTCCTGCCACTTTGTGGACGAGGGGATGCGTGGCTCGGTGCGTGGTAGGTTCGTGGGGTTGCCGCTTCGATCTCTTGGTCGCAATAAGGTCTGGCTCGTTTGCGTGTGTTTGGAGAAGGTATATATGCCGGATAAGGTTGATTCTCTACTACAGGAGAATAGGTTGTTCTGACATCCGGTCTCGGTTCAGGTCGGGGGTTCAAGTATTCAAGACCAATAGCCTACAAGACGTTAGATCGAAGAGATAAGACGGAAGAACAAGACATACGGTTGCAATGGTTGGAAGCCGAGGTTGCGTTGTTTCATGATGGTAATTACTCTCTTGCTGGAAATTCCACAAGCCATGTGGGGAAGTTTGCCGACCATAGTGTTGAGGGTTGTGTTGTTGTAAAGTAAGGACCGACATGTTACCGTATGGCGACGGTGGAATTGATCGAGATGCGGCTCTAGAAGGCGGCAGCTCTCCCATTACAGAAGACGAAGTGCTTGTCGTCTCGGTCGACAATGAAGTCGAATATCCAACACGTTCTTTATTATCTGGGCGTTGCTCGTTAGTCGACATGTGATGTTGAAGGGATTAAGATTGATGAATGATAATTAAAGGGTTGCATTGAACGAGATAGAAAAGTCCACATACCTTCTCGAAGATCAACCTCGAAAAGCGTGCTTGGCTTTAGGGTTCTGAAAGAGCGGAGTTAAAGAGACGTAGTGGCTGTGTGTAACAATCAGGATGGGCCTCGGGACGATCTCTTTTCTGTCAGCGACAGCGACGAGCGTCAATGGCGGTGCTACTGCAACTAAATTGCTAAGGAAATCAGGGTACGTGGGTTGTCCAAATGTCCAATGTCGATCAATTCTTCTAGCCAGCGAGTACCGATCAATGCTGTCTCCAGGACGATTTCTGCAGAAACAAAATATGCTCGGAGGGTGTGAAAACAGCTGGGGGGAGGGCACTTAAGTAAGGCTGCTGTGGGTGAACGTCAGTCACAGACCAGAGAGACAAGTCGCCCAATTTTGATCGGTCTGAGGGGAACAGATGACATGGATCTAAAATCGACTGCCGGCGTGGACGACTGGGTTTTTGCCAGGCTTCCTTGTCGGATTTGTCGCTAGAGCCAGCCAAGCAGTTTCCGTGATGGTTCGTCGACTGAAAGCACCATAGGTCCCAAAACTGCTCATCCGGGTGAGAGGTGGCTCCGATGCTGGGTGACGGTGGAGCAGGCACTTCAGTAGTCTGGTGAGTTGAGGAGTTGGTTTGAGTTTACTGAAAGGGGCGAGTGCCAGTGCCAGTGCCAGTGCCAAAAAAATATCGGGTCGCTTGCCCCTAGGTCTAAGAGGATATGGAATTCTCGAGGGAAGAGGAAAGGACAAAGGGCCAGGCGGCACACGAACAATTATCGTAGGAAAACGCGATCCACAACAACCACAACCACAACCACAATAGTCACAACCAGCAAGATCATAAGACAACCAAACGCCATAGAAGATCAGGAAGATCGGCCATGGGGGTCGTCCACTTGGAGCCACGGTCCTGCGATAAACCTCCTTCTTTTGCTCACACACGGGTCTCCACTTCGCTGGAAAAGGCACAAGTCACGAAATTCTCCGACGAACAGAGGAACCTGAAGACATTGATACCGGACCAGGGGGAAGCAGCTGCGGTGCAGGACAGGGCAGTTGAGGGTGCAGTTTGAGATGCAGAATGCCGGGCGGAAAGCACGGAGCGAGGGGAAGCTGGAAGGCTTGCGATTTGATCAACGGCTTGACTCCAATCCCGCTTCCCTGCAACGATCCCCTACTCCACGGACGTGCATCTGAAGGGACTGAAGGGACCTCGGGGCAAGGATGTGATGATGGCGTGGTGCAACGGCACCAATTCTGGCAGTGCTTGGCTGTAGGGTAGTTCACGATCCGGGCTGCAGATGGGCGGATGGGCGGCTGGGTGTCCAGCGGGGCGAGTCTTGCTCGTCCGTGGTCACTTCAAATTTAGCTCGACAACTCACTTTGAAAGTATATGCGATAAGCAGTCTGTTTGGGTACTGCATGACATGACATTGCTTGCAACAATGACGCTGCCTTGTCCAGACCTGAATGCATCCGTGGGTAAAGTCTATGGTCAACTAGCAGATGCTTTTGACTGCTGCAGATGGACTCCTCTTGTACGCACCGTGATAGCGCGGCACGTATTCCGCTCGCATTCTTGCTTGGAGGGAAAGGGCACGCGGTTTGGACGCTACGTACTGAGCTAACTTTGTACAGTAGGTCCAAGTCCTGCCAGATAGAGTGACAGAGTAGGAGTGAGCCAGCGATGCCCCGCCCGTTTGCTATTGAAGAGGCAGAACCACAAAAGCTTGGGAAAAGGGCCAGTCTGATAAAGCAGTCTCTAATAATTACGGTCATTCCCAAGGACGTTTAAACCATTGCGAGCTTGGTGCCACCTCGGCGCTCTGCAGTAGCAGCTTGTGCACTTGTTTCGATCGAGACACGCGTTGATAATGGATTCCGCCAAGAGGTCTGAGTGTGCGGACCACGAGTCCAACTTGCTAACATCAATATCGGATGAGTGTCGAGTGTCACAGGAACTTTCTAAAAGGGTGATGTACCATTGCTGGCACGTCATCTCCATACTCGACCCACGATATGTGCAAACCGCCGGAACCATATAGTAATAAGAACGGTACGCTGCTAGATATGCCCAGAATCAACTAAGCAGCATTTGCAATTCATCAGGCGTCGAGTGAGGAATACATAGCCTGGACCGGTTCAGAAAGGTAATGATGCCATCATTGGGAAAGTGGCTCGTACAAATCGTACCTACGAAGAGTCTAGTTCTTTGCGATCCGCGTGTGGTAGCACCAAGGTTGAGCCTCGCATCGCAGGCGTTTCTATGGTAGATCCTGTCAAGTTGATCACCTAAAGAACCGCCAAAGCGGCGTAAGCAAGATTGCTAATCGGTAGAAACAATATGATAGATATCTGCGCTCAAAGTAGAGAAATACAGGCTTCCTTATACGTTGAATCCTTGCTATTCCAGCTGGAGTTGTTCAATATGTTTCAATCGAAAGATTGCAGGTTCAAAGCATTCGCCCAGGAGATCGCTGGAGTTCATCTATTTTATGTTGTTCTGACCTGTCAACGTCCTCGCAAGGCTAGACGGTTCGAACGCGGCGAATGACGATCGTCAGCAGGGATGCCACAGAAAAAGCACAAAATGACTGGTTGATCGACGCTGGGACCTGGGCAGGATTTCCCATCATCAAGGAAAATCCTAGCGGGATGTTTTGCAAGCCTTCGCCAAATTGTCAACGCTGAATTGACAACTTGACAGGAATGCCGCGTTGCAGACCGTTCAAACATAACTTCTTAAAACCTGCAAGACGTTGAGGTATCGTCGAAGAGCAGCAACACCGGCAAGTCTCATCGGACGGGTATGACCTACTCGTACTGATGCGAATCACCACGAACTCGGTAAAAAATGATTATACTTTCGGTTCAGTACATAAATTGAGGCCCTGGCTTCAAATTGAACTTGGCAGTTTTAGCCTGCAGCATAAACGCCATCCTTGATGTTTCTCACAATGATTTTGTGCTGTATGTTTCGTTGAAACAGATAGTCCAGCCATCAATGCCACCCGGGCGGAAGCGCAACGGTTGGTGGTATAGCGTTGGCTAAGCATGGATATATGTTCAAACAAACGGCGATCTGCGTAGGATTATTCGTGGAGTGCTAAGTATCTCTAAGCTGGGGTGCATAATTTTCCGACATCAATACACTCCGAGAGGACAACTGAATAATATAGTAGTTGTGGCCCGCAAAGAAGTTGTGTCTAACTGTGTGGGTATAATTCTGCAAGGTACCTCTGCTCTGTACCTCTCGCTCCCAGACCGTGGGACTGTCAGAGGGTAGCGGACCTATCTTTCTGCTGCGCCTCGAGGTGTTGTTGGGGGCATAACTCACAGTTACCCCTGAGTGGCGTCAAGAAGAGCTGGATGTGGAGCAAAGAGTGCTATGAATAGTTTCGACGACTCTCGAGGTATAGTCGAAAACCCGAGGTATGCCCAGAAGTGCAATCGTTAGTCGAAACATAGTAGTCAAAACTAATCAGTGATAATCCACAGCAGCTGAAGCTCGCTAAAAGGACTCTTGCAGAACCCCGCTAGAGATCCGGTGTCACTACTGGCAAACGACCAGTAACACCCCCATATGCAGGTGCCCCCCGAATCACCAGCCATACGAAGCCGAGGCCAGTTGCTGTGTCGCGGTATTGTGGACAGTACAACGTGATCCCATAGTGTGTTGGTACAAAGCTCTGCTAGGAATTCTGGAGAAGTTGAGATGAGCTGCTTCCATGCTTTGTGCTTTGTGAACTACAGCGAGTATCACGAAGCTCCCGAGACATTTTCATTTGGTGGAAGTTGCGGTTTGATTTGCCAACTTGAGTTGGGCAATGCCTGGAATGTGTGATATTTCTGGCGTCTTCAAGTTAATAGACTGAGAGACTGAGAGGTCTGAAACAGAGGAAGAAACCTTAGATCAGCGTCCAGGACTCCCGTCCATGTTGAGGTTTTCACACCTATGACTCGCTGGACTCTTGACTACTGTAGCTCCTCACAGTGACAGGTCCACATCATAACGCCTCGTGGAAGGCACGGGTCGCACGCCAACGCGGGAGCGGGAAGCTACTGGATCGAGTGCTGAAACTGAAATATATATGTTTGAAAGGTCCATCTCATCATTCGGTTGTCCATTGTACGCGCTGCATGTCGCCTCTTTGTGATTGTACCGCTGCCTGTGTGTAGAGTCGTAGACGTCCCATCGGGTCGGCAACAATGGGTCTGTCTGTGGATGAGCATTGATGAAGTACTTGGACAGACCAGAGGAAGTCATGAATGAAGGTGGAGGCTGGCTGCGCGAGCTGCCTTAGATACCGAACTTTTCGGATCTAATTCGGAATCCATTGGCGTCTATAGTACTGGCGTGGGACTACTATGGTACAGGGGTAAAGCTTCCGCCAAGAATTCTGGTAATTTCTATAAGGTGCCCGAAAAATAAGTTGAAAACAACCCCTTCTAGCTAATGACGTTAAAATGACCTATCGCTACTTTTTAGACGATTTTTAGTGTGTATTTCGACCTTTTTAAAGTAACGAGTATTATAGATTTATAGATCTTAGTACCTACGCCTAAGTAACCCCGAAAAGAGCTTACCCGGGACGACCGATTAAGGGTATAGACTCTTTATTTCGACGCTAATTTCACACGAGTATAGATATACCTCTAAATAGGCTTTACTTACGATTAAGTTACCTTTACGATATCTTATTATCTTACTCCCTAAAAGAAAGCGAAATACGGCCGCTAAATCCTCCTTAATATACCTTAAAGAAAGCGCCTTATCGAGTAGCTAACTACCTCTCGCTAAAATAGAGAAATACCTTAGGTTAAGATACCTTCTATTCTAGGCTAGGATTACGGCGAAAAGGCTATCTAAACAGCCTTTAAAAAGGAGGGCTTTCGGCGATATTTATCTCGAAAGAAACCCCCTCTTTGTTACGAGCAGCGTCGGCCTCGGCGTCGTAATACTCCTGGGACTAAAGGTCCTAGGATTAGGCGAGGTTACGGGAATTAAGTAGTTCCCGGGACCGCCGTCTAATAGGTTAATTTAGTTAAAGTTAGTAATATTTATATTAGCGGATAGGCCCCGGTTTAGGGTACCGTCACGTAATAATAGAAGTTCGACAAGTTCGCTAGGCAAACTTATTAAACTAGCTAGGAGTTTAACGAGTTCGACTAGCGAACCTATTAAACTTAAGGAAAGGAAGTTCTATATAATAATTGTAATTTTCTTAGATAGGAGCTTCGTACTTAACTTATTATAGTAATAGTATATTATCTATTTGACTTACTCTTATTATAACGAATAGATCTCTAAATCTATAAGTAATAATCTTGTGCCTACTTCTTAATATACTAACCTTATAATAACCCTAGTCTACCCCGAGTAGAACTAAATCGTTACACTCTTTCGGCCGAAAACGTAGCCTAAAGGCTTACCTAGACTAAGGAATATAAGAACTAGTCGAACGAGTAATAGAATAGTATTCTTTAGAGCGACGAAACCTAGGCTTAACCTAGTAAATATATAAAGACTTAGATTACTCGAAGAGTCGATAAAGCTTATTATAGGGATTATATAACCGATTATTACTAAAGAAAGATAGAATAGATATTTTAGAGTAGTATATCTAGTAAATATAGACGCTATTAAGGACTCTTTTAGAAGAAGAATTAGAAGACTATAAATAAGGGTAGCTATTTTAATATTATTATTCTAATTATTAATAAAATACTCTAAGCCTATCCCGAGCTTTAATTTTAGTAAGATAATACTAAATAGCACGCTTCTAAGTTTATATTAGAGATATTTAAAAGAGCTAGAATTAAGGTAATAAAATAGCCGGTAAATAGTCTAGATTTAAACCTAATTAAGATAGTATAGGAATAGATAAAGGATTATATTTAAGAACGCTACCTAAAGGTTTATTCGTCTTATAAAAACCTTAGGAATACCGTTCTAGAAGCCTAGAATTTAATTATATACAACTAAATAAAGAGCCTAATTTAGGGAATAAGGGATCGATATAAGGTAGTAATTACTACTTAAGGCTATAGTATAAAATATTAAGAAAATACAAGATATAAGTATAAAGCGGTATTAGATCTATATAATTCTAGTAAAAAATAACTTAGCGTAGCTATTACGCCGGTGACAAAGTATATAGTCCTAGAGCGGGATTAGGATTTGGAGAGTAATTTCTATAAATAGTTAGGCCGGTAATTGCGAAAATAAAGCTATTCCCAACTTTAAAAGAGTAATAGAGTATATATTAAGAGAGTATACCTTCTAAGATAGAAATAATTAATATATAATTAATATAAAAAAGTATGGTTTTATTAGTTTAGTTACTTATTTATTATTTTCCAATTTTATTACCTCTATCTAAGCTATATATTTTCCGACGACAAGATAGCGACGGCGAGGTAGCGACGACGAGGTTAAAGGTCCTTAAAACCCCTTAAAACCCCCTTAGAACACTCGACAGGCTAGCCCCTGTAGTGGTAATCCCATAGCGCGCAAAACAACGAAAAAACTATAGGATTATAAGACTATATTCAGCATAATCCCACTATACGTGGGATTGGTGCAAAACGCCTCTAATATTGAATATTTCAAAGGCTAGGTTGGCTGGACGTGCAGTTGTGAACACGTGAGGAATTGAAGAACAGCAGACGTCGTTCGGCGGATCATTTCCAGATGAAAGTCTCTGGGGTTGGAGTTGCAGTTGTCGAACCGAAAGGGGGAGCGCAGGGTGTACGGTGATGAGGCAGAAACTGCAAGGCGCCAAGGCAGTTGTTTGGAAAAAGCAAACTTCACCTCGCCCATCCATCTCCAACACCCATCCACCTATCCAGTTTCAGGAAACATCTTCCAGTCTTCGAAACCTCCCGACGCCCGAACCAGCACATCCTGCAACGTCTTCGGCCGATGGACTGCCCATGCCACACCTGTCGTTCAAGATGTCGTGCACCTACTCGCTATTGCGGACGAATCAAGACGCTGAAGAGCCAAGACAATTCAAAACATCCCAAGCCACAATGGTGACAGCGGTCTTCCATTCGCGTTGCTGTATATTTCGCAAAAGGATCCATATGAGGAACTGCATGCAATATCCCGCTATGACCTGAGTATTCGTCAAAACTCGACTCGAAAGGAGGAAGTGATAGACTGCAAGAAACGGCGGACCTACCCTAGCTGCCGTACAATAGCGACGGAATTCATTTTAGTATCCCGGTGCCATCGGGCTTGTGACACCACACCAGAAATCTTATCAGCTGCAGTGTCCGTGAGGAAGCGCCATCCCTCTGGGACCAGGAACTGCGAAATGGGAATTTGAATGAAGATAGGAAACGCTTTGGCGATCTGAGATTAAGAGGCACCAGGTATGGATCAGTGCTATTGAAGCGACCAGCAGTGCATTTCGTTTGTACTACTGTCATAGAAACCACGCAGACTAAAGGTTGACCTGCAAAATCTACACTCGACACCGCAGCGGCGGAATCGCGAATCGCCAAATCTAGCAGAAGGCATGTGGCAGACGGCACGGTAACCTTACCGGCATGGTTGACAATAGGACATCCCGGCTCTGCTGTTGTTTGGCGGAATCGCTTGTGTAGGCATAGACGCAAAGAATCGATGCCATGCGAGCCCCGGGTTGACGGATTCGAAGGAAGTTCTGGTGTGACCGAAAGGGTTCTGCATTTCGCCTCGAAACCGTGTACCTCATAGACGACAGGTTACCTCTATCACTACAGTTTCTGGGAGTCCAGTCATGTCGCGAGAATCATCTTCACGTGCATGTCGCCGTTCATGCCCATGCCACCGGGCTCTGATAAATAACATGTTTGACAAGTACTGATTTCACTCCATTGAGACTACTAGCGGGGACTGGCGCAACTTTGGCTCACCTCTCATAGACGGAAATGCTCACGAGTTACACAATAGAAACACGTGTGAGGAATCGTGACTTGTCGATTTGCTGAAATGCAACCAACTCAAACATGTACTTGGTCATCATCATCGGAATTGCATTCTCGTATTGTCACTTATCAAGCCTCTTCGAGGGAATGCTTTGGGAACATTTATTTGGCTCCAACGGGTGCTGATCTATTCGTCCTACCGCCCTTTCTTGGTCGTCCCGACAATTCAAGACAGATGATACAAGATCATGCAGATCCCCGACTCTACTGCTGAATCTGACGTTGTGGCAGGAGTTACTACCTCGACCCAAGATTCAGCAGTATAGCCGTTGACTCTCCCGGATGTGATTCGACAACAATGTACGAGACTCGCGGAAAGCTGCACGCCACGCCTGTTAAAACGGTGCGCGGTTGATAAGCAAGACACTCTTGGGGTCGATTGGCATTATGTTGACAATAATCACAGCAGTGCCCCAGAGAAAGGTACCTGACTAGGGCGAGGGACGTTGCATATTTTCTGTGATACAGGCCAAACTCGACACCTTTGACGAGGATTATCATACTACGGAACCAGTATGAATGCATCCGGAGTGCTGCACGAAGCCACGGGCATTGGAAGTTGTAAGTCAGGTTTCCCGCATCTATTTACAAGGCCGGAAAACGGTCTGTCGGGACCAAAATAGTATGCCGGCAAAATTTGACACGAGGTTGTGGTGTCCCAAAAGTTGGGGAGCCCAAGATTTCGACCACAATGATCAGAAGTGACACAACTACAACATTTACTCTTATTATCACTGAGCGACTTTGTCGAAAATATGGACATTCATCTATTCCAGAGGACTTACCAGTAAGTAACTGTTCAGCGGTTCCGACTGGTTTCTCATTTGGCTAAATGATGGTGAGAGCAGGTAGCCATTTTTTTCCTCCTCTACAGACTATAGGGTGCAGAGTAAATCTAATACCGAGTTCTCAACGTGATTAAGTACACGTCGTTGATTTGGATATTCTCCGCGAACATGTGCTGCATCGTTCGAGCAGCTATACAAACCAGCAGGACTCGAAAGTCGTGCTATTTTTGTGGATTCCCGCTACTATTTGTCATCTCACAAGCTTATTTCGGTTGTTCCTGGATCTCCTTAATATGGCACCCGTTCTTTTACCATCTTCATCAACTTATCAAATTCTCATAATCCTGCCATTTTACAACTATGTCCACTTGTTTGGAGGCTAGTCGAGGCCGGCGTTGCTGCTAAGTGACGCCAACGCTTATTTTTCCCATTTTGTTGGCTTTCTGCAGTCTGCACGATTCAAGCTCGTATTATCTTATTGGTCTGCTCACTATAGCCCAATTATGGCTTGTTCACTTGGGAATTTCCCTTCCAGAAGTCTGATTATGGCACTCGGATTTAATTCTTGAATGTAGCTGCCGTGAAGCGTATGTCTCATCTCCTATCACTTCAAAATCGCTTCCTTTATGACTATTTACACAAGATGAGGGTTTAAGCCTTCGGTCTTTCAATTTTTTCAATTTTTAGCTGGACTTGATACCAAAAATTGGAACCAGAACGCCTCATACGTAGTGGAAGTGCTAGTAGTGGTCATGAACATGAATGAGGCCGGGGGCTTGAACAGGGAGAAATTGCTAGGTATGTTCAGCAGTAGTGTATTCTGACCGCTTCCCGATGTCTACCCATAATCGAACTTGCGAAAAAGCTACTATACACTATATCCAGCCCTGCGAACTTCAGTACACTGGCAGCGTATCTTTTCAATCTTACTGGGTTGGCGGCTCAAAGATGGCTCCTCTTCTCGTATGATTTAAAGTATCTATCTTTTTTTGTGGGCATGAAATTAACTTGTCTCAATGATTGCTGATTGACTTTTTACAGGGTTTATTGCCGCGCTGGGCATATAAAACGCATTCGGATTATGATCTTGTTTACAGACCCACCAAACAACTCTCAGTCGACTAGTTTAGGGTTACCCAAATTCATGAATAATGAAGCATCAAAGTCATCGATATTCATAACAGTATTACCTGACTACAACTCCAAACAGGTTTATATTTGCCTTACTGTTTTTCGAACGATCTGGCCTCATTGCTAGAATGAGGGGTAACGTCGGTCCGCTTCCATATGTCATTTCAAGACTCGGTTATGCTAAAATATAGACAACCAGATATCGAGCACTACCTTGGCACCCGAACCCGATCACAACTGTCAGGTCGAATAGCGTTGACCCTAGCCGAAGTACCGACCCCGATCTATCCGTTTTGGCGTTGGATGTCAAAAATGCCCGAGGACGGTCTGTTTTCCAAGCCTCTATGCGTCGATCAATTCAACAAGGCACAAGGCCGTGGAGATATCTGAACCAGACCACCGGCCGCGGTATCTGCCGTAGGCGGGAGATCGTGATTGGTGCGTATTCCATTCGAGTTAATTGGTCAACGTATTCGTTTTTATTCTTACGATACTTGGGTAGGTTTATTATGAGTGCCGCGCGCCCTGAATTTTGGTGAGTAAAGCGAGTTATCGAGAATTAGCACCACAACAAGACTAATAATCTAAATTTCGAGTTAGCTATACTGTAGACTCGGTGTTAAAGTATAATTGTTATTGAGTTTAGAGCTTTTAGTCTAACCCCGAATTAATTATCAATTTAAAAAGGTAAGCTGTGCCGGCCGGTTTTAGTGTTCCGCCGCCTTAAAAACCAGGTTCAGAAGATGTCTGCGGCACTCATGATAAACCTACCCAAGTACTTCAAGTCGGCGAACTTGTGCCATCTTTGCCAAGTCATATAGGATGGCCGAGTCACCCGGGTGCTCTCAGCATTCTTAACTTTCTAGTACCCGCTCGACAGACGGTGGGGAAACGCTGACAGATTTGCTTTTCTGTCTTGTCAGTGTCAACGATCGACTGATAAGTATATCGCCACCGCGATTTGGGATTTCCCCGTACCCGTCGCCTTTTCCAAGACCCTTCACTGACATTCAGACAGCTCCCGAGCTCCCGCTTACCAACGGATCAATACCTGGGGTACCGTCTTACCCGTCAGACAATGATTTGTGTACTTGCAAACCATGCATATGCCAACTTTCATGCCTCCAGCACTCTGGGCCTCAAGACACAATTGCATACCGGCTGGCACCGTTCAGGAATCCGCTCTCGACCTGTGTCGTGGCAAGTGCCGCCGTCGATGTTGACTAGAGCACGCTCTTGAGGTTCGCGTTGCTTAATGCACTTGTGAGAGCTATTGGATGTGTCTTGTGACCTTGGTTTTTGTGCTCGTGGAAAGAGCGCAGGGATGTGTTTTGAGGGGATGATTTGTTGTTATGACTGATGCCTGAATGTGTTTTTAAATGGTTGGCTGGTGAGGTTTGTTTTTATTTCTGTGGTGGAGGTGATGGTTTGAAGTGTTCTTCACAGAAGCAGCTGATTTAGCCCAGCGATTCTAGTGATCGAGACAACCCCAATCGCACCGGTCTGAGAGTACAAACAAGAACTTTTGTTTGATGATTAAAATGGGCTATTGTATCAAGTTCAAAGATCCTTTGCGAGACCTGGAATTCATGTAGCAGATTTTCAAGTGAAAAAAGCTATCTCGGCACTGAAATTCCAGTGTCCGTTGCGCGTATACGTTCCAAAATCAACATGTCTATACAATAGTAGGTAGCCTGATCTTACAATCGATACCATTATCTCCATTAGAAAGAATAATTTGGATAACCAGAGTCCCATATGTGTTCAAGTACATTTGGAACGGAGTGGAATATCATCCGTGCATTGTATACTATTTCATGAATATGATTTTATTGTATTACAAGATCAGTTCTAGGGGCCAGATCTATTGCGAAGATAAATTCTGGTTTCCGATGGCGTAATTCAACGGTGGAGAGACACGAAGTTGTTGACTAAAGTCCGGCGTTTTAATAGTGTTTAGAGGTGACGGGGTTTTACAGTAATAGTTCTTTCTACTTTTTTCTTTACTCAATTACCTTAGTCATTTGCATTATAATATACGGCCCATAAACCAGACATGTTGCACAACGATCTAGGTTCTGGTGCCGAAATCTAGAGGAAGGGAGATGAGAGGTTAGTAGACCAACTCCGGTCGGTTGTCGAGCTCAGAATAGACAGGGTTGGAGGGGGTTGAAAATCAGGCGTATGCTGAATTTGATTCTTCAGAAGACGTCTCTGAAATCTGTGCCTTTGTATGTGATAATTGAGGGGGGGCGTCGCGGATCGGGTTTCTCAATCTAACGGGCACTCAAATTCTCGGGTTTGGTTGTTGTAATTTGTTGACACAGTTTACGATTCTACCTAGGAAGGAAATACACCTCTATTTCAAAAGAAAACTTAACTAGGATATGAAAACACTAATGATTAAAACCAGAATCAAAAAGAGAGAGCAAAACTGGTTCATGTGCTCGCAGAATTGTATTTAGTGTCTCACAACATTCTACTCTTTCCTATAAGTCTACTGAACGTCTTATTGATTAATAGGAATTAAGTGGGATTCTTTTCTAAAAGGCGCTGATTTTCTGATTTTTCACGGTCTCTATTCTAAAAATTCGCTTTCTTACTTTACTGCGGTAGGCGTTAAGAAGATCAAATCCTGTATATTTTCTTGTCTCTTGTTCTTAATGTCAGGTTTTTTAGTAGTACGGTGACGAAAGATAGTTTGTGGCTAGTAATTCACAAGTTCCTTTTCCTTCTCTGAATTCGAGACAATACTTCTCTCACAGGTAAAGGTAGAAAAGATCGAGCTCCCTTTGACATTCTATTCTCTTAAGAAGAATAAAAATATCAAGGAAGTTTGTCTCATCTCGAAGCATCATAATTAAAACGCCAGGCTCAAGAGGTTTGCCTAGGCTGCTTTTGCTAGATCAAATATTGTAGGCCACTTTTGTGCAGTTTGCTGGTCGTTTCTTCTTGGGATTTCACATGTTCCCAATTCAATCGTGTAGTAAAAAATGGAATCAATGATTTCCTGGGGTGAGTCACTTACCATAATCGCTTTACCAGGTAAATTATCCGAGGCACATTCCTGGCTTATATTTGGATTCGTATTTATACGTAGCGGACTGATTCGATTGCCAACACTCAAGTTCGGCTCTAGTCAGGTAAATACGATTACACGGAACTTTCTTGATGACTGGAAAAGAAATTGCCAAGTGCATGCTGCACAGTCACAACTCATACATACCACGTGAAAAATATCTCAGACTTGCCATCTCATCTGCTGTCTAGATTCCTAGCTCTAAATTTCGTCGTGAAGCTATAAACCCTGTGGTGGGTTGCTGTATTTGATACATTTATAACCTCACAGCAAAACTATAAGGCCTTGCATAGCAATGTCTACAATATTAAGTCTACCCGACTTGCCTAAGTCAAGAAGAAAAGTGAACCTCTTCTCTCATATGTCACTCCTCTATATCATTCTTGAAGTGATGCCGCTTGCTTCCAATTACCGGATTAGAGGAATAACTGAAACTCCCCTATCACGGTGGAAACATCTCTTTCAACTGCCATCCCGTGCATTCCATCTCACCATCTTCTCAAGCTCTCACTCAACAACGAAACGTCAACTACAAACCTCGTGTCTGTCTACTTTATTTCAAATTATCATTTACTATTTGAACCCTCACGTTGCAGAATATGTCACGACCGCTTTTCAATATACTAGCATTCTCACATCAAACGAATATAAATAAGAACTTTCAAAAGCTGGAGGTTGAACGGATTTTGTAGTTCTTAGTATGTGTGATATGTGTCCTTTATTTGTGTTTGGTTTTATAATAATGACTTTTTGATTGTTAAGAAACGCAGCTTCGTTCTAAGTAGCCGATCGAATGACCAATGTGTAATTTTTCTGATCGTCACAGGGACTACACTTCTGTTTGATTTGTAAATTAATAAAAATGTATCAAGTAAACAACCTACCAAGCCTACCATTCTCAATACCTCCATAGACACACCAGCACATAGAATCTTATCTACCTCATTCTTCGTAAAAACTCTCAAAGCATCTAGTGCCTTTCCTCTCATACCATTAAATCAGGCGTTCTATCTCAGCAAGGCATGCTCCCAGTTCTCGTCTCAACCCTTCTGCTCAGCTACGTTTCATCTTGCAATAAGATGTCATATAACTTGCCTTGAAAGTGGGACGTATGGGGTAGTAGTGTAGGAGAAGAGATTGTAACTTATCATTTAAAACATCATTCAAACCAGAAGGGTATCCTCAAAACTTAAACTAAAGTAGACTGTAAAACCTGACGAAATCCCACAACAATATCATAACCAAAATCCCTCTTCAAGAAACCAACATTCAAAACAGAAAATGAATCCACAATCATACAATCACCCACACAAAAATCCATTCATATCAACATATCCCCAATAAGAAAAACAAAAACCCAAACCCCATATTTCCATACCCGTACCCATTCAATTTGCAATCCCAATTTCCACCCCTCATGCCCTACGGCTTTTCTCTAAAATTCATTCTTGATTCTTCATTCCTCATAATCGTTACGTCGTTCGTTATTTGTCGTTCATCATATATCGTTATTCATATCCCCTTCATTCCTCATTATCACAAACGAATTCCCCCTCGCTTCTCATACCAAATTCTCTCAGATTAGACGTTTTCTCAGAACCGATTAACAGCAAACCTCTTCTTATTACTCTTCCGCGCTTTATACCCCTGTGTATTCGGCGGGATCCAGATATCGCTCTCCTCCTCCGTCGTGGCGCCGCCCCCAATGCCCATATCCTGCGGTTCTTCTTTCGGCGGTTGGCGGAAATTGATGCTGTTCGTTATACTCTCTTTGGTTGTTTTTGGCGCGTTGGATGTGACTGTGTGGTTAGATGCGGTCGAGTGAGTAGACGCGAGCGAGTGAGTAGATGCGACCGTGTGATTTGACCTGATAGTCTCACTGCTCGCTTGACTATTAATCTCAGGTCTCGCTGTCGCTATCATGTGTGCTTTTCTAATGGTGTAATCGAAATGCGACGTCGGTGGGCTGGGATCGCGTTTTGGAAGCTGATGATGGGGTGTCTTGGAGGGAATTTTGGGTAATTCGGTTTTAGGAGGTTCGAAAATTGAAGGGTAGACGATCTTCTCTTTGCTTGCCGCTGGACTAGGAGTTTTTCCAAGAGGGTTTGATCGTTCTTCATTCGGACTCTGTTGTACCATTTCTGGAAGGACTGTTGATTTGACCTCGGCGAAGAACCCCTTTTTGACGGGCTCTATTGGTCTTTCGGTCCGACTGCCTGTGTCGTCCTCAGCTTGGCGAGGCTTGTTGACTTGATGCATGTAAGAGTGTCGTATACCTTCTTTAGGTGCTGTAGAAGCGGGTTGTTCGATCATAGACGCTGGACGATCCCTTAATACTTGTGCCTTGCGAATTTCTTCACGTTGTACATGTTTGATGTCTTCTTCACCACTAGATCCCCGAGGTCGTCCCATGATTCCTTGCGAATTTTGGTTTAATTGGGAATCTCGTCTGGTTGGCAGCTCGCTTTCTACATTCGTAGATCTCCGAATATCTGGCTGTGGCAATATGTGCGTGTTCCTTTTGACTTCGGGTTGTGGCGCTACGTATGTGTTTCTTAGGACTTCTGGCTGGGGCGGCACGTATGTGTTCCTTGAATTCTCTATTTGCGGTGATACATGTGTATGCCTTGGAGACTCTGGTTGTGGTGATGCGTGCGTGCTTCTTGGAACTTCTTGTTGCGAGGATGCATGTACACTTCTGAGACCTTCTGGCTGCGGCGATGCGTAACTGTATCTTGGAGACTCTGATTGTGACAAAATTTGTACGTGTCTTGGCATTTCTGGTTGTGGCGATACATATATCTGTCTTTGAATCTCTGGCTGCGGTGACACACGGGTATTTCTTGGAACTTCTGGTTGTGACGATACCTGTACCCGTCTTGGATTTTCTGGTTGTTGGGATACATGTGCATGTATCGGAGACTCTGGTTGTGACGATACGTGCGAGTTTCTTTGGATCTCCGGCTGCGAGGATACTTGTGCGTGTCTTGGGTTTTCTGGTTGCGGCGATACATAGGTGTGTCTCGGAGCCTCTGGCTGTGGTGACATGCGAGTGTTTCTGAGAATCTCTGGTTGAGACGATATATGCGTATTCCTTAAAACCTCTGGTTGTGGCGATCCCTGTCTGCTTCCCAACACCTCTTGTTGTAGCGATGAGTGTATACTTCTTGATATCTCTTGTTGTGGCGCTACAGGTTTCGGTGACATGATTCTTTCTCGCGGGGAAGTAACAGAATCTTGACTAGGGGTAGCCTCACGACGTTCAACCTTTGGTGATTGTGGTGGTGTTGCCTGCGGCACAATATAGCTTTTGAAATTTTGCCAGGTACCGACACTGTGATATATTAGCTTTAGCGACCATCACTCATTGGGATACTTACTTCTCGCTGCTGAAAGATTCCAGATCCAAGCTCCCAAGATTCTCCTCGACAGCCTTGAGCTCATTGTCGATAAAATTCTCAAGCTCATGAGCATTCCCTTCAAACCCCCCATAGCTACTCCATTTTCGACCCGCGCTCTTGCCACAGACGTCAAGCATTTTGATTCCACGGATTGCCTTTGCAAGTTCATTATATTTCTGGCCGTTGAAGGGAGCCTCTGGCTTTGGCCAAATTCCAATTTTATGAGATCCTTTCATCAAAGAACCGAGAAGCATAGCGTCGCACGCAAATCGCATGTTATCATCCATTCCTACTTCGCAGTGCGTCGTACCGTCCATATATTTGGTGATGAGTTTATGGATTACGGAAATCACTGTGTTGATCGCGGTTTGACGGCCCTGCTTGATTGCATCTATAGCAGTTAGTATGATCTCAGTGTGCCCCGAACGAATATAAACTTACCAACAATACCACCAGGTAAATGAATTTCCTGTGCATTGTCGACAAATTTCTCGTCACACTCTCGTTGACTAATATTCGCCATGTCCTTGAACTCCTCAGGTCGCCCGAACACAAAAGATACAAAAAGCCATGACAAAACATCTTCCGTGTAAGAAGCCGGCAACCCTTCCCTCTTCGAATGATCAATCCATGTGTCGGCAAAGAACTCGACTGACGCTAACATTCCAAAATCGTTCACCATTATGGCAAGCTTACGAAGAAGATCTAATGAGACTTGACGCGGCACCTCTCGAGTTTTACCATGAATGATTTGGAGCAGAATGATCAAGGTATCCGGATCCACCGTCATTGGAATTGTGACATGACCAGTGGATTTCAGTGTTCTTCCTTCGCGGGTCTCACTACTCAAGAGCTTTTCGAAATGTTCACTTGCAAGCATCATGTGGCGGGACGAAACAACACAATGTACTTCTTGCTGGACTGTTATAGTCTTTTTTGGCCGTGAACGTTTTACCGAAACCTTGACTGGGTTCTTAACCGGATCCTCAATCGGGTTGATTAGGCCATGCTCTTTCTGTTGACGTTTGAGAGATGCCCAGAATGAGGCAGGCGGACTGGCTGATCGATCACGTCTCGACGACTCATCGGAGCCTCGACGCGCTCGAGGTGGAGGGGGATATAATGGGCTATCGTCACCTACTGGTGGGTCGGGCGCGAAGAAAAATTCGTTCTCGTCGATATCGATCTCCTCTGAGCCCGGCGGCGCATTTCCATCAACCCCTCCATTTCTGTCCTCAAAAGATGTGCTAGCCTTGCCGACTGTCGAAGAGCTTCCACTGCGGCTAGAGGAGTCTGAGGAGAACGATGATGACCTGCTTGAAGATGGCGAGTCGATTTCCTGTTGGACATTTCGAATAAGTTTGAGTGTTACATCGCCTCTCTTGGGCATGAACACAAGGACATCTGGCTCCATGACTGCGAAAATCAAAGCAAACTCGAAAACAGCAAACGCTCACTCAACAACCTGCGCTTGACATTAGTTTGTGATAAACAATCTCTCTGAAGAACACAAACCTAGCAAAACTCCAGCGCAAAAATAACATGAGAACCAAAAAAAGAAAATTAAAGGAAGAAAGTGGAAAGGCGCCGGCGAGGTTGGAAAATATTCATCGTGACTGCACGGTCGCGGCCCATTTCACCAGAAATAAATTGTGCATGAGTGCGGTGATGTGTTGTCGCGAAAACAAGCCAATAGGGTAAATGTCACGATTGTGCTGCTTCTCTTTCCGCACAACTGAGACGCAGTGGCAGGACGCTCCGACAGGCTTCCGTGCAGAGGTTGGACCGCATTGCATGTTGGGCTGCAGCCGGGTTGTCACGTGAAAATAACGGATTCCGAACCCCGTACCTGGAACTGTAATATCACGTGATTGTTCGATATCAGAGGTATTATCGTTCCTGATTGGGCTTTGGATATCGTTCGGAAGGTAGCCGGGAGACGAGTCTGGAATGGCTTTTTGAGGCCCGAAATCTGATTACCCGTGGAGTTGGCTGAGTCCAGGATTATGTTGAAAAGTTCTCTCCCCCTTAATTAGTCAGCATTGCCGCTCCAGGATGGAATCTGGAATCTTCCTACTCTCACCCATCAAGTATCTCTTACTTCCATTCTATAGCTCACCAACCCTCTGCCATGCGCAGGTCTACAACATCATGCATGTGCTTCACGAGGCGGTTGGAAGCGTTGAAATGTGGTTCGCCTGGGGGGACCATAAATGTACACCACCCACAGCCCATCATGACAACCTCTCCAGTTCATCAGATGCCGTTACAGCTGCTCATTGATCTCTCTCCTACAATATCAAAACCAGAATGGGGACACGTAAATCCATGGCCGACACTTTTATACAGACGTCTGAACAACGAGGTGCACTCTTGAGGAAATCTTATCGAGCGACATATTTACAGGTATGTGGATCTAAGCCGAAAAGTGAGTTATCACGCGAAATACTTCCAGCAAGATCGAGGAGAAGAGATATATGTGTGTGGCAATGTGTATTATCAAAGCACTTGAACTCTAACATCTCCCACCCAAAGCCCCCAATAATATCTTTGTGTACACATATGGAGATTAGATCAGAATCTACATCTCAGGGAATCACTTCCAGCACCAGCCCTGGTTATTTCCCTGGGTGCAATCGCACCCACCCGAAATGCCGCTGGTATTGCAGCATTTGGTGCCAGGCACATTAGTGCCGCAAGGGCAGCCGTATTTTCTAGCTTTCAAGCAAGCTCTCTCCTCGATTACCTGCGCCAGAATGTGAGTAAGCAAATCTATATTTCATGGTCATTGCATTTCTGTCTTACCGAGTTTGCTTCATTGGGACTGCTGGGAGGAGCAGCTGCCGCGAGGGCAAGCATCATAGAAAATGCGAGACCGAGGAACTTCATGTTTGGTAGGCGAGAGTGGCGGATGTGATTGAGAAGGACGATAGTGGTGTCTTTTGGGATGCTGTGTTGAGAAGAGGTGGCTGGGTGAGTTTGAAACAGTGAAACCGAAGATTTCTGGTGTATTCACAATGGTTTGTGAAGAAGAGTTGGCTGTTTTAAGTTTTAAACCTTTGGATTAATACCAGCCAAGGTTTGCAAACCCCTCATTCCTTTTTGAGGATAAAAACTGATAATCGTGAAAGAAAGGCTTCGCATTGGCTTGGCTGGCGATAAAGCCAACAATGCTAACATTACTTAACCTAGTAGCCACGAGCCAGCCAATGGTAATACAATTGTAGGATGGAACTGTGGGAATCATTTCCTTCTGGTGATGACACGAAGAGACGATGAATAGAAAGGGAAATTTCCGATGAGTGTCTGTACTCGGTGAAGTCAAATGTGTGTTCTCTCCGCTTCTGCCAAGGTACTAGGTAGTGTTATAGGGCACACCTTTGTTGAGGCTTGGGTCGTTGTTTAACTAGCGAAGATACCTTAAGTGTAGATCTATATTACTATTCCTACTTAGAACGCCTCTCTTCGAGACGGTTTTCTACTACTCTTAGCACTTAATGCCTATAGAGACTATATAGTTGTATTAGTCAAATACCCCTGATTATGGATCAAATTAACCTTGACGTTGATTAAGTAAAGCGAAGAGAATACACATTTAACTTCACCGAGTACAGCCTGTGATATACTGGACCGGATGTACATTAGTCAAACATTGGCTTTCACTTAACAAACCCACTTTTGCTTGTACAGAGTCAGGGAAGCTAGCTCAGCCAAGTAACTAAAGTCTTGCCACAGTAGTAATGATGCTTGTTATCATTTCTTTTTTGTTTCGTTAGGTCGGTAAGATTGGCGTCTAGACAGAATCGAAAAATGGAGATTTATAGTTATTACAATTACTTTACGCTTGAACATTCCTCGGTGGCGCTAACAGCTCGTCTAGCTCAGTGACTAGGTATGTCACGACGAAGCTACCTTAGCCAAGAAATTGAAGCCATGCTCTAGTAGTGACGATACTTGTTGTCATTTCTCTTTTGTTTCGTTGGGTCGGTAAGATTTACAGTTGTTACAAACGCCCTGCGCTTGAAGCCTTGAACATCCCCTCGGTGGCGCTAATAGCTCGCCTAGCTCCGTGACAATATCACGACAAGGGCTTAACTGCAGATTTTGTAGAGCTGGTCTGTGGGGAACTTATGCTTAAATCTACCTGGCACGCGGTGTACAGAAAAGTCCGGATTTTTCAAATCCGTAATTTGTGGTATAACTCAACCACAAAAAAATCACAAAAATAAGTAAAAAGAACCAGAATAGTCTGGGAGCACACTAGTATCGTGGAAATTAATTTGGAGCCTATAGGTCCTACCGTTGTTAAGGCATCTCAATCGCAGCGAGTTTGTAAAATCCGGACTTTTCTGTCCACCGCGTGCCTCGTAAACCCATTTGCAAGTACCTCGAGTGGGGACGATCATTGACCTTGCCTTGCCGGGCTGTGCGACAGGACTGTCAGGCCACAATGGTCGGCGTGGGTACTTTTAACACGGAAGCACCGTTCAAAAGCCCACGAGTAGCATAGGAGCAATCTAATAATATCGAAAATAGCGTTACGCAGACGATGGAGACTCGATTCGAAGTTTCGGTCGAAAACCGAGATCGGCGAACTCGGTGAAACAATACAACGAAAAGTAAATTCTACCTTGGTGTTCAGGACTCGGGAAGCACAGCATAGTGATAGAGTTACTGCATTATTATATCCTTTTGTGTGAATAGTTCATCTTCGATTCCTCAAAATCTCAGACTCTGCAATTCGATTAGGTGCATCGCTTCGCTTTTAATACTATTCATGTATTGAGAACCGGTCTTTAGATATAAGTCTAATCTTTATATATGTCACAAAATAACACAGAAGTACTTTCTCAGATAGTAAGATAGGTTAATCATATAGTATTTGTAAACTTGTCATAGACATGACGCGCTGGTACACAGTTGTTGCAGTCTTATCATAGTTTCACAGATCAAAAGTACCAGATATTTTATCAAAATTGTGTTGTGAAAGTTTGTTTGTGTATAAAAGGGTGTAGAGAAGTGAATACAATTGTCAGCACACAACAAGAAGCCTATCAGGACCTTTCCAACCCAACCCTCTCCCCTGGACTTTTCCACCAATATGCTACTCCCCAAAAACTCTGACCACTTTGTATAAGGTTATGGCAGGTCGAAACCTGACCATCAGAGAATCATAAATCAAGTCAAGCCAATGCCAACCAAACCTTGCACTCCGTCCTACCACCATTTCTCTGCATAAGCACTCCAAGCGTCACCCAGCTCATCATACTGTCGCAACATGATGCTCACTTGATCTCAAGACTAAGGTATTGAGCCGGGACATCAGCGAGGACTGTAACGTTTGCGATGTTTGCATTCCTATAAACACAATAGGTTAGAACTTAGTAAATAGTGGAATGGATAGAATATCTCGGAATGTTGGTCTTGCTTACTATAAGAGTGTTAGTACAAGTACAACAGAAACTGCCAGCGCAAAAGATTTAACATACCAGTTCTAGAGCGGCTACCTCGTCCAAGCTCGAAACATCAAGCTTTGTTCCATCGGGAAGAACCATGGTGTCTGCCCTTACACAAGAACTCTCCGCCTCCGACCGCTTTTTGGGAGAAGAAGAGAAATAGTAATTGCCTGAGCGATAATTCTTATTCTTCCCTGTGTCGTCCTTGAAACACCAGTCTGTTGGACCAACCATGCCGACGGAATGTAGGAGACCTTTGCACTCTTTGGTCGAGTAACCTGTAAGATCGAGCCTCCATCCTTTGGGGATCGCTCTGAACCCGACGCTGTTGGCACCAGCGCCATCATAGTAACAACAGGCGCCGGGGTTAACACCCGTACAGACCATGGCAACGTAATGGTTTTCACAAGCTTTGTCTTCCAAGTACATCCAAATATCGATTGCGGAGACGGCGGATGCTGCAGCGGCTACGCCGAAGATGACTTGAGAGAACTTCATGATGAAAGTGAATAAACAGTCTGAGAGGTTGACAATTCAGGGGAAAATATCAAACAAAAGTAGAAGACAGTTGGGTTTACTGAGGATGAAGAGTCATGGATGTTTGGTGCGAGCCAGACCTTCTTATAGAAAGATGATCAACGCACAATACCTAGCGGCATTAAGTGTTGGTGCTGTCGCTCAAGAGAGGGCTACCATCCTTACTTCTCAGATCCTCGGCATCATTTCCTTTGATTTTCAGATTTATGCCTCGCAAAATTACTGCTCGGCTCGACTCTTTTTAGCTTTTCGATAAGATGGCTGGATTTCTGCGAGTACAGGGTGATAATGCGCAGTCTTAGCAGCTCTACGCTGAAGGCCAAGCGGGTCTATCCGACTGCTCATCAACGGCGCCGGAACTTGGGTCAGGGTGATGAGCAGAACCCCATAAGAGCTGCTGTTAATGTGAGGGGACTACCCTGTATGAATTATCGACCAAGGTCAATAATTACGAGTACGTGTTATGAGCTTCTAGAGTTCTCGTAGTAGTTGGTTTGGTCACTCGGCCTCGAAATCACTTCCCTACCTCCTGTACTTGCAATTTAGCATGCTGATCGTCGTCTCCAATGTATAATCGAGGGCGAGTTATTGCAAACGGAGTTTGTCAGACTCTTGATATATGTCTGACTTTCCAAATACCGACTTAATCTCAACTTCAGAATGACCTACCCTATTGACCAACACTTCTTCTCTTCTATGGTAATATAAACCGTATCATACATTTTGATTAAGTAACTCGTATATTATAACTCGAGTATATGGGGTCTATGGCCATTCTGACGTCCATGCATGATTGTTGTGGTGATGCGTATTGTATATTTTTTATAGGAGTCAACGGCTGATATTGGCTCTCGGAGTTACTCGTATTTGTCGTATTTGTCTCATTTTCGGCAGTAGATCTCGTGCTGAGTTTGAAATGGATAATAACCCCTCAACTTGGCGCTAAATGTAGTTAGAGTAGTACGAGTGTTCTAGCTTGTGTACGCAAAGCCCGTTATAAGCACTCCGCTATCTAACGAATCATAATCAGCAAGGTATCTCAATTTCAGACCGCTCGTGGTGTCTCCTTGGCACTGGGCGAGATCTACAGTCACTCTGCACAATACATACTCACTCAATATACTCATATCTATTGGTGCTGAAATGATACCGAGGTTCGACTATTTTCCAACCCTTTTTCGCTATGCTTCTTCCACGACGGTGATATTTGTTCAGTACCTTTACATGGCAGCAAAAATAATCTGAGAATCTAAGAAATCGCTAAGAGTTTGACTGCTTTGGCGAGTTGTTATAATCGTATATAATTTTGGTGTTCTCAACACTCGCTTATTTGCGCCTATCACGAATTGTATTGGCCTCGATAATTGTTAGTTTAAATCCATATAGGCAATTCCCAATATAGCTAGTATCACTCAACTGTGATGCTACTACAGATACTGAATGGGAGCTTCCTTCCCATCTACTTACCTTAATTATCACCATACTACAATACTACAATAGCTTATTACCGAGCAACGTGATATCTAGTATACCGACAATATCTTGTGACACAACTTCACCGAGTGACTGAAGAGTTTATCGGTGGCTACAAACCCAAAACTGCAGAGTGGCATTGCTTGCTCGAGAACATAGGAGACAATAATATCAATTCCGCTATAGAAATGCGGCACTTGGAGATCTCCCGAGGACGCCTTCTCTAGAGGCACAAACCCCACAGACTTGACAGCGGCTCGAGCCGAATATGACTGTAACCTTGAAAGACACATTAGTGAGAGCGTATCTCAGCGTATACAATTATAAAGCGTTTAGTCCCAATTGAGTAGTAGATTGGAAGAAGCAAGGTACTTAGTCATTTGCTACCGCCGCACTGATATATCGTCAAGGAAAATGCGGCATTTCCATAGGGGAGTTAACATTAGTTAGCCGGCTCGTCGGGAACTCATGTCGTCTTTCTCGTTTACGGCTTTACGAGTATCCATTCTTTGTGATCTTCATGAGCAGATCACCTTCACGGTGAAGCTCTTGGCAGCAAAATTACGATTCCTGCCCTCGGCGGTTCTAATCCACGGCGGTTTGTTCGCATTATTCCATTTCTGATCTTCATGAGCACATTACGTTCGTGGTCAACTTCTTGGCCGCGAAAAATGTGATTGTTGTTCTCGGTCACTTGGTACGCCCTGTGCTCGACGCGCCTTGCCAAGATGTTGTGCCACTTTCCACTTTCGTAGGTCTGGCAGTTTTCGAAATTGATACCTTGATAGGTATATCGATGCTCAACTACCAGTTCGTTACTGTCCATCCTTAACACTTGGCGCCCACGAGGTTGAAGTATAAGCACCTACGATGAAAAGCTTCAATTCAAGGCCTAAGGTATCCAGAGTAGAGACCCATAGTTAGAGTATAGACATCTATAAGAAGATCTCTCAACTCCGCCCATGAATTTTGGTCTCTTCATCTCATCATTCTGAGTTCTATTTCATTGCTAAATCGACACTTCTCAAGATCTTTATCCAATCAACCTCCATCATGAAGTTCTCCCAGATCATTTTTGGAGCAGTGGCAGCAAACATCGCTACGGTCTCTGCAGTTGACGTATATTTCTGGGTCGACTCAGATACCTGTCACGGCGGTACCTACCTCAAATGCGGCGGCTTGAATCCGAATACATGCTGTAGCGTGACAAGTTCCTATGCGGGAGCCTATAGCGTCAGCTATCTAGGTATTCCGACAGATTGGTATCTTGTGCTTGGAACATATAGAGCCAGGTCGTGCAAAACACTTCAGGGCGCTGTCGCCGTCGATCACACAACCAATCATTGCTTCAAGGCGCTTGCGGGCAAACGAGATTTCTTGTCCGGCGATTATCGTTTCGATAACAAGAAGAGAGATTCCCTCGACGCGCCCACCACGAGTGACGAATCTAAGAAGGAGTGTCAGAGCCCGGACATCTTGGGACTTGCAGATGGCACTGAGTTCGGCCTTGCTGGCTTGGATGAAGAAACTTTGATTGAGCTGGTATGATTGATTCCCTCGTCCACTACATTTCTGTACCGATACTGACATATTCTCATAGTAAGAATCACTACCGCCTTCAGATTTTCTTCTTCTTCTAATTGATAAGTTCGAGGCTAATTTTTGAATAGGGCCACATTCGCACAGAATGCTACGGAGATCTCGCAGCTCCCTGCCCATCTTCAACAGCTTTCTCTGACGATCTAAGCGCCACATTACGAGTTTGTCGAGGAATCGTGGCTCGGTACTGGGATGAGAAATGGTCGTGGTCTGGCTGGTATTTCCCTCGTTTTTTTACAGGGCTATGAGTCGGGATTTCAGGGTGGCCGCTAGGCAGTTGTTGAGCAGGAAAATGGAGATTTTTGTTACATATGGGCGGGCGGGTTTGATCTTGAGTGATCTGTTGAATTCTGTTTCGAACGCTGGGTCAGCCAAGACCATTTATTATCCCATCAAGTGCGGTTCCGCACCCCTATGGGGCAGAATAGTGATACACCCAATAGAATTAATTATTGGCATTGACCTAGCGACCCATTCAGATATCCTGCAGGCACGTGATGGCGTCCCCAAGAAGACTGCGAACGATTTTGTCTCAAAAATTAATCTTGGAAGACTACGATTTGAGCTGTAGGAGGATTACGAATCCGACGATTTCGAATCCATTCTCCCCTCCGCAGCTGGTTTCCCAGGCCGGTTGATCAGACGTTCTTGAGATATGCTCCCGAGAATTGGCTAGGGTTTCGTTGAAAGACTTCGTAAAAAGATGCGCAACTTTTGGGGAGGTTCGACAATTTGATTACTGGCTGAGGAAAAACATGTAGGATGGAAAGGAATCGTGATAAGGTGAGAGGAGGACGAGGCACGCCAGTCAAACATGAATAATTGAAAATGAATCCACCTGAAAATTACACTTGATCAAGCCACCTGTAACCACAACGAAGAATTTTCAAGTCAAAGCCACAGTCACAAGGGAATGAAAGTAAGTTCGTCTCAGAAGAAAATTATAAGATTATCATCTAATCATATCACAGTCCCGTAGGATCTGTCGGCACTATATCTATCGTACAACTGCAATGGTATCATAATCATAACCCGCTTTCGCTGCCCAAATATTTCTCCTGGTCAGACACGCCAGATGATTTCGGCACCCCGTCATGCAAGATCTCAGGTTCGCCCAGATGAGCGGCTAAGACTGACGGTGGCACTTTCGATGCATCGTGGACTTCTGTATGTGTACTACTAAGATTGTTAGGCAATGATGAGGTAGGGTGGGAGAAAAATACCTGAGGGAATGTTCTTACGCGTGAGTCTGGTTGCCCATGTAGGTCTTAGAGCCATCACGGTCAGAGTCGACGCGCTGTTGTATGTGTTAGTGGTGTTCTTCAGAACTGATAGGTGCTAGACTTACTGGGTCAACCTTGTTCAACATATCAGAGTTGTGAGGACCGGCGGTGTTCTGGGCGGTTCCTGAGCCAGCAGTGGCGTGAGAGCCGCTTGCGCCCAAGATACCTCCGTGGGAAGCACCGTGTCTGTTTCCACGACCGTCGAGGTCAGAGTCGACGCGAGGATCGGCTTTGTTGGCCATGCTGGAGTTGTGTGGTCCTGCGTTGGAGGAGTTGCTGAGACCGCCAGTGGTTCCGGTACCTGAGAAGGCACCGGTTCCAGAGTGAGTTCCGGTGGTGCCGGTGTTACCAGCGTGAGTTCCGCTGTATGCACCAGAGGTTGTTGAGTCGACTCTTGGGTCGACCTTGTTCAACAAGTTGGAGTTGTGTGGGGTGGTGGAAGTGGTGGAAGAGGTGTGAGCAGAAGAGTTTCCAATGCCAGTTGTTCCGTGATTGGTACCGGTCAAGCCTGAGCTTCCGTGGTTGGAACCAGTCAAGCCTGAAGTACCGTGGCTGGTACCAGTCAAACCTGAGGTTCCAGATGAGTAGCCTCCGGTAGTACCGCTGGCAGCTCCCATGTTCCTTGATCCATCAAGATCACTGTCGACGCGAGGGTCAACTTTGTTGGCCATGTTTGACTGAGTACATGTTAGTGATAGTTTCTTTGCTTGTTCTTGTTTGGAAGTACTTACGCTGTGTGGTCCGGCAGTAGAGTTGGAAGCTCCGTATCCGGTTGAAGTAGTACCGGTGGTGTGAGTACCGTGGGTGCCAGTTAGGCCTCCAGTAGTACCGGTGGTAGCTCCAGTGTGTCTTGATCCATCCATATCACTGTCGATTCTTGGATCAGCAGCATTGGCGGCGCGGCTACCGTGCGGTCCAGCGACTCCCTCAGCAGTACCTGAGTGAGTAGTGGATGAGGACTTGTCGTGGTGGAGAACATCCTTGATCTTGTTGACGATTCCAGACATGATGATGGTTGTTTATGAAGATTTATTGAGATTGGTGTTGATTGAGTTTGGATATTGGTTGCAGTTTGTTGAGTTGCTCGTTTGTGTTTGTGCAGATGAGAATATCGTTCTTGGGGGTCGAGACTGGAACTTATATACTCAATCCCAGCTTACTGAGCCCTCCTACGAAACCTGTTTTAATCCTTTGTATTCACGTATCCATCCATATCCGTACAGACCAAGATCTCAATCTCATTGGCATTAATCCATGATAGTAAAACCGACGGGAAAGCGGCACTGATCAAACGCAATATCAAGGCATTCCCATTGCTGCAACATCTGGAACAGTCTTACAATCAAATGCCGCTTTTCCCTCCCATTCATTCGCTTGGAAGGCAATTTTCAAACACAAAGACATCCAACTTGAGAATGAATCTTCGTCATACCTTTCCCTACAGCCCCGCCAATGTCAGGCACACCCCCGCAGATCGCGTCTAAATCCAGGGTTGCTGGTTTGACAGCAGGTGAATTAATATAGCTCCGGCACTTCAATTGGATATATTCTTCACACGAGACGTCAAATTCTCCGCGTGTCATCTGTCTCTGCTTGCCGAAGAGGATGGGAAGACTGGGGGCCTGACATCATTTCCTGGTTGCATATTTTCGCCAAGCCTGCGCTGGGGGGAGGATTTGTCGAGCCTCTTGCGAGCTGCGCCACATGTTCCCCGCTTTTGGAGAGGGGATGGTGGGTCGGATGTGGCTGGTGACCTCACTATTTTTGCTGTCAAACCGGACCGGGAAGATTCGAGATGCGGTCGATGAGTCGAATCGGATGCGTGATTTCGAGCCTAAGGCAACGGGAGCTTGTCCAGGTGTTGAACATGTAACTGGATTTCTCTATTCCGCAGCTGGGTGAAAGCCGTCAACTTCCTAAGTAAAGGACTAATGGCTGTAACTGTCACCGTGCAACTCCAAGTACACCGTGGCAGTTCATGCTAGCGCAGAAACTCACAGACTTCCAACTTTACCCCAACACTACTACTAGTAAGACCCTGAACCAGTGACACCGCACTACTTTAAGTACATGAACTACACCGCTTGCTTCTTGCTTCAGTATCAATAGCTTCATACGTTTTCAGAATAGTACTGTCTTAAGTCGAAGAAGATACTTGATTTGGTTCACTGGTGCAATTTGGGGAAGTTTCGAAAGTGGAGCAGATGAGTATGCAGGAAGCAGCTGAAGAGGAATTGATTGAAGAGCCAATTTATAGACTTGAATCAAAGTATTTGAGGGCTTCTTCAGAACCTACTTTATTTCCTTCCAAGTCCCGCTGACAATCAATTGAAAGAACTTCAACTTCAATGGGAGCTTCTGGTAGCTGCGTAGTTGTCAACACTTTAGTTCGGGAAATTGACGGGTAACAGATGGACCATTAGCAACTCATCCCAAGACAAAGTCAAGGTGGCTCATGCCTTGAGGTTTTCAGCAACAGCCAACCTTGGAAAGTAAGAGGCGGAGGCCGGACCCCGACTCGGAATGAAGCAAGCTACTTCGTCGCCGGCGTATTAGCTACGCCAAGATATTTTTACAGGGACGGTAACCTTCATGTCCCATTGGCCGTACCTTGTATTCCAATGACTTCATTGGCTGAGCCACTGCTTGTAATAGAAACTACCAGAAATCTTGGCGGATTTATCACCCCTGTAGTATAGTATAAAATGCACTCACTCACCGTCTTCTCATCTGCATGTTGTCGCATCCGCTGTTGTCATGACCCCGCATGCACTCCGTAGGATCAATGATACATTTCTTCTATGAATCACGTGATCGCAATACTCGTAACAGAGCTTCAATTGTGCCGTTCAAGTCTATACATAGATTAAAACACTGAAATCTCAAAGTAACCGCTATCGCCACATAAAATGGTGAAAAGTATATCTTCATAAACCCAATCCAATGAAAGGTCAACGGAGATCATGCTCCACCTAGTAAGTCTCTGCCAATTAAAGTCATCTCGTGCTTCATGGTCCGTGCATGTGGCGCATGGCATTTCAACAACGTCATACTTTCCAATCGCCGCTGCCACATGAAAGTAAACAAAGCCACAACTGGTGTATCGGTCGATCATCTTGCCAATATATTCCCTGTTTGGCAGCAAATCCTCTTTGTGAAAGGCCAGATCTCCGGTGGCATCACTTGCAGCCAATAGACACCTCAGCCACACGAAATACTCCAACGTCTTTCGCGTTCTGGATGCCTGCAAAACGTGGAATCAACATCTACGTCACCAGCGAAGCGGTGCACCCTGGCCTCGTTTGTTCGCCCTTTGCTCGAGACGCAATTTCTTCTGTTCTTCCATATTTTCCCAAAGCCCATCATCCATTCTTCCATCAAACAGATCGAAGATTTACATACTGAAAGGATAATCGAAACACGAGAACTCTATTCAGCATGAAGTTCTTTTCCCAGGCCTTACTGCTCGGCCTTGCAGCAGAGTCTACTCTGGCTAGCAGCTGGTTCAGCAAAGCTGGTATGTTACCTATCTCTCTACGTTTCTGAGAACTGTTTATAGCTTCATGAACTTGTATTGAAGCTTCGGGCAGCTCCAGAAAGCTTCCCAGGCTCTCGAGCTCTTGTTTGAAGCTGTTGTTGTAAATGTTGTGAGAGGCGGTCAATTACCTCAAACGTCATAGACCCAACCTCAACAATACCAACATATGGCCTGAATTCATTCACTGACATGCGATAGTCTACAACAAATGGCATCAGACCGAGCTTGAGAGATGGTTGTCGGATCACGACATCCCATATCCAACTCCCGCAGACCGAAAGGATCTCGAGAACAGCGTAAAGGATAACTGGCAATCTAAAGTTTCAACACCATACAACGACTGGAGTGTGGATCAATTGAACGCTTATTTACAGCAAAAGGGTATCCAAACCAAGGACGCTGCGAATGCAAACAAGGATAGCTTGATCAGCTCAGTAAAGGGTGCTTGGTACGAGACAGAGGACAAGTCCGAGGATGCTTGGACTAGTATCAAGGACTGGATTTTTGACAGGTAAGCCAAAGTAATCAAATTCTTGCTCAAAACAAATACTAACGGTTTATAGCTGGACTGGTAAATATACACGACATCACTGTTGTTAGCGTGATCACTAACAAGCAATCAGACTCCCAATTGAAGGCATTTGCCGACAAACACGGCATCCCTGTCCCTCAACCAAGAAAGCGTGATACCTATCTTACAGCTCTCCGAAACAACTATGAGACGGTCGCTCAAAAGGCTGGCGAAACCACCGCATACCCAGGAAACTGGCTATACTCTACATGGGCAGAGTCTGGTACGCGTTGAATCTTTTTGAAGTGACATCTAAGCTAACCGTTCCTAGACCTCAAGGAGTGGCTTGATAGCCATGGTATTCCAGCTCCTCAGCCAACAACCCGTGACAAGATGATTGCCACCATTCGCCGAAATGCTCGTGTTGCAAGCTTGAAGGCATCTGACACCCAAGCCTCAGCTTCCAAGTCTGCTGCCGCTGCCTCCCAAACTCTTTCTGACAAGCTACTCGATTCATGGAGTGATTCTCAGATCAAGGAGTGGGCCGACAAGAACGGTATCAACGTTCCACAAGGAAGCAAGCGCAATGAGCTTTTGGCTATTGCCCGCAAGCACCGCGCAAGCCTCACTGGTGACAATGTCGTCGACTCAGCATCCTCCGCTTTTGGAGCCGCTACATCTAGCGCAGCAAACCAATTTGCCAAGGCAACTGACAGTGCATCATTGAAGGCTTCTGATCTTTTCAACTCTGGTATCTCCACCTGGAGCGATTCTCGCTTGAAGGCATTCTTGGATGCCCGAGGTGTACCAGTCCCACAAAGCGGAAAGAAAGATGATCTCATCGCTGCTGTCCGTTTGAACCAGCACAAGGCTGCCACTGGATGGTCTGCCTGGACCTTTGACACATGGACTATCGAGAACCTCAAGTAAGGCAACTTCCCTGCGATATTTGAACATGTGACTAATTATTCTCAGGGCTTACCTTGCTTCCAACGGTGACAAGGCCGCCAAGAAGATCGGAAACCAAGCAGGTGCTACCCGTGAACAACTCATGTCGGCTGCTCAGGACTCTTACGCATCTGCATCCAAGTCGAGCGGCCCAGCATATGCCTCAGTCACCTCATACCTCGCCAAGCAGACCGATTCCGCCAAGGACTCTGTTTTCGACACCTGGACTGAGTCTGAGCTCAAGAACTACCTTGATAGTTACGGATTCAACGTTCCCCAGGGGTCTACCAAGAACCAGCTCATCGCCTATGCCCGTAACCAACGTAACTGGTTCCAATATGGTTCCACCACTCCTTCAGGAACCCTTTATGCTAAGCTTTCTAATGCTGCCTCATGGGTCATGAGCCAGCTGAGCATTGGTGCCTCAAAGGCCAACAGTGAAGCTCAATATCAAGGCCAAAAGGCTGCTGATGCCGCCAAGGAGGGTGCCACTTATGCTTCTAACAGAGCTGGAGAGGCTGCCCAAAAGGCTGGTGACAAGATCAAGGAGGAATTGTAAATTTAAACTCAATGGGTGAGATAATTTACGAGCACGGTGATGCAAAGGGAAGTGTATTGATATTCTCATTGAGGTGGGATAATGTTAGTCGGAGGTCTTGAACTTCTGGCGAAGATGATATCTCTCCATCTCAGGTGGGGCAGGATTGTATTCAGCTTTTGCTTTTTGTGGTCTGTCTGAATTTTAGCGTGGGTTTGTGGGGAATGAAATGGGAATGGAAGGGACTGATCAGGAGCGATTGCTTAGGTAGTTCCCTTTTAAAAATAGTTCGGTGAATCATTAGTCTAATTGAGAATGAATCGGATGGAGCTCCTTTATTTTACGCCTCTGTTACTTTCACCTGCATTGTTACTGTGAGATGGCAACATGATTTGACAAATTGACAACCCTGTTTCTCTCTGATTCCTTGGTTGATGGCGCAGTTTAGGTAAAGATTTGCTATTGCCTTTCGATTGGATCCATCCTTGATGGCTCCCGTGGGGGGATATGACCCTTTTGTTGAACGCGTAAAGTCCACGCACAGAGACCAACCTACGCACTAGAGCGTATTCCCTTTATAGCTGGTGATTTGTAGGTATAAACCAAATTTACCGATACAGCAGTGAGATCGTCGTACATTTTGTGACCGTATTTGCACGCACTGTTCCTAGGACAGAGGCGCCCGCCTCCCTTATTTTGGCTTATGCCAGGCGCTTGTAAGTTTGAGATGTCATCTTGAAGTGTTATATCAGCATAGGGGATTGATACAGAATGGGACGACGATGGCAAACGACCTAGACTATGACGCGATGCGGAAGGGCGGATTCTATCACCTGATGGGAGATGTTCTGGCTAGCGAATATTATGTGGGAGAAAGTAGTTTGGGGGAGAGCTGCTGATTTGTTCATTTACTATCTGAGATGTTAGATGGGAGGATTTGTTGGGAGGGGATGATGGAAGGTAAATAAACTTAAAGGGGGAAATGAAACGAAAGACTTTTGCGGGTTTTTACCCCGCGAGATAGTGACACCGCTACTCGTCCTAGCCTATAGGTATAGTGCTATATAGTAAAGGTCTGGCTCAAAACTTAAGTTCGCGAAAACATATATTTTAACTTATCTTAAATACTATAGATTAGCTATATTTTTCGCTCTTTAGCCCTTTAGAGAATTACTAGAGTAAAAATACGTCTTTAATATATATTTTACTAATTAATTATAGCTTTTAAACTTTAAAGTAGAGAGTAGAAGTCGGATTTTTAAGTAAGTCGTTCGATAGTAGGGTTTTTACTTTTTCGCCTTAAAAGTATAGCCGAAGAGCCTTAAGCGAGAAAACTTTAAGACCGAAAGAACTTTTCTTTTCTTAAAGAAAATCGTCCCTTTTCTCGTATTTCTCGACGATAAATAACTTTTATTTAATTATTTTACAAGATTATAAAAGCTCTAAATCTACTTAATAATCTTATAATATTTCTACTAAGGGAAAAGGTCGCGTTTTAGTACTATATCGAGGGATATTACTTTACTTAAAATATATATTTTCGCGAACTTAAGTTTTAAGCTAGACCTTCACTACACGGCACTATATACAGGTCACCTCTGAGCAAGTAACGAATAGTTTTTCGAAATGACTTTTTGAGAGAGAGTAACTAGCTTCTTGACACTTCGATCCTTAAGCTACTAGATATTAAAACAAAATTATATTAACCTAAAACAACCTTTAACAAAGGAAATCCTCCTCCTCTTACAAAACAAAACTCAAAACTTTTCCACCCCCCCCCACCATATCTACACCCCCAACCTCACCCCCTCTGAGCCCTCCACCACCCTTCAGCCTCCCCCCTCAACATCTTCCGATCCGTCTTCCGACTCCCCGTCCTCGGCACCCGACTAACAACCACCCACCTCGCCGGCACCATATGGCCCGGCAGAATCCCGCGCAGCGCCCTCTCCACACCCTCAACCTTCTTCGTCGCAACCGCACACTTCTCAGACGGGAGAAAGCCCGTCGAGTCGGCGGCGGCCGCCGCGGCAAAGGGATGGTCGTGGAGATACAGGTACGCGGTGAGCACGGGCGACGAGTCTTCTTCAACGGCGCCGAGCAGGTCGACGACGATGGCGTCTTTCGCGTGTAAGCTGGCGCGCGCGCAGTGTTCGACTTCTACGGCGTCGATGCGGCACCCGTCGAGTTTGAGCATGAGGTCTTTGCGGCCTACGAACTCGAGGGTCCCCGAGGGGGTGTACCGGGCGAGGTCGCCGGAGAGGTAGAATTGCGAGGGTTTGCGGTCTGGATGGATGGATTCGAACCAGGAGGGCGTGGTGGGGAGGAAGCGCGCGCCGGTGGTGCGGATTAGGGGGTCGAGGTAGCCGCGTCCGAGGTTGGGGCCTTCGATGAGGACTTCGCCGACGGCGCCGACGGGGGTGAGACGTTCGGGGGAGGAGAGCGAGACGAGCCAGATGGTGTTGCAGCCTGGCTTGCCGATTGAGGAAGCGGATAATGGCGACGGATGGTCATCGTAGGCGCAGAAGGTGGCGACTTCGCCCATGCCGTATTGGTTTATGACTTTGGCGTGAGGAGACCATTTCTTGAGGAGGTCGGCGGACATGGCTTCGCCGCCGACGCAGAGGAGTTTCATGGAGGGGACGAGGGAGGGTGGGAGTTGGATGGCGACGGTGGGGGTGAGGAAGGTGGAGGTTGCGTTTGTTTCGTTGATTTCGCGGACGAGTTGGGGGATAGTGCTGCATGGGCGAGGAACGCAACAGGTGCCGCCGGTCATGAGGGGTGCGAAGTAGTCGTTGTTGCTGATGTCGAAGGTGTAATCGTCGAATTGCAACATACGACTGTGTGGTCCCAGGTTGAGCATTCGAGCGTAGTCTCGGATGGCAGTTGCGTACGACTGATGGGTTTGTACTATTCCTTTTGGATGTCCAGTGCTACCCGAAGTAAAGAGAATGAGACATGCGTTTTGGGCGTTGACTTTTACCACGGGTGGTAAAGAATTGAATGGAAGAGCTTGAAGAGTGTTCCTCGAAATCTCAAGAACGGTAGGTACCAGATCAATGAATTGGTCTTTGAATTTTGGCGAGGTCAGCATGATCCTCACATCAGCTCTTCGAGTGATAGAGTCTAGGTAATTCGGCGGGTTCTTTGCATCGACCATGATATAAGCACCTCCTGCCCGCAGGATAGCTAGGCGAGCAATGATAGCCCAAATTGACTTCTCGAAACAGCTGAGCACGAAAGTTTCTGGTTTGACGCCCAGTGCGATGAGTCTATGCGCGAGTTGTGATGTGAGATGATCGAGTTCCCCATAAGTCATGTTATCCTCGTGAGAAGATGTGATAGCAATCGCATTTGGGGTTGCTTTACACCGTTCGATGATGATCTCGTGGATACATCTTGTTTCTGGTTCAGACACAGAAGCCGTGAACTTTTGAATGATTTTGCGGTCGTGTGGCGAACAGACATTGAATTCTTCGATTGATATCAAAGGGGCCTTGCGCATACTTTTGAGAACGAGGTCAAATGTGTTAAGCATACTCAAAGCTAAACTTTCCGGCACCTTCTCTTGCGAGTACTGTAGTTTTGCTCTGATATTTCCGCTTTTTGTCGTAGTTATTTTGAACAAAACGTCAACCTAAAGTAAGAAATAAGCGAGAATCCTCATGAAAAATAAGATTGACTGGAAGTACCTTTTGATTCCCGATAGAATTGCCCTGTATGGTACCACGATTGTGAATTTGGATCCCAGCTTTACATGCTGGTGCGTCAGCATCACCAACACGTTTCCAGCTGATCTGAGGAGTGGGAGACGCATTATCTTCCGTCTCAGTGCTCTCAGCACTATCGTATAGTCTCTGCAAAAGCTCGATAGTAGTCTCAGCTGGCTCTACGCGAAGACTGCAGATACTAGCTTCATTGTCCGAACCTGCGGACGATGCATTGCTGCCGTCATTAAATGCGAAGCTCAAAGCTTCAGATGGGTTATAGAAGTGAAGAGTCGCTGCCAATGCCGCCTGCCAGACCGTCGAAAGATCCACGCCAGCCTCTTCAGCTAGTTGTTCGAGATCAGACATGCGGGTGCCTAGTGTTGATTTGGTGACTGATACATGCTCGCTTAAGGTCTCTTTAGGGAGTGAGTGTTTTTTAGAATTTGAACTTCGTTTCGAGCGTTTGTAACGTCGAAGAATCGAAGCAACAGCAGAACTTAATCGTTGATATACAGAAATGAGCAACTCGTGAACAAAAGAATGTGATTCCGTCATGGTGTGTGAAATTTTGACATATGAATGTTGATTGACTAAAGAGAGAAGAATGTAATATTTTGGGCTAGAAGAACGACGCTGAAGATCTTTGAGACATACAGTCTGTAGCTCCTGACATTATAATATACTCATGTTTACTTTCACAATGCGTGACTTGCTGACAAAGCTTCGTGACAAGCCCTTCAATAACATGCTTTCTTCTTCCAGTCAGCCCTCGGAAAGATTGCAATATCCCAGCTTCAAATTGTTTTCGATGGATTGCCACAAAAGGTACGAGAAAGCCAGGGCTTGCCGAATTTGTACAGCAATAAATCTCTTCCCCAAGCAAATGAAGGCATCATAGCTGGGAGCTGCGTGATACGAGAAGAGATCATTACTTAATGAAATCCCGACATACTGGCACTTAATCAAACTGCAGTGATACGATGTCGCACTTGCAAATCGCCCCACTTCAACCTTTCCTTGGCAATCATCAATGATTGAAACATTTCATAGAGCTTTTGCGGATCGTACTACTCTCTGCACAAAGTATTGAGCTCGTGTTTCAGTACGAGACCCGATTGGCGAACTCGAGAAAAGATGTAACACTTTACTACGCCAATCAGTGGCCTGATAGCAGGCTCGGGAAATTGAGGCTGCCCTGAACGACTCGAAGCGGTACGGGCCACTCTTGTATATGTGCTCCGGCAAGGTGTAAGTCACACATCTGTTCATCTTTGGTGATGAGATGATCCTGCACACAGCCGAGAACATACGGGTGCTAGCTGAATCGGCCAGCTCCCTCGCATACCCCTTTGCATGCTTGGTGGCACGGCATTGCGCAATACATGAGAAACAATTGAATATCTGCAGTGGTGGAACCTGAGACCAGAACGTCGGATAGCACCGACCTCGAAATTCGGAACTTTCCTCGGCTTGCTACTTCATTCTAAAATGGATCGTCTCTCGAGGCCGTAGATCCCGAAAACCTGTTTTCAATTGGTCCCAGCAGTGAAGGCACTTGCATACGACGCATGTTGAGCTGCTGGTAGGCTCGCAGACACCCGTGTACCGAGCAGTTTGCCCCCGTAAGATGTGCTGAAGAAAAAGATCCTGACTGATGTCTTTCTTTGGGTCTCCTAAGCAACAGCACGTACTTTCGACTTGTAGACATTTTGTTACTTCTCTTCTCAGTAAAAGCCAGAACCAGATCTTCATCATCTTTTTCGTGTAAATTTCAAAATGGGGAAACGCAATACACTGCCGTTTCTATTTCCCATTCGTTCGCACCCAGTTTTTATAGTTCTGTCGGTAGCTGTTGCGATTTTCACTGTGAGTAGAATCAAACAGCGTGGAGAATATGAACTTAGCTGATGAACTCATTTCTCTGCAGGATACATTTCTTTATGGGTACGCTACTGCTCTGTCGCGTTAAGGACTCGACTAATCGCATATTCGAAAACCAGCTTATTGATACCTGTTTTTCCGACGCTCTTGCAAGAACGTGGATTCGTGGCGGATAACCATAGTAAGCAATCGATGGAGTTATGCCAACGAGATGATTCTAACATATTTACGGCGCAGTCCAGATTTTCACTTCCATTCTCATAGGATTGATGGGCGCAGGAGTAATAGGAGGATGCTGTAAGCATTCCTAGAAGCTTCTCAAGGTTTAAAAGCTGGCTAACGGCGACAAGTTTTATTCGGCTGGATTGCGGGTACAAATGCCGGCCTTAATATGTTCCTCAAGAGCAAGTCCCGGAAGTAAAAGCTGACAGATAACAGACAATTCCAAAGAGCGGAGATCCTCTCTGTTAGGCGGCCTCGGATTGCTCCTATTATCCACTGTGGCCATGTGGCTAGCCCAAAATGTGGCCACACTTTGTATAGCACGATTTGTTCAAGGCGTGGCTTCAGCGGCTGTTTGGAGCGTCGGGCTTGCCTTGCTTACGGATACAGTTGGAGGCGACCATGTGGCTGAGATTATGGGTTGGGTAAACATTGCGTTCAGCTGCGGTTTTATGGCTGGGCCAGTTGTTGGTGGTCTGCTGTATGCTTCTGCTGGTTACCATGCGGTGTTTGCCATAGCTTCTGGGCTGCTGGTGGTAGACTTAGTCTATCGGCTTTTAATCATCGAGAAGCGAGAAGCAAGACAGTTGCTCGCGTTGCAAAATGACGCCGACGAAGAGGGCGCGCGAAGACCCTTGCTTGAAGGTAAAGAACCACACAAAAATTGGGATGTTTGCCAATGACTGACTTCGGTGAAGGGAATCGCGAACACACAATCGAACACAAGCGAGATTCTGCATACGACATACTGGTGACCTCAAGGAGGCTTATGATAAGTCTAGTCTGTGCCTTTGTCCAGGCACTGCTGGTGGCTTCAATAGAGGCGACACTGCCAATTAGGCTGAAGGCAATATTTGGCTACGGTTCTGGGCAGTCCGGGCTCATGTTCATGACTCTTATGATTCCATCCGTTCTCGCGCCTTTGATTGGTAAGTACAAAAATTGGCGTTCTTTCTGAGAATCTTTAGCATTTCTTTACAGAACTAATTGAGGTTCACAGGATATTTCTGCGGACGCTTTGGTAATGCGATCATCGCCCTCTCCGGTTATCTCGTATGTGGAACTGCAGCAATACTTCTAAGACTCTCAGACCACAACGACACCGAGAGCAAAATTGTTCTCATTATACTTTTAGTAATGATTGGGATTGCGATGTGTATGATTATGACTCCAGTCCTGACAGAGGTATTTGCAGCGGTAGAGGAACTGGAAGAGGAAAGTCCAGGGCGATTCGGCCAATATGGTGCATTTGCACAAGCTGTGAGTGCTGTATCAATGCTGACCATTTTTGACAATTTCTGACAACCCGAAGTACGCCTTGTTCGATATAGCATATGCTGGAGGAGCTTTCATAGGCCCGATATTTGGTAAGTCACAACTTTGTGATGATAAATACCTGTGACGCTAACATTACCAGCCGGCTTAGTGATCTCCAAATTTTCGTGGAATGTTATGACTCTGACCCTGGGTAAGCCTCGATCCCCGAACTTTGACTCAATTGATTCCTGACGTCAACCAAAGGTATCCTCAGCTTCTTGACTAGTCTTCTTGTTCTACCCGAGACGATAGCAAATTTCAAGCATCGAAAAATGGGTGGCGAAGAAGATGTAACAGAAAGCGTAGAAACATCGGAGTAGAAGTCGATCCTGGGACGAGGGGGCTGGCGTATCGTAAAGAGTGTGTTATGTCGTGTAAAGTAATTTAACAAGTTCGTACATGTTAGAATAGACAGGGTTGAATATACTGCACATTAAAGTGAAACTTTGAGCTTGAAATTTGATGTGATAGTCAATACTTGTTCTCAGATCATGCTAAAGAAGTGATGATCGTGCCACGCCGGCCACAACGAGAGCAATATTAGTTGAATGAGCCGTACAGGCCCGTCAATCATATCTTGGCGAGAAATGAAGCCCGTCCTCCAACCTAACAATTGGAGATGGCTTTCTGCAGTGTACCCGGCCCAGCCCCGAGTACGACTTTCGAACAAGCTTTTGTCGCGAATAGAGAAGCCTATTCGCTGCATCGAGACTGGAAATCTCATTGCTGTAATATATTGCGTGTAGGTTGCGTGTTGCACATGGCGACAAGGAAGGAAAGGGGTCGGATCGAGGTAACATAAAGTCCATCCACGCAAATGTTTATCAACTCGATACGAGTGTCCAGTTTACTTCTTTCTCAAGTCCTCGAATAAACACCAGATTTCGGCTGTTAGTCGACAAGTGGTACCACCAATTGTAATCATGTCTCTCAATCTTGGAATTCTTTCGCTATCAGTTGGACGTGCATCAGTCCACTCATTCGAGCACAAATGCGACGCCCTTCAAGCGAGCGGTTTCCGTGGAATTGAACTCTTCATCGAAGATCTGGAGACAATTGCAGCTGCACTTCCAGGCGGCCTCAACAATGAGAATCGAATTGGTGCGGCTCATCAGATCCGAGCAATTTGTGACGCTCGCAAGCTTGAAATCATAGATCTTCAGCCTCTTCTATTCTTTGGTGGTAGGAAACGTTTCTCTCAATTACATACGCCTCTCAACGTAGAAGCGTAATAGCCGACTGACACTTCGCTTGTGTAGGTCTAATTGATCGTCAAGCCCACGCTGCGCAACTCGCAAAATTGCGACTATGGTTCGACCTGATTGCAATCTTGGGCACAGACCTCATACATGTGCCAACGAACTTCCAAGCCGAGGGCATAACGGGCGACATTGAGGCCATTGTTGCTGATATGACCGAGATTGCTGACTTGGGATTGGCACAGAAACCACCGGTGCGCCTCGTGTATGAAGCTATGGCATGGGGGAGATTTGTAGACACCTGGGAGCAAGCTTGGGAGGTTGTCTTGCGTGTGAACCGACCCAACTTTGGAATTTGTCTAGACACCTTCCAAATTGCAGGCAGGATCTGGGCGGATCCGACTACGCCTTCTGGTCGGTTAGATGGCGGAGACTTGGAGCTCAAGAAATCTCTCAGCAGGATGTCGTCCTATATTGGAAAGAGGCCCGAAAAGCTCTTCTTGGTACAAACGGGCGATGCGGAAAGACTATCATCGCCGATTACAAAGGACCACCCGTTACATGTCGATGGTCAAGATCCTCGAATGACATGGAGTCGTAATGCGCGGCTCTTTGCTGATGATCCAAAAGGCAACTGTTTTCTAAAGGGACCGGTTGACCAGATATGTCATGTCATATTCAATGAGTTGAAGTACACTGGATGGGTATCTTGCGAAGTTTACTCAACTTCACTCTTCGACCCTGATCCAAGCGTACCATTTCAACACGCTCGCCGAGCCGCCGACGGATGGAAGAGTGTTCTGAAAACATTGGAGGTCCAACGCAAAGGCTCAGAGGCTGTGCGATCTCACCGGGTGTCGAAAGAGCGGAAAGATTACAGCTGGCTGCCCTCTGCGTGGAGAATAGCCCCCACGAATATGGTTATTGCCTTCTTTGTTGTAGCCATCTGCACCTTGTGTCCACTTGTTTTGTCCAAGAGCACCTTTGCTTAGAAAATAGTTAGAAGATAAGAAATCTGCAAAAGTTATTGACCTGAACCACATACCCAAGTGCTAGCTATGGTCTCACATGTCATTGATGCTTGTAATGATTTCGAACTAGGTAGACAAGCGGCCAATGAATGGAGGTACCAGAGGGTATCAGAGCAAGAAAGTATTGCCAAGTCCTTCCTTCCGCGAGTATCATTGTGAGCTGTTGTTGAATGGGGAAGCCCAAAGTCGATGATTCGAGGTCACACCATCCAGCTGATCTGGCACAGACTCAACCATGTCGTGATATGTCCTCTGATTCGACAAACAACTGTGCCGCGACCTCGCTGTCCCGGAGCAAATGTATGATCTGCAGGAGGCAGAAGCTCGAAAAAGGAAGGATTGCCATTCTTCTAGAAGTTCTTCGCATTATCATGGCGGTTGTGCGTGGGTTGCGTGGAATCAGTGTTGTGAAGATGCAGGCATATCTCAGAGTCGCGTTCCCGCCGAGGTTGGAAGTTGTGGGGTTCCCCAGGATCCTTGTGTCTATTGAGCACCTAATCAGTGATAAACCCACGATCGCCACCATCTGTATGCGCCAAGACCATTAAGCCTTCATCAATCTGAGCTTACTTTCTTGCTCCCGCATACACACTATATGCTAATAGACACCCATGAAGTTGTAGTGATATTTTAGTTATTCTTGGTCAAAAACCAACCCGCTTTGAATACCTTTGAGATAATCGACACTGGGTTTTACCTTGGTCTTTCCATTCGAGGCTGCGAGACTTACTAGTTACAATCCTTTGGGTGCCTGTATCCGGCCAGCATCAGATGCCACCACGTCCTCCTGCAGGAATTTGATCTCCTCGTTATCGATGTAGCACGGTATCGAGTCCTAAATAGAGAAGGTGATTCTCAGGACCGCATAAAGTTGGAGGTACATTCCTTGTATTTGCAGCCACGGAGCCGCCAAACTGCCGTTGACGAATAACGTAATTATGTCGCCGGATTCACATTGCCAAGAGATCAGATATCCATACATGTTGTGAGATGCAGAATACCAAGACCTGTAATCCGGCACCGCCTTACGAGTAGGGAAGGCCGGTAGTTGATCAAGGCGGGGCCGCCCGACCATAGATCGTGATATATCTCAATTGTGGGCAGGAAAACATGCGAAATCCAGACCAGAAGACATCGCTGTTGTTATTTCAGTGCGACATTGCGTTGCAAGATAACTGAAAGCTGCTGTCGTACAGATATTCTTTTAGACGACTTGGGGAACTAGTGTTCATATGCCTTGCATGCTTAATATCAATGAGCGACGTCCTGGATGTCATAGGCGACTTTCGCCTCAGGGTAGCGAAATACCCCAGAGACGGCGAATAGCCAGTCATGCCGAGATAACCATACATGCTAAAGATCTTTAACCGCCGGACGCAGTGTCATTTTAGTTAGCTCTGGAGATGGTGGTGCTCCAAGTCCATCAACGTCCAGTCGCCTCCCGTTATGCACGTCTGGAAGTAGGAGGAGTGGTGCTTTCCTAGTATTCGCCTTCTACTTTTGGATACCGTTTGGAGCTTATACTTTTGAGCAAATCAGTTGTTCTATCTTGACATCGCGCAATAGGAAGGAGATTGGCGAACTTGTTTCCTCAAGCTTCGCTGGATATGCCTGATAGAACAGAATGCCAAGGACTGACTAGCAGGTACACTTCCTATGAATAGTGCCAGAAGTTGTATATAAGTCGAGGAGTATTCCACCTACGTAAAGTCATCAGCGAAGTATCTCTGAACATCTCCTCACTCACTCACTTCGTTCTCCTCCATTCTCAGACTCCAGTTCTTGACCCGACCAGCTTTCAAGATGGCGCCAACACTTGCATTTTTGGCAACTATGCTCGCCATGTTGCCAGCTCTCAATGCTGCGCCAACTGAGGTCTTCTCTCCTAACCCAAAGCCAATCTTTGAACGCGACCCAGTCCCAATTCCACCAAGCACCAGTGTAGGTGGTGCCAGCCAAATCGTTGGTGGATCTGCCGCTTCCTCTGGCCAATTTCCCTACATCGTCAGCTTGCAAAAGAGTGGATCTCACTTCTGTGGTGGTGTTCTCATCAATAGCAAGACCGTGGTGACCGCCGCCCACTGCTCGGTGGGACAGTCTGCTTCCTCTGTCAAAGTCCGCGCCGGAACTCTCGTAAGTCACTATTCGCCTTATGATCTATTTTCACACTGACCATCTTTCTAGACTTGGGCCTCTGGTGGTACTTTAGTTAGTGTTTCATCCATCGTCGTCAACCCATCTTACAGCTCCTCCACCATCAACAACGATGTTGCCGTTTGGAAGTTGGCAACTGCCCTTCCAACAAGCAGCACCATCAAATATGCCACTCTTCCAGCCCAAGGTTCAGACCCAGCTGCTGGTACTTCTACAACTACCGCTGGATGTAAGCATAGTCATCCATTTTGCGACTGACTCAATACTGACTTGATATACAATAGGGGGTACAACAAGCGAGAACTCGAACTCTCTTCCAGCCTCTTTGAGATACGTTTCAGTGCCAGTGATCTCCCGATCATCTTGCCAGGCTAGCTACGGTACCTCTTCCGTCACAACCAACATGTTCTGTGCTGGTCTGGCTGCGGGAGGAAAGGATTCGTGCTCAGGTGACAGTGGTGGTCCAATCATCAACACCAGCACTGGTGTCTTGATCGGTGTTGTTTCTTGGGGTCAAGGATGCGCTGAGGCTGGATTCCCAGGAGTCTACACTAGACTCGGTAACTACGTCACCTGGATCAACGCCAACTTGGCTACGTAAATGGTCCAGACCACTGAATTGGGATTATCTAAGACTGTGGGGACTCTGAGCGAGGAGGAGGATCTAGAAGTGGTCAGATAGAGGAATCATAGGGTGCTGAAGTGTAGAGTTTACGGCTTACCTTACTCTTTACGATCGTCAATGAAAATGAGTTATGAATGATTTCCATTCTGCCGGATGACTTCTGTTCTCTGAAAAAGCCCACCAGCCCTCGTATGAATAAGTGATATCTAGCAAAGCCTCAATAGTGTGTAAATTGTGACATTGATCACCTCAGTCATGTTCCCCCCAATGGGTCAATTGAGATCCTAGGCAGGAGCCGGACCGTGATATTCTCATAATTAACCGTCTGGCCCAAGAAGTTGATAAACATTGTGTACGAAGGCACTCTAATGCGAATTCGTTTTTCTGTGTCAAAACATCCATAGATGAAGCATGAAGGTGTGTAGAAAGGAAGGGCTACTTTTCGTCAATGGACCAGATCCGGCCCTGACATCGGGCCGATGGTCTGAACGCATGGCTTGCTCATGACACTAGCCACACCTATTTTGACTTCAAATTTCCTCCATCATGCTCAATGAAAGTCTATACATCCTGCTTCATCAAGAGGTTCGACTCGAGACCTTGTAACAGTCAAAGGCCGCTGTCGTCAGTACTGCTGTAGTCTTCATTCATTACAAATATAGCTGTGTGAAGCCTTGGACAGCCCCCAGCGGTTGTGAAATGCGCCTGGCGAAGATGGCATGTTAAAGAATTCCAAACTCCGGAGGGGCATTCTCAAGATACAAGCGGTTGCAGCCACTTACCTGCTTAATTCCATAACGATACAATGAAGTCTTACCTTCAAACAAGCCATCGTCGCTTCGGTGAAGGTTCAGCGAGAAAGGTGCCCACAGCAAACGCTCGACTTTTCAATCCTCTTGGCAAATCTTTTCCTGCGACTTCACGAAGATTCGCGACCTATTTACGGACATTTCCTGTCCCATAAGATTTGAGGAGATAAACCTCGGACCTTGATACGCCAAAACCGTTCTTTTCCACGGGTTTTGGGTCGTTATCCAGCCAAAGAGCTGAAAGTATGAGACAGCTACCCATGTCAAAGCGGGACAATATATGCAAGCCTTCGGACTTCAGCCATTTGTATCGAGGTCACTCGCACATTGTTACTTTACCATCCCTTTCGTGACCGCGTCAATTTGTGTCGTCTTTTTCAGTGTTCCTCTTTTCTGACCGTATTTTTTGGCTCGTGTTACTGCAACGTACATTCGTTTTATATCTTGTTGCTGCGTTTGCTGGAAGACATGAGGGGCTTTTATTCTTCGCTACCGCTCTTCTTGCTGCTGGTCATTGAGCTACCCCTTGGTACCTTGGGTCAGACGCAGATGCCATCATGTGCTGTACGTTTTCGCATCTTCTATATCCGTGTCCCCTCTCGTTTTCTAACTGAACATCAGCAAACTTGTTTCAATGGAGCCGTTGACCTTTCCGGATGTGCAGCTGACGACAACTTGTGCCAATGCGGACCCGCGAGTGAAACGACAAATGTGCAAAATTTCCTGACAACCTGCCTGGCGCAATCATGTACATCAACTGAAATAAGCGACTATCAGACTTGGGCCATCTCGACCTGTCTAGACGTTGCTCTGTCTGTCCTTTCAGCATCAGTTTCGAGCATGACCGCTTTCTACCCAGCTACCGCGACAGCAGGTGCCGGACTTACAACATCGAGAAGGACTAATCCAACAACCACCGTTACTACCCGTCCCTCAGCTGCGGCAAGCAGCAGTACGCCCAAGCCGAAGAGGGTCAGCATTGGACTGATTATCGGCGTGGTCATCGGCGCAATATTTGTACTTGGTTTCATCTCCATGGCTGTTATATTCTGTCTGTGGAGACACAGTAAATCAAAAGCCAAAAAGCGAGTTCTAAAGCCGCAGCAGAGTCAGCAGAATCACCAAGTACAGCCGTTGATGGCGCCTTCGCAGACCCAATTGCAGCCACAGTTTGCACAATATCAGGTTCCACAGTCGACTGAACAGAAAACTCCAGTACAGATCATAGCTCAACCTGTGCATATTCCGCAAAGCCCACCACAAGTGCCTATAGTTCCACATAACAAATTCGAAACTCCTCCGAACAATACAGTTGAAATGGAGGGCGAAGGCCGCAAAAGCTTCGTTGAGATTGGAGGCACAGAAACGGTGATTAGGGGAGACGCCCAAAGACCTGCTGAGTTGGGGTCGGATTGGAGCCGAGGAGGACAAAATCATCATCCATAAATATTCCATTCGCCTGCAGAATCTGTAAGAACAAATAATATAATATTTCCGGAACGCAAGTCCATATCCGAAGATTCTGTGAAGGATGGAAATATGTGTTTCGGGTTGGCTTGAGATGGAGTCTCATGACTGGGTAAAAAAAGAACTGGGAGCTTGTACACCTTACCATTCTCATCTGGACCCTAGGATTCCTCGTTAGAACTGGCAGCTTTCCCATCTACCCAAAAACACGAACAAGATGGCCCCACACCATGGAACGATACCAACGAACGGATCTTTACTTGGGTAACAACCAAATCGACCAGGACAAATTGCTCCGACCGCAACGCCTTAAATGGACAGAGATGATGTTTTGTTGCACATCTTCGGAGGGAACGGTCGAAGGAAGCAAAATAGAGTTTGAGCGTTCGGTTGGGGATTGGACGACTCAAACCCGCCGCCACTGTTTGCTGATGTTGAAACGCTCGGAGTGAGGCTCCGTATGTACATCTTTTGTTCCTGGAATGAACCGAAGCGGGAGAGGGAACAGCATGGCGAGAACGAGCTTGCTCACAGAGCTGATCGGCGGCGGCCCGAGTCGCGAACCAACGCATAGCTCAAAACTAGGAGTAGCTTGAAATTACCCTGCATCGGCTTTCTAGAAGAATTCGAGACATTTTGCATTGTATCATTTTCTCTGTGATCGGGGGATCTCCATTGTTTTTCGACGGTATAAAATGTCTGCCAGAGCAGTGGAATAATACCACGTCGTTGGATACCGAACCTCTGGTGTCATCGCTAACTGTTGGGCGGAGAAAGGTGCCCATAGCATCTCAGTGGGTGGTCTTATCATCTGATGGCTGCTGCTGTATTAGATCATTGGTTCGTATCGGGGTGCAGCTATCTCGTTTGCTTATCCAGAGTCAACGTATCAACGGCCATGCATGCAAAAGTTGGAATGCCAGGGAAATGCGATGCACGCAACACAGCAAACCTTGGATATGGCTGCATACATGTGGGGGAGCTCGCAACGTCTGGACCAAGAACTCCGCTGCGGCGAGATGATGAAGTATTGTATGAGACAAGAGCTCAACGGCTGAGGAATCGCTGTCTACGTCGTATTATTCCGCACCCGTCCAGGTCTTCCATTACATCGTCAAAACATCAATCTACAAACCAGCAGTTCAATACACCTTTCCAGATACAGCTGCATCTCGACATAGCCTTGTCAGCCCTGCGTCGTCCTGGTCTTTCGAAGTTCGTGGCGCCGCCAACTTTTCTGTCTCGCCTCTCTAGCACATGTTAATCTTTTTGTTGGATTGAGATCCTCTCGTTTGCGTCAATGTAAGTGAATTCCAAAAGTTACCTACCAACAAACACAAAATCTGTATGTGTTATCGTCAAATGCAGGCCATGGCATCTGACGCAAGCTGCATGATTATTAGCCCGGTCGTATGACATGCGCGGGGTATGGATAAAACACCTTCATCTGCGCTTTCAAGACCCTGATTTCCATCTCTCCTTACATGTGTTTCTATTTGCATTTCCAATCGTAGTTTACTATGTTCACTAGCATCAGCTTACCATTCCTAGCCTCGCAAACATCAGCCCAGCCTCACCATCGTTCCTTCCTCCATACCACCTCTTGACATATCTGAAGACTAAAGCTCTCTCATCTATCGTTTCCGCAATCCCTTCGATCAGTCGTGTATCCATATTGCGACTCACCCATTTCGAATATACCATCGACGAATAGAAGCACATCCTGATGCCATCATGGCAACCTCAGATCGTACCTCGACGGTGACAATCAGGTTCTCGACACCTGGCACACAGCCGCCAATCTATCTGGCAGGCTCCTTCTCACATCCGGAATGGGATCCTCAGGAGATGGAACATAAGACGAAGGCGGATGGCGAACTTGAGTTTACAAAGGAAGTCGAGGTTCAGGAAGGGAAACAATACCAATACAAGTTCCGGGTGGGAGAGGGTGAATGGTGGGTGTTGAACGAGGAAGCTCCAACTGGTAGGTTACGCTCCTTTCTATGGATACTTAGTGATTTGAAACACATCGGATGATGGATGGTTTTTTATTCGGTGATCTCGGATTGAGTTGCATTATTCTAACTGTCGTTTGCATCTAGTGACCGACAATATTGGCAATAGAAACAACCTTCTTTCTGTCCCTGCAGATTACGTGAGTTCTGCCGAATTCCAGCAAGGCAAAAAGAACACCGACATTCCATCGTCACCCAACGAGGATTCAGAATCCACGGATATAGATACCCAAACCCCAGTGAAAACGAATACAAAAGTGGTAGGCAATGTTGCAGATAACCTTGTCAACGGGTCGGAGAACCTGGATAAAAATGTTACGGAGGACAGTGTGCCTGAAATTCGTCAACCCACCAATACCGAAGCTGAGGCACCACCGACGAAGGAACCGGTCCAATCGCCATTTGCAGCAAAGCACACACCTCGTATAGACGCTCTGCAGGCAGAGGACTCAGAGGCTCGGGAAGGAGCTCGAACGCCAGATATAGCGAATGTTGCTGCTGAGGTTGCTGAGACGGCGGCCTTCCTTGACCGAGGACAATCTACCCCACCGATTTCTGATGAGGAAGCCGGACGAATTGGGTATCGAAGGTTGTCAAACACTCCTATCCCAGAAGTGGCAAGTACGGCAGCTGAAGTAGCTGATGTTGCCGCGAAATTAGATGAAAACATAATTGTAAGTCCATATTCAACACCACGATCTGATATCGCGCTGACACCTTGAAGACCGAGACCGAATATACACCAAACTTGAATATCGTTGATGACGATGATGAATTTGATTATCCACCAACTCCAGAAGAGGATCGAGTTCCACTATTCCCGCACGAGTGTCCTGGCCCTACCGATAAAGTCGCTGATAGTTTGGAGAGCCGAAGACTTTCCTCGCCTTCGACTCTGATCAATCCGGCGCACGATCTAAGGGCAAACTTTAATGATCCTACACTAGTTCGATTCCCGACCGATCGTGATGGTGTATTTGCGCAGATCCATACACTTGAGAGACAATTACCACCAGACAATACCTTGCCTGGCTCTCCCGGATCTCCAGCAATAGGTACAATTGCTAGTAGTCGTTCTTTTGAGAGATTAGACATGCCGTCGCCGAGACTTCTTGGAAACTCGTCTCCCTCACTTCACGCCATCAGCGAAGACCAAGAGTTGGACAATGTCTCATTGAATACAAGGCGTCACAGAAACAGCGCCTTGAGAAGTGTTAGTTCCATGCAAGATCTCAATGAAGAATCTGGGCATAGCATCGGGCGGAAGAGTTCAAGCAGCGAGCCTGCATCGGGGCAGGATGGCTCAATTAGCAAGGCCGAGGCTCCCATTTCTTCAGCCGCGGACGAGATCAAGAAGCCAATAACTGATGATGCGTCCTCTGAATCTGTTATACATCATAAAATTCCCAAACCAACGCCTAATCCTAATCCTCTGGAAACTACAGCAAACAAGAAGGAACTTCCAAGCGAGCAAAAATCGAAATCCGATATTGATACAACACCCAGTAAGGAGCTACTCGGCGAAAGCTCACCGATCTCTCCTACAGACAAAAGTCATGCATTTAGCACAGAGAATAACAAAGACATGCCTATCGCCAGCCAAAGCCCTCCAGAGCATCTTTCTATAAACAGTGATGGTGTCCCAGACGACTCTGTACCAGAGGCTAAACCGGAGTCATCGCGTCCGAGCTTGATGGAGAGAAGGCAGGGCTCTTCCCGATCTATAAAGGATTTCACTCTCGGTGGCTCGCAGACTGATTCAGGAGGAGACCAAAGTCCAACAACCGATCAACCTACAATAGAAATCGATCATGTTTCTCCTCGCCAGAGTCCTGGTAAAGCCTCTCCGAAGGCTGGGAACAGTTTATTTCCAAACACCGCCCCAGCTGTTGCCACTCCATTTATTGTCGGTGGGGAGAGACAGCTAGGCCATGGACAACAAGATTCCGTCAACATTCAAGGGCCAACGATCACTTTACAGGAAGCTACCCCTCGATCAAGCTTGCGACCCTCAGAAGCTGATACGGCTGAGACTTTGACCAAGGGAGAGAGCAGTGCAACTTCGACGAACGAAGGAAATTCGGAGCTAGTATCTAGAAAGAAGCAAAAGGCCGTCTCTCCCACAGCGGACCGACCACTTACGCCCAACTCCATGCCTTCCAACAAGGAAGTCAAGTCTAGGAACTTCCTCAAAGCCTTCTGGCGGGTGGTTTTTGTTGATTGGATTGGAGGATTCATCACGAGACTATGTGGTGGACGACGCGACGCGTAAGGCTTTCATATCACACTCTATCCTTGTTCTAAGCCTTTTGTCCTTTTAATTGATATTCCTCCCCTGCTGCGCCTTTACATGCTGATTTTTGGTTCGTTTTGCGTGCAGGGTTTTGCTCGCGTCTGTACTTGTTACTGTGGTTGTTCTGCCTGCTTTATATGCTTTTTTGTGAAGAGGAATAGGGGGGATGTGTATATAATTGTGGGGAACCAGGGGCATCGGTGATGGGGAATAGGGATGAAAAATGGGAGGGACTAGGATGAAGATTGTTAGTCTGGTGTTAGGTAGTGAGCGTGGTATTCAGCGTGGATGAATAGGGAAGGAATAGGGGATTGGTGGTTGGTGTTTGTATGATTATCATTCTTAGGAATTGGTGGTGGTGAAATTGATTAATGAGATTTACTACTACCATCCAGGTATTCTTTAGGATTATGAAGTAATAAGAGACACCCTGAACCCACCTGGCTGCCTGGCAGATCGAGCTTGTTACTCCTACTCACACCACCTCCCCCCCCCCAAAACCCCTCCCCTAAAGACCCCTCACCGCCTCCCAATCCCCAGTAAAAAACGCCATCTCCATCAGCACATGACACAAGGCCATCTCAGCATCAGTCATCACCCTATTCCCATTCTCATCCACACACTTATCCCCCACAATCCGCTCCTCACAACACATCTCCCAAAACCCGACCTGACAGAGCGCATCGACATGCCGCCGTCTCGTCTCTTGACTGTCGTCGTTAGGTGGTCTGGTTAGCCAATCCGCCGCACGATTGATCAAATGTCCCGGACACACCACCTCATGCCCAGCATTAACACAAAACGCCAGATATCTCTTCAAGAACCCCAAATCAGGCTCCCCAAACGCCGGACCCTGCGCCCGCAACGCCCTCACGGAATCATCGAGGAAGCGCGTCCGGAACATGTTCTGCTCTACTAGCGTTTTGAAATCTCCTTGCTAGGATTAGCTTTTGGGGAGCGACGGGGAGGGCCGGTGCGTAACGTACTACTCACGAGGCGTAGTCTCAGAGCTTCCTTGAGTGACCCTGCGCGGATCGAGAAATGAATTATGTGCTCGAGGAGCTCGGGGGGGAGGTGGGGGGTTTGTGGCATTGTGTTTTGTGTTTTAGGGGGAGAGATTATTGGGTTGGGTTTTGAGGGTGTGGGTGGTGAGTGTTATGCTTGTTTGTGATATATGTAGTCTTGCAACGTTGAAAGGAATGGTGATGTAGATGTTGGGATGGGATGGAAGGAGGTGGTATCTAGATTAGGTAGGTAGGCTAGGTGTAGCTAGGTAGGATTGTGCTATAAAACCAACAAGTCGGTGTGAGGCACAGCCTACAGGAGTAACAAGCTAGGCAGCCATGCCCGTGAACACTCTGCTTTATAACACTTGTTATAAGATTGCTGAGAGTTCGAATAGAGGTCCGCTATAGTATCTAGCGATTGTGGTATACAAATTGCACGGCTACATTGGACACGGAATTTTGGACGGTGACCTACACTACATTGGCAAGGCGGCAATAATTTTCTTCAAATACGAGTTCCGGCCATATTACTTAAATTAAGCCTGGACGTAAGGTTATAGACTTATCGTTGGTTACGTGGACAGACCCGAACAGATGCTGTACAAGCCATGTCTGTTGTTGAAAGTATGATTCTGAGTTTCTGATCACCTTAACGCTTCTCTGCTTCGAATCCGAAGTTCATCGCAATCTCCCACATCCGGTCTCGACGTCGGTTACGAAACATATAACAGATAATGGCTGCCTCTTTTTAAATGGATGGAATTGGATGAATTTAAAGGGGTGGATTTCCAACAGAGAGGCTAGCCTAATCTCGACTAGCTAGTCACGTGCCGCAACTATCTAGCATCCAGCCTCGACTTCCTTATTCTCTAAACATTATCACATAACGCAAGCATATCACGATGGACTACTGTGCCATGCAGTTATCAGGTTCGGAGTAAGTTAACGAAGTTATTGCACAAAATCCATACGGAGTACACCAGGCGTCAAAATCATGGATGCTAGGTACCGGTAAGTCCGTTAGTTGACCGTCAGGTGTACTGGCACCCTCCCCGAGAGTTGCTGGTTTGATCCTTCTGCCGGCTAAGTCCTACACGAGTATCAACTGCCTATAGGCTGTCGCTACGAAATTTACGACTATATATAGCCACCCCTTATCCCCTAGTTCCCTCGGACCTTCTCCCATCAGTTGCAACATCATCCATTACTTCTACCGTGTGCCCGAACATATTGCGTCGATCGGCACTACAAAAGAGTCGTGTTTTTTTCCAAGAAGAAAGAGGGGTTTCCATCGCTATGGAGAAGACGATAGAGCCCGTTACTCTTCCTCTCGAGCTGCTTGAAGAGATTATACACTTCTCTATCCGTGTACGTTCACTCAAGGGAGCCCTCAGGTTAAGACTTGTCAATCGTAGGTCATAATCCGTCCCTTGGTTCTTACATACTAACAACAGCTAATAGGGCATTTCAGAACTCTTATCGAAGAGAACATGTTTCGTACACGGTTTCTTGACGAATCAGTGCATGCCATGCGAGAGAAAGGTAATCCGTTCAGATACTCGAACCCACAACGACCTGTCGGGCGAGACTCTGCGTGGTTGACGTTTCTCAAACGATACCTTTCCCACCGCATCTATACCCAGCCTAATCTGCACCCTCTATGTCCTGAGCATCTCATTCACCGTGCGGCTGACTGGCTAGGTAAGACGCTTAATGATAAAAGTGACACGGCAAGGCGATACTATATCGACACGCTGTGTCAAGTTGGGTTTTGGGAGTACTGCTGCTGTTACGAACGCCTTCTGCCGCAGTACCCACCCTGCCTATCTGTTGACGACTCGTCCAACTACATCGATTCTACGCCCAATTACTCTGCTCTTTCTGATGGAGACGCAGCTCTAAAACGTCTACTCCTCGAAGCAGCCATCTATCTCGGAGATATCGACTTGGCGAGAAAATTTTACCAATTAAAGCCATGGGAAGGCTATCATAGTGGACTTGAAACCTCCCACGCCCACATCGATACTGCTGCTGCTCAGAGTGGTATGGATCGAAATCGGCTTGCGCTGGTCCACGGGGGAGTAGAAATGTTCAAGCTAGTCAACAAAGTAGAGTTTGGAATTGAAACAAAAGACCAGTATGTGGGCATCTATGATCCAGCCGTCTTCATGGAGTACGTGGTTAGGGCTTCACGAGATCACGCGAGCACGGATCGTATCAACTTCCTCCTCGATCTCGGAGCTCCATGGGATGACGACCCAACTTCTTACTGGATGAAGTTTGAATATCCACATGCATTGATCCAGGCTCCCACTCCAGAGATATACGAGCGATTGATTGCGATACTGAGTCCAGAGAAGAAAGCGTTGTCCTTTTATCGCGTCAAGCTCTGTTGTCGAAAGGATAGTATGATTCTGCAACTGGATCGCAGTGCGGGGGTAAATAACCTGGTTATGGTGAAATACCACATCGATCATGGCGGGGCGCCATATCTCAACAATATACATACAGACTGCCAGGAGCGATCTGCACGTTCGAACACACCGAGGGGATACTGGCAACAATGGCGACTTCACCCCCTCGTTCGCGCCGTCGAGGTCGGGAACCTGGATATGGTACGCCTCATGCTTGATCATGGTGCGGATCCCAACCATAACCCGTTTAATACACCGCTTATGGCTGCAGTACGTCACCGTCATCTCGGTATTGCAAGACTGTTGATAGAGCACGGTGCGGATGTTAATCTCGGGTCGACGCCGCCGGTTGTCCTGGCTGTCCAGCGAGAGGATGTGGAGATGTTGCAGCTCCTGTGGGGAAATGGGGCGGTTATCGATAGGCCTGAGATCGGAGGGAGGGCGATGGCGGTGGTGGTGGAGGAGGGGCTGGATTCGATGCGTGATCTGCTTGTTGATAGGGGAGTGGAGAGGGATGGGATTTGGAATCATGTGCAAAGTGAAGAGGAGTTTGTTTTGGAGTTGAGGTATCGGGAGGTTTATGACGCGTATAGAGATTATTATTAGGATGAGCCTTTCTCGTAGTCACGCTAAACAAGAGGTGTGTTGGGGTATGGCGAGGGCAATTAACTCTTCAACGCTGGGAACTTGGGACTGGAGTACCGGAGGGGGTGTTTTGGAAAGTATCTTAATTACGTTTAAATAAGCTAGTCTATCGAATTACCAAAATCAAATCACATGGATGCATTTTCCATTGTTAAATCGAGGATCTAAGTCCATACGACTAATACATATGTGAAGTTTCTTCAATCCAGCAGACAAGCGGAGCGTATAGAATACAGTGTGCGTCTCCTGAACCCTCGATCCAGGAGTCTACAACATTCTTTATAGATGCTAGAGAAGATTTGCGTGTCGAGTATTATCTGCTGAGACGCGATCCTTAGGGCCCGTTTACCCAAGACTGCAGAGCGCTTCTTCGAGTTATTGGCAGGACTCTTTGTATTAGTAATTATGTTAAATAGGACTCCAGCTGGCCACCCTCGTAATTTTTGGTGACAATTCTTCAGTACTAGGAGACTCACGGAATTCTGACTCCAGTTTTGATTTGTATAGAAAATCAAAAAAACAGGTCTTAAGTTCTCTTTTTAACCTCGAGTTTTGCGTCCGCTACTAATACTAGGATTTTATACTTCTTGTTATATTTTCGACCTTTGTTATAACAGTAGACTTTGTGTATCTTCCTTAAAGAGAGAGTCTATCTAAACGAATCGCTACAGTTTTACTTTTACTCCGAAGTAAGTTTACTAGAGGTAACCTACACGATGATAAGGCTTAGAAACGACTTTTTTGAACGAACAGTCCCTTAGCATGGAGAGGAGGCAGAGAGCTTCAACAGTAGGTATTTGGATATGCGGGACTGGACATGAGAGGTTGTGTGTTAGTGTTGTGAGATTTTACTTTGGAGGTTAAGGGGATGTGAAGTTATTTGCGGTTAAAAATTTCTAAGGATTCTAGAATGGCAGCTAGATGTGTAGCTTAGAGGTTAGTTTAGGGACTCGGCGACTGACTCGTGACAAGTACGGTGGGGAGCTGTCAGTTAGACCCTGTGTTTAGTTTGAGGGAATAGTATGATTTTGTACCGTGCAAATTTAATTGCAATTTAACGATTAACGTTCAAGAGTTTGCTAGATCTCGATCTATCAATTCGAAAATGAAGTGCCATCATGGATATATCAAGAGAAGACGCCGGCCTTGATATATTTTGACCCCTGAATATTGCGCCGCACTCCACTCTCCTCGTACTTCGTACGCGTACAAACATCCTTGCGCCGATCACCAACGCCTCAACAGCAGCCAAGGACGACAACCACACCCCTCGAGCAGAATCTTACCATGCGCCTCTTCATCCAGAAGTCATCGTTTTCCTATCAACCTACAAATACTTCATGATCTAGATATCCTCCTCGAGGACCCCGTCCTCCCTCGCAATGCCCTCAAGCAGCCCCCAATACCACATCCTCCCCCGAACATCCACCGACTCCCTCTCCCCCGACGAATTCAAAGACAAACCCCTCCGTCGGCCTCGAAACAGCTATCTACGCACCGTCCGACGAGCATGTCGTCTCTGTCTCCGACCTATCTACCTCCTCCCTCTCCTCACCATCTTCCTCCTCTGGCAGCTCCTCCTCAACGCCTCCTACACCTCTCCTCCACCCTTCACAGTCCCAGCGCACGAACGCGTCTACATCGCCGCGAACATCATCGATGGAGATCTGATCACCGGGGCATGGGGGCGCAGTCTACTGCAACTCGTCGATTTGATCGGGAAGGAAAGAGTGTTTGTTAGTATCTATGGCGGGCCGACGCAGGCGCTGGAACAGCTAGGTGGCATGTTAGAATGCGAACACGCTTTAGTATCCGAGTCGGAGAACCCTTTAGACATGGCTAGTCTGCCGCGGACGAAACTCCCTACGGGGGAATCACGAGTTAAGCGGATTGCGTATCTTGCGGAAGTCAGGAATAAAGCACTTATTCCATTGCAAACTGGGAAAGCTGGGGACTTTGATAAAGTGCTATTTATCAACGATGTATATTTTGATGCAGCAGATGCGACAAGATTAATCTGGGGCACGAATGTAGACGAGAAAACCGGGAATGCAATGTACAAAGCAGCCTGTGGAGCAGATTTCGTCGGGTGGTGGAAAATGTACGATACCTTTGCGACGCGCGACGCAGAGGGCTACAGCATCGGCGTGCCCATCTTCCCCTGGTTCGCAGGCGAAGGCGATGCGATATCACGCAACGACGTACTCGCCGGCAAAGACGCCGTACGTGTGAAATCCTGTTGGGGAGGCATCACCGCATTCGACGCGCGTTACCTCCAACCGCAAATCTCCTCGCCAAACCTCCCGCTGAAATTCAGGAGCGAGCCGGAACCGTTTTGGGATTCCTCGGAGTGCTGTCTGATTCATGCGGATATCATGGCGTTACCTTCATTTCCTACGAGTCCGGCGATATGGGATGAGTTGAATGGATATGATAAGGGTATCTACATGAACCCACATGTTCGTGTTTCCTATGATGCAGGCACCCAATCACGCCTCCACTTCGCCCGCCGCGTTGAGCGGCTTTTCTCACCCATCCAGAGACTCGCGAACTGGCTTGCTAAAATGCCTGTATTTAACGCGAGACGCACGGAGATTGAGGGCGAAATAATTGAAGACAAGGTGTGGGTTTCAAGTATGGCACCCCCTCCAACATCACGCTCTGCACATGCAAAGAGAGCCACCATCAAAGGCACACCCCGCATGGACGACGCATACTGGCATGCCAAAGGCCACTACGTGACGGCGAACCGCACGGCCACCCGCGGTGCGTATTGTGGGGTGCGACAGCTTCTGGTGGTTAAAGAGGTCGTCGGGGAGGGCGAGGGGAATTGGGATAATCTTATGTATGAGGTGCCGCCTTTGGGGCTGTAGAGTGCGCCAGTGTGGAGGTGTTTGGGTGTGAAGATCATGAGGATTGATCATGGAGTTTTGGGTTCGATTTCTGGCGTTTGTATAAGCGTGGGTATAGGCATTTCTGGCGAGGATGTATGAGTTTGAAGTTGAGATACCATATCTAGTTTATTTGGGTGATGTAAAGAGTATTTAGAAAAATTGCTGGCGAGCGAATAGATAGTTGAGATATCACATCTGGTTTCCACATTACAATCTTGGGAGCCGCTGTTATCTGTGCCTTTATGTACCCTGTTATAGCGTATCCTGGTCTTGATACATCTGAAATTTCGCACTTGAAGCTTTAAGATGCAATATAGATCGCTGGTTAATGCTAAGGATTTTTAGGGAAGATATGGAATGGGTAGGTGGATGTTGTGATGGAGCCGACGTATTTATATCTGATATAACTCACGCCACGCAAGTGCTGATCGTGTGGAAATTTGAATTTGCACTGAATGAGGTATTTATAGGCAAGCAAGACTCTTATTTCACAATCTATTCTACCCTGAGTTCCCCGCCATCGCTCCTCTTCTTGTTACAAATCTCCAAAAGGTCGCTTAAGAATATATCCTTTATATTTCACGGAGAAAAGCTCGTAACTATTGAATTTCACACCGATTGTGGAATTGAGGAGTTCACTGTGACATTGATTTGTATGATAAGCACTAGCAGGTCCCTACGGTTTAATTAAGAGGTGAAATAGACATATTAGCCGTGTTTAGTAGGGGATATGAAGAGTTGATTTAGTAACCTCACCAATATTTTTATACTATTAACACACCTATCTAAAACCCTGGGAGGCTTGGTAAACCCTTTCATTTTCATATCATGTCTCATAAAACAAACACTCTCTCATACAATAACAATCTTCATTAGTAGTAACTTCAAACATTCACAACCCTTGATATCCATCAGACTCCTAGATAAAAACACAAAATTTCAGCAACCTTAATGTTCGAGGCTCTAAATCAAGGCGGTGCCCAATATTTAGGCTGTTAATTTTCCGAACGTGCATGACTGTGATAGATAGCTAAACTTACAGTAATTGATTGATTACCAGTTGTCCGAACTACATACTTATAGCTGGCTAATCGCTCGTAGTATGTTTCGATTACGTATAGTAGTATAGGGTAATTAGTCTCACCTGAGTCCTACATTATCAGTTCGTGAGATAAGGAAAGTGGTCTATCTCTTAGTTGGTGGGTGAGATGCTGCAGATCTGTGTCCGGAATCAAATTGATGGTGTTGAGAGATTTGATTATTTTTCTAGTGTTAGGACGGGAAAAAAATGACCTATTTAATGTTCTTGGAATTTGTTGACTACGACTGCCACATTCCATGAGCCGTCATTACCTGAGAGTTGATACGCTGTCATCACATGTAGTAGCCAACACTCGCTGGGAACACGGCGCTCGGAGTCCATGGCACCGTATCTCGCTCCCGAATGAAAAAACTCTCCTCGATACTGTGAAGTGTAGTGCTCTCCCACCTCTCCCTCCCCCTCCACCCCCTACCTCCCCAAAATCTCCCCCACAAACCCCACAACCTCCCCCGTCCCCGTCAACCCGGGACAATGTCCCGTCTCAACCTCAAAAACCCCCACCTGCACCCCCTCTCCCCTTATATACTCAATCATGCTCCTCTGATACGTAACCGGCACCGTCATATCCATCGTCGTAACCACAAAACTAACCGGAATCTCCCTCCACGCACACCTCTCAATCGTATCATACATAGCCTGACCATTCCACCTCCCAAACGTACTCACATACGCCTCAATCTCCTCCTCGTCCCCAGGGCCGACGATTAACATCTTCGGATCGCGACTAACGACCGTTTTGTCATCCGCGAAATCAAACGCTAAAGGCATCAGCGCCGAATCTCCCATCTCCTCGACCTTGCCGGCCATAGACCCGTTTTCTGGCAGCGCGAAGGCCGTCATGTAGATGAGATGCGAGACTCCCCCAGTAAGGCCTTGGGAGGCACGAGATGTGGTGCCGAGACCGTGGAGAGCGTTGGTGCCCACTTGGCCGCCGTAGGAATGCATGAGGGCCGCGATGGTGTGGCCTTTTTCGATAAGATTAACCGCGTATGTGCGTGTAGCAGCTGTGTCTTCGGCGAGGGAAGCGGTGGGAGGACGGGCGCCGTTCATGGAGGGGTGGAGAGGGACGTGGACTTCGTAGCCGGCGGTTTCGAGGGCTTGGGTGAGCTTGGAGTAGCTGATTGGGAAATGCCAGCCGCCGCCGATGAGAAGGATGGTTGGTTTGGAAGTCATTGCGTTGGTTGGTGAGATGTGATTAGCTAGTGTTTGGGTTTACATGCAATATCTTTGAACGGGATGAACTAAAGCCAGCTTGGAATTTGAAATTGGAGGCGAATGTGAAGTTATATGAGTATTAGTCTGACGCTTTCTCACAGCATATGCACTTGTGGATTCTACGTTCAAAAAATGCCACTGCACATGCCCTGAAAGACCAACAAATAGGATGATCCCCATTACGCACAAAGGGGACAGTAGTGTATCGGAAGATACCACAAATCGCTTATTTGAATTACGATTGTTTCGAGTTTGCCTTGAATTGACTAGAGTCTAGTGAGCTGCATAGGCTCGAGTAGTTGAGTATTTACCTTGACTATTCCTGCTTTGGTTAGGTACTGCGAGTATTGCCAGTAAAAAGTAATACTATGCGAGAAAATCGCCGTAGAATTTTATCTAGGTAAAGAGTGGGGGCCCAGTCAGCTTATGTGACCCACAGTGTGAGCAAGGGAGCATTGAAATATCCAGACCGCCCAGCGAACTAGCCCACGCATTGGCTAGAGCACCAAAACATAACATTGAGTTTGAATGCCTTTCAACCAGGCTGAGTTCAATTTATGTACCTGCCCCAATTCGTTTACCACGTACCGCTGGGTCAGATAACAGTGGGCCATCTACCCTTTGAGCGGTCTCAGTTATAATATTAGTAGAAAGTAAATTGCCGAGTATCAAATGAAACAGGGTAGAAGCAACTTGACTGAGTATATAAAGCAATGAAAAGACAAATGAAGATCTCAAGATACAGAAGAAGAGCGAGGGATTGTTCAAACTGTGTTGGCTTCCACAACACGTTGATGCCTTCGTATCATAGTACTCGCAGGCTTCATGTGAGAAGTAAGAGATATTCTCGACATATAGGCCGGACTCAGATGCAACGTAACTCCGAAAGTTTGTTGCAGCGTACAGTCGATACCATGCCTCTGAGAACATGTCCAGAAATAGAATCCTAGACATGCTCCGGAAGCGTACAGCAATACCAAAACAGACGCATCTGGCTCTATGTTGAAAACCCTTGCACCATATTAGAAACTCCAATTGATGACGAAGGGAGAAATCATTGATTGTGAATGTGGACAGAGAGCAACACAGAAGCAGCCTACGCATTAGCATTTCCGAAACATGCAAAAGCCATTCTTGGGTATCGTTGATTCGTTGTTGACGAAGTTGTATCCTAACTGCCGCCGGCCTTCGCCGTCTTAGCGGCCTCTTTTTCTGCTTTGCGCTGAGCAAAGATCTTTTCCTTCTCTATCTTTTTCAATTGACTTTTCGACAACTTTCCATCTCCTTCTGCTGATGCTCCAGCCTCACCTCCCTCTTTTGCGACAACGGTTGGATTTGGGTTGCCTTTCCACTCGAGCTTTTTGGCTGAAAAGAAATCGGCCACGACTTCGTCAGTCACCTGGGCTCTTCGCTCTTGGAATCCTTTTACATAAACTTGGAGCTCAGATATGCACTTGGCTTTAAGCTCGCCGGTCAGCATTTTTCCAGTCCGGTAGTCGTTGCCGATCTTTTCGAGCTCCTCGTCATCTTCTAAGAAGAACGTCAGGTACTGGTAAGCCACATCTTTTTCTGTGTCGCCACCCTTCTCCCGTTGTTCTTCCATGGTGTCTTGTCCTCCGGAAAAAGCGTACTTGTTGATTTTATTCTTGATCTTGTTTGGCTCGTCGTACATAAAAATTGCAGAGGTGTCGACAGAGGAACTCATCTTAGAGCCTGGACCTTGTAATGCGTCCAGGAATCGCGCGTGGATCAGAGCAGGCTTTGCGTAATGTAGACGGGCTGCTACATCTCGGGTCAAACGAAAATAAGGGTCCTGATCAATAGCGCATGGAATCATAGCTGGAATCTGTGATGTTTTGGAATCGTCATCGCCGAAAATGTGCGGGAAAGAGTTTGCAAAGGATGTTGCGCCTTGGACAGCTCCAAAATGAATCTTTCCAATACAGGAACTGAATTGGATTAGCAAAGTTTCTAGAAAGATTCAGATTACTCACCTATCATTAAACCCAAAAACCGCTCTTGCCGTGTTTAATGTAATCATCTTTGACATTCTCGTAACATTTTTGTAAAATGCGCCTCCCATGTAATCGTAATCACTGAATATGAACGTCTTCTTCGGGTCGAACCCAACGGCAATAATATCCTTCGCATTCCCAGCTGTGTAGCTCATGACCTCTTCAATAGTTCGCTTTTCGGAGAATATGAATTTCTCGTCGTCTGTCATCATGATAACCAGCGGGACATCAAAGACCTCTTGCAACCATCTGAGTGAGTCATCAGTACATATTCGAAACCTCAATTGTAAACATAGCAATAGTAAAATCATAAGAAAACATTAACACTTCTTACTTGGTGAACTCGAAAGGAACGGTATGTCCTATATGCATGCTGTCACTGCTTGGCCCTCTCCCTGTGTACAAGAAGAATGTCTCCCCTCTCTCGTGCCGGTCCAAAATCAAGTTCAAATCTCGATGACTGAATACAATTCCTCTCCGCATAAACCTATGAGGTTTGTGACCTGTGACTTTTTCGAACCTTTCCAAATCTTCCGCCAGTATTTTCTTGGTGCCGAATTCCTCAATCAAGGTGTTGTAGTTAATTGCTTTCGCGACTCCATCTGCACCGATTTCTCCTTGTACATTCCAAGGATCAATCTTTTGTCCGGTCGAAGTAGGTTCTGTCGCATTTTCTTGCACCCTAATAGGGATTGGAATTTCTGATGTGGAATCTGCCATTTCGAGTTTGTTGAATTTGGAGGGGTAAATTGGGTTGTGACTCTGCTGTTCTTTTGAGGTGGGATATAAAATTCTGCCGCTGGGCGGTGAATGTCATAATCACATGATTATTGGCGTCGTCAGACCATTCTTGCTTTTCGTAACAAAGAACAAGAATCTCCTGTTTACATTCGTATAAAGTTGAGGCTTGAATGAAAATGAAGTAAAACTAACATGCAACTGAATAGTTAAGTTCGTCTTTACTTTTATTATGAATTTGTGCATGAAAAAGAGACCGACAGATCGTGCTCTCTCGAATTTACCCCGGATTTATACGAGCTTCTAGATCCACATGGGTATTGGTCCTTAACCGAGCAAATAAACCTCGACGACGGTTCACCTGTGATCGAGGCGCTGCATCATCATACTCCTTCCCCCTCCTCTTGGACACTTCCCCATCTACAGACAACAATTCCAACCAACTCAAATGAATAATATATCTTCATAATGGTCAAATTCTACGAGACCTCCTACGATTACTCCTACTCCTTCCCCGCCGTTACCCTCGCATACTTCCTTCGATACCCAAATCCATACAGCACGCACGTGCTATCGACCGATGTCATCTCGCGATCTATAGATGAAGATGGACGTTTGCAAACGATGCGCGTTCATCGCAAATCATCGCGTCTGCCATCTGCGGTGTTGAAGCTGTTGCCGAAAAGTGTACTGGGCAACGTTAGCGGTGGCAGGTCGGAAAGCTTCATTCTCGAGACGAGTACGATTGATGTAAAAGAAGGCTGGATGAAGACCGAAAGCAAAAACTTGGATTGGACGGGAATACTCAGCGTGGTCGAACGGCAGGAATATAGAAGGCAGATTGCTGCTGACGAGGACGATGATCTCAATGTCGAGAAAGGCACCACTGGCGTCACAACAACTGTCATGTTTAAGAGCCGACTAGGCGATCGATTGAGAGCAAGAGCTCAGCGAAAGGGCGAGGCTGCCGCTGCGGATGCAGAAGAGGAGCCAAAGAAGAGTTTCCTAGCCAGTTGGAGCAAGTCTGGGATTCAACGCAGCATCGAGGCGATTGCCAGTCGAAAAACAGAAAGTCAAATGGGACATGCGAAAGAAGGAATGACAGTCGTGCTTGAGAGGATGCGAAGAGGTGGATTGGTTGGTGTGCTCGAGGGAATGCGACAAGATAGAGCACTGGTGTACAATCCGGAGTCCAGCGCGTGAGGGAATATCATTTACAAAATCGGCTGATACGCCATATTCTGGGTCGACGGAGGATTTGATGGCGACGTTGAAAAGAACAGGACGCTCACTGGTAATGGAGCTTGTTTGTACAAATACACGTTTCGGTAGCGAAGGAGTTTGGGTTGGCATTCGGCGTTTATTGAGTACTCTCCTATACGAAATGTAACATTGTGTAACGTACCTTGAAGGCAGATTTATGTTCTTACTTTGTGTTGGTTGTGTCACTTCCATTATAGGTGAGTGGATCTCAATGCGACAGATTATCGACCAGCGCGCCGAGGAATTCCTCAGATCTACATCGCCGAGAATCTTAATCACAACACTTATGAACTCAGAAAGAGCTGGCCATTCCACAAGTGTCTTGAAAGTTTTCACATTCGTATGTTTTGCGCGACACCTAGGATGAATGCAACGTCTAAGACTCAAGGCTGCTTAGTTTTATGATACTGCTTTTTAGCACCTATGCACTATCCATTAACCTATAGGTTTAGTTATGCCTCCTCGAGCAACACTAGTAACTCTTTGGAGCCTCAATTGAGAGCCTCGCTACAAAGTCTGTGTTACACAATTCTTAGAACTGTATGGTTCGTCCTCTTCAACAATATGAAACGGCCTTCGTACCATCATCTAATGTTACTAGATGATAAGCTACTTTAAGAGATAGCAAATGCAACATCCAACACATTGTTGGTCACTGGTACTTGTCTTCATGATGGCGGTCCCTTTCAACCCTCTCAACTCTGGTAGACTAAACAGCTTAGCTTCGCGGGTGGATGGCTCCGGCCCCGTCCCTAGACCTTCTTAGCACTCGACATGGTCTTCTTCGATATGGAAATACCATCTGCAACATATGTTCACATGGCTAATAACTACTCAAAGGGATACACTCTTCCTCTGGACAAGTGGTCATAACCTCTAATGTGAAAACCAAGTGAGCCTCGCTTAGTTGCGGACACGATTCGGTACCAATGCTCCCCTCAAATCGACCACGACAACAACTAGCCCTTCAGTATGGGATTTCGAGGGGAAATCCCTAGACTAAACAATCACTATGTGATTGTTACAAGCGTTTTGCGCAACAAGAATTCTGTGCGAGTTGCAGCGTTGTGTATCTTGTTTCCTCGATAGTGGTGGTACCTGCCGTCTTCACTAAACGGTAACATGCTCTTGCCTAGGGATTTGTACCAGAACGAAGAAGTGCTCGAGCATGTATATCTCCTACTCAAAGTTCCCTCAGTTAATTCTTCATCACTCACAACATTCTGCATTCATTCCTAAGAACATCCGCAAGCATCACTACCACTTCAACCACCTACAAACTATTTAACTACTTAGCAAGTATCTTATCAACATGGCTGACACTCTTCAAGGACTCCAAAAGATCAACATCATTCCAAACAAGAATTACAAGAAATCCGGAACCAAGTCTTACGTTCACCTACTTAGCAAATGGGGCTTTGAGCCTACCATGCCGGGGCCTTATGGCCAAATGGTCAAGGCTTTGGAGGAAGGTGAAAAACGTGCGACTTTTCATCACCATACCACCAAACCCTCGACTCGTCATGTCTTGATCAAGAAAATAGACGAGGATCCTGCATCTAGGGATTTCCAAACAACCAAGATCGGAGAGGTTCCGGCTGAAGACATTCAAAATGACTCGCTTTACCTCTGCCCTGTTCAGATTGGCAGTCCTGCGCAAACGCTCTATCTGGACTTTTACACAGGTAGTTCAGACCTCTGGGTAATTGCTCCTCTTGAAAAAGGCATTTAAATTTCTTATTAACAGTATCTACAGGTTTGGTCTACCTTGCTTGATTCCAGTGCACGATCTCAACCGGGACATACCACCTATGATCCTTCAAACTCATCTACTTTCAAATCCATGAACGGCGCGTCCTGGGAAATCAGATACGGGGACAACTCTCACGCATCGGGCGCTGTCGGTACTGATACAATCACTCTTGGAGGACTCGCGGTTGAAAGTCAAGCCATTGAATTGGCCAAAGATCTCTCTGACCAATTCCTCCAATCTCCGGGTGACGGACTCCTAGGCCTTGCATTCGGCAGCATCAACACAGTCCAACCAAACCGCGTCCACACACCCGTCGAAAACCTAATACTACAAGGAAGCATCCCAACATCCTCTCAAGTCTTCGCCGCCAAACTCGGAAGCTGGCGTGATGCCAACGAAGACGACCAAGGCCAAGGTTTCTACACCTTCGGCTACATCGACCAAGACACCATCACCGCCTCCGGACAATCACTCGCCTGGACCCCCATCAGCTCCTCCAGCGGATTCTGGCAATTCACATCCGCCCAATCCACCGTGAACGGCACCACCGTCTCTCAATCCTCCCGCAACACCGCCATCGCAGACACCGGAACCACGCTCGCCCTCGTCTCCGACGCCGTCTGCGAGGCCGTCTACAGCGCGATCCCAAACGCCTACTACGACTACAATAGTCAAGGCTGGGTCTACCCTGAGAACACTCCCCTCTCCGACCTTCCTGTCGTCACGATCGCCGTCGGCCAACACCAGGTGATTATTCAGAAGGAGGATCTCGGGTTTGCTAGTGTTGGGGATGGGAATGTTTATGGTGGGATTCAATCGAGGGGCAATCTGCCGTTTGATATTTTGGGGGATACGTTTTTGAAGGGAATTTATGCTGTAAGTTCTTATGTCCTGTTGGATTGTGTTTTGTGGGAAGGGTAGAGAAGGCTAATTCCGTGATAGGTTTTTGATCAGGGGAATAAACGGTTTGGGTTTGTGCAGAGGGCGGAGAAGTATCAGAATATTTCGCCTCCTCGATAGAGGGGCTTCTGTTACCTGATGAGGTTGGGGTAGAATGGTTGAATGCAATCTCTTGGGCATGAGTCTCGTTGTCTAACTTGGTGGAGATGGAATCCTGTGGACTGTGGTTTGCAGGTTGTTTGTACTGATTGTTTTGTATGGAGAGGATGGTCTTTTGTTGTGTCTTCATGGATTTTTGGAAAGTAGATGAAATTGACAGATGCTCGTACATTCGTAGTATCATGTGACACGTTGCACTGATGCCACTTCCATTCTGCCGTTCTGTCTGTATTATCGAGTCCAAAACGGGGCATTGGAACACGGTCAGAAAGCGCGATCATATATAACTCAAATGTTTGCGGGAAGAAAGCAGTTTCACATCATATAACATTCATCCTACTCGATCAACTATGCAGTCCAATCAATCACTAACTGAATTTCCTATTCCCCAAGCGCTGTAATACCGGAAAAGCTCCTCACCGTAATCATTCAAGCGTAAGAGAAAAGTAACTGTACCACGACCCGAAAACAATAAGCTAGAACACCCGTCTGACTGATAATGATTTGGAATAAAGAGATAGGGGGTATTCCCTAATCAAATAAAAACGCCCTTAACGCCTTCCTATGACACCGTAAAACGAGATCATCGTGCCAGCACAAGAGACGGAGAAAAAGATGGGTGAGTAAAAATGATGAAATCTCCGTCCAACTGATGTGCTGCTACGAAAACTTTTTCAATTGAGAATTCAATCCTGTACACATTCCTGAACCGGTGCGCCTTTTCAGGCGTTTGTTTATTTCTTGATGATGGCTTCGTAGACGGTGACCAGGGCGCCAATACCCGAACCGACGATTGGTCCAATCCAACCGCCGTACAGCGCAGAGTTGATGCGCGCGACGTATTCGAGATCGACGAGACCACCGAACGTCACGTCTTGTCCGTAAATGACGAATGTCAAGAGTGCCTTGACGATGTTAAAGGTCAAGGGATCGAACGTGTAGTTGAAATGTTGGTTGTGGGAACGCGCGCGAGGTTTGCTGGTGAGGTTGAAGAAATAGGCCGATCCTAATGGGATAAAGATGCTGGTAAACGCCCAAAGAATTGTTGGACCCCAGAATGAACTCGTCAATAGCAGAAATAGATCTGGGATTGAGACGGGGTATTCGCTGGTGTGAATAATTGGTAATTCGGGAATCGTGAACGCGTATCGGCTTGGGAGAACCTCCGCTCGTAATCTATATAACTCAAATGCGTTGATGACGAAATGTATCGCAACAAGTGAAGATAGGGTCTCGCGAGCAGCTTCTGCTTGCTCAGTGATACCCGAATCTTCGTAGGCTTGTGAGACTTTCGAGCGCAAAAGCGAGGTTCGGCGGTCAATCACGTCGGCAACAACAGCTGGAGAAGGTGGGAGGGGAAGACTCGACGCGAAACTCAAATTTGAAAGCGCAGTAGAGCGAGCTGGAGTTCTGACTAGAGCGGAACGCGCGCGTGTGGTTGCTTGTTCGATTTCGGATTCATCACTGTTACTTGTTAGCATATACTTCAGACGCGACTTCCTGGGCGCGTAGCACTTACGTCGCGAGTAATTCCTCTGCAGCTTTTGTAACTCTGCGCTTTACCACCTTTGCCTTCTCGGTAATCTCTGATACGATAGAAGGAGCTTCTCTCTTTATTGGCGAGTGGTTGCCGCGCCCTCGCGTTCTATAGAATGGTTCAAGTCGCGATTCTCCAGAAAATTGCGCCGCGTTTTCAGTGAGGTAATCGTCAAGAGCAACCTCTATTTCCGTTTTCTTCAGTCCATCATACCTAGAAAGAGTTAGTATTGCTTCAATTGCTAAAACCCGTTGCGGCGCGTGGAAGTTCTTACTCTGTAAAGTTGACTGAGTCGCAAAGCTCTAACAGCTCTGCTTTTCGCATTTTCTGCAACCAACTTGATGCGCCCGACATTTTGAAGATGGTGTTTTGTGTTGTATAATAATGCGACTGAAGGGACGTGCTCTAAAGTGGATTGCGAATATTGCGAAAGCAAAAGTCTTATTGTTGTGAGATGGATGATGCTGCTGGAAATGCGCGGGGCCGGGAAGAGGCTGGGCTGGGGAAAGCCTCCGTCAGTGTCAACAAACCGAAGCAGGGGTCGGCTACGGAGAAACTGGCAACCGGTTGCTACCACGTGATTCAGTATTTACATCGCGACATGGTTTTGTTGACATTGGATCTAGATGGCGCCAAATCGCAACGACCTTTACACCCTCAATTCTATCAACGCCAAACACCCATCGATTCTTGCCTAGATTGCTTTCGCACAGCAAATTCATCGCTCAACTTTATCGCTTTCGATTGATGCATGTTATAGCTTTTTTCCGCGTGTAGCAATTGCTACATCACATCATGGAGTACTCTGAAGAGAATGCCGTAAGCCACATCTCCAATTGCTCTCTGAACAAAGAATCTAACATATTGATACAGTGTGATCGCCCATCTGGAATTCGTCCCCCGATGATCCGAATTCCATCTCCAGGCAAAGGATTACAGGAAATTACTCCGTCCGAGAATAACACCAGAGCCAAACCCGTCTCTCGAATGGCTGCTCCCAATAATATCAAGCGCGCAATGGGCTATCGTAGGTGTCTTTGATTGGGACTAGAGAACGTAGCGCTGATCTTGATGAAACAGACGATGGCCAACCGGAACCCAAGCAACGGAAGACTTTGGCAGAGAGAGGCGGAGAACCAGTATCAAAACCGACGATTCCCACAATATCTGGCAAACCACCAGTCAAGGGGACATCACTGGTGAGCGCGAGTTCAGGCGTAAGTTCAATTTTTCTGAGTGATGAATTTCTTGTGCGACCAAGACGGCACGACGTTGGCCTACCATCCACTGGGAGGATCGACAAACTTCCAAGAGTCGATTGCAAGAGACATTACTGGCTTGTGTTACACAATGCGCCACTTAGGACCTTGCGGCGGAATTCAAATAAGCAAATGCTACAATGTTGTGCGATGCGACTGAAGTTCGTGCACGCTTGCCATACGTAAAGGCCAATTTATCTGAAATGAAGCGCAAGCCTATATACATGGCGAGGGGCTGTGGCGTTTTGTCGATATTTCTCTTCCAATGTCCCTGATTTGGACGTTTAACAGCGATTTACATAGTCCCCGAGGCGAAAATGGTTATCCGCAAGATATCTTCGGCTTACACGCTGTTCCCCGAAGCTTCAGGCATCGATCTTTCTACTGGTATTTCTACCGATCATATGGCTAACATTCTTGGGTTTCAACAGAAAGCAGTACAGTCATCCTTTGGGGCCATGAGAAACCCCTCAACCGCCTCAACAATATCTTCTCACAGTACCTCAAACTCATCGAGGCAGACTTCTAATGGCAGCTTTTCAAGCAGCATGGGTCCTGGCCACATCCGATCTCAATCAACACATTACGGACGACCTCCGCCATCGTTCAGTCAGTCAACAAGAACACGGCCGCCGAACGCAACCAAAGCACGATCAAATACAGCCATGAGTAATCGTTCAGATGAATCGTGGGCAACAAACCCGGAGAGACGAGATGGTATGCTACGAGAAAGCACACGCTGTGCTTCATTTCTTTTATCTCAAAATCCTGCAGTCTTACAGAACAATAAGCTGCGACATACGCAATCAGTCTCTTCATTGAGGTCTCACAGCACAAGGTGCAATACAAGAGACAGTTCCATCGCTACGGCATTACAAAAAATGCACATCGATGAAAACAACTGTTACTATTCAACAAACAATCAAGCAGCTGGCAGCAAGTTACTGCTCCCGCCGAGATTATCTTACAGGGGCCCAGACAGCTCTGGGTCCGGGGATTCGTGGTCGCAAAGTTTCAACCAAGCTGTCGTACTGTGGGAAGATCCCGGCGATGGCTTGGTTGCTCCGCAAACCCCTTCTCATATTCCCATTCCTAAGACTAGGCATGGAAATATCAGACGAGCTCCTATCACTCCATCAAGTCCTTCCAAAGCGTCCCCAATGAAAAGTACTTATTTAACAAAAGACTCTGACATAGCTGCTCCAACAGATTGGGACACCAAAGCGAAACTCGATGAGGTGATGGCTTGCTATCATAAAATCAGAGAGGACTCTTCGAAGACTACTGCTCTGGAACAAGCAGTTCCTGTCTATAAAGAGAAAAGTGAGTGGATTCTGCACGTTCCTAGAGACTAACATATTGATTATGCGGTAGTAATGGTTCTTGAACTCGACCAACAACGGCTGACGTCCGCCAATAAGTCCTTAACTACCGACTTGGATGCAATGCGTGAGAAGTCTGTGATTCTTGAGAAGAGACTCTTTAATCTCACCACTAGTCTCGACGACCAGATTAGAGCTCACCGGTTAGAGATTGACGACAAGGATCGAGCCCTCCGGAATGAGGTCGAAAAGCTCCGTCGAGACAACACTGACGAAATGGACCGCGTGCTTCGAAATCATCGCGATGAGATACGGGAAGCTGAGAGACGGGCAGCGCTCGAAATTGATGATAAGATCCGAGATATCGAGAGGAAGGCGGAAGAAAAACTTGGGGAAGAGAGAAACAGAAGACTTCGGGAAGTTCAGGAGCTCGAGGAGCATATCGCCAAAGGTGATCAGAATAAAAATTTAGCTTTGGAGGACAAGAGTCAAGAGATTCAAAATCTTCGAAACGAGCTCGAAAATCTGAAGGCAGCGCTGGAGAAGGAACAACAGAAGAAGGGTGACGCCGAGAAGAGCTTAGCAGACTTATCTGAACAAATGAGGAGGACGGGAATCGATACAACGTCCACCATCACAAGCTTAGAAGCAACTGTGGCAAGCCTCCGCGCTCGTATCCACTTCCTTGAGTCCGGCAGTAAGGCACAATCCGACAGCTTTGCCGATATGGAGTCGCGACTTCAGGATGCTATGAGATCTGCGGAAGAGTCGAAAGCAAAACTCATCAAAGAAGAAACGCTTCGTAGAATTCTGTTCAACCAGGTCCAAGAGCTCAAAGGAAACATTCGCGTCATGTGCAGAGTACGACCGGTTCCAAGTAATAATTCGGAAGGAGAAGTCGCCCAGGTCAAGTTTCCAGACATCGACAAAGAGTCAAAGGAACTTGAGATCATGGGCAAAGAAGAGAAGAGCAGTCTCGGTACAGTTACCAGAAAGACGCACGCCTTTTCATTTGACAGAGTTTTTGGGCCTAATACTCAAAATGAAGAGGTATTTGGCGAGATATCTCAGCTCGTACAGAGCGCTCTTGATGGATATAATGTTTGTATATTTTGTTACGGTCAAACAGGATCAGGGAAAACTCACACGATGTCCTCGGCTGACGGCATGATTCCTCGTGCTACACATCAAATCTACGAAACCGCAGAAAATCTGAAGGACAAAGGATGGACATACACGATGGAAGGCAGCTTCGTTGAGGTTTACAACGAAGAGATACACGACTTACTAGGCTCTTCCAAGGACATGGATAAAAAGAAGCACGAGATTCGACATGATGATCAGAAGAAGCAGACTATTGTCACTGGCCTTAAGACCGTCACCCTCACTTCAGCAGATACCGTGGAGTCCATTCTGAAGCAGGCTGCCAACAACCGCAGCGTAGCGGCAACGAAATCTAATGAACGTTCTTCTAGATCTCATTCTGTTTTCATCTTGAAGCTCATTGGCAGAAATAGCACAACAAACGAGACTTCTGAAGGCACGTTAAACCTGGTTGATTTGGCTGGATCAGAGAGACTGAAGCAATCTGGTGCTGAGGGTGATCGAATGAAGGAAACACAGAATATCAACAAGAGCTTGAGCTGTCTTGGCGATGTCATCGGGGCGCTCGGCCAGGGCAAAGAGGGTGCTCACATTCCTTATCGCAATTCAAAGGTAAGATGTGTTGGTCAGAAATTTCAAGTGAAAAACTAACTTATTGTGCTAGTTGACTTATCTGCTTCAATATTCGCTTGGAGGCAATTCGAAGACACTGATGTTTGTCATGGCAAGTCCATTGCAAGAACACGTTAGCGAGACTTTGACGAGTTTGAAATTTGCCACAAAGGTATGCCTCAACGGTCTTCCGAATGTTTTCATTATGCTAACAAAATGAAGGTTCATAACACACATATTGGAACGGCAAAGAGATCTACAAAAGTTCGTGACCGAAATAGCGAGTAAGGATGTAGTGAGGGCGTACGGTGTTGGTGGATTATCATTTTTGGCGTTCAATGGAAGGGATCCAGGATACCTAATCGGTTGCTTGGAAATGTGTGGAGTAAAGCTTACGATGGTGAATTATCAGCGTTGTATAAAGTTGATATCATTATAGCGTGGTCTGAATGATGAAAAGAAATCGAATGAAGTTCAATACATGCGGTATCTAGTTGCCAAACCTTACAGTTCCGAGTGGCGATGGAGAGCGTTGTAGTTGTATTTGCCTGCTGCTAACGCCTTCGTCATTCCTCATTGTGCTGGGGCAAATCGACTTATTGAATATCTCGTGAAAAACGTCACGCATTTAACTTAAGTACATACCCCTCCTCGCAAAATTATCCACTTTGGCTCTTAATCCAACGCCAACATGGCCCAAGACGTGAACGTTACATGACTCTCTTCCCGATTCTTGCCAATGACCTTCACGTCGTTGCATGGTTTATTGCATCTTGCTCATGCACCCGATGGCCGATGATTCACTCCTACCCTTGACCTGCAGTACTTCTGCCGAACCCCACTATGTCGTTGAATGATGTATCTGATATTCGTCTTGGCAAACTTTACGTTTTTAGAGCTTGTCGTTTGGGATCCTTGGCGAGCAAGCAAATGCCGTTGGTCTTGTTTGTGGCCCTGGAAATGAGGGATGGTTTTGAGAGTATCTCTTAGTGTGATTGGTGGGGGGGTGGGTCGTGAAAGATTTACTTTGATAGGAGGTGCCCCTTATAGGAAAAGGGTGGTACTGTGGTTTAGATCTAGCGGGGAAAGTATGGGTAGATGCGGGTCGGCAGGAGGGCTTAATGAGTGTGTTACGGGCAAGTTCTCTTTCTCGAGAAGCTAGATCATTGGGATAGAGTGTAAGTTTCTATGGAGGTCTTGGTACGAGTGACTTGTTTTAAGCTGTTGATCAGCGCCTCTGTCGGGATTTGAGCAATTACCTCTGTCTACGTGGATAGTTTTGTTTTAATCTAATTATTGTTAGGTTTGACTTTACATCAAAAGAGCACAAAGTGGGAGAGGGAGGGTCATTGTGTTGTATTCTAGCTCGGTGCTTTGGACTCGCATCATAGTAGGCAAGTGGGTGCGAGTTAGTGACGGGATAGACCGCGCTAGAAAGACACCTACCCGCAACGAAGCGGACTTTGATAGTTGTACTTTCATACTATGATCACGATAGGTTCGAGAAGTATCGTGAGTAACTCCTGGGGTCGTTGCTGAAAGTTTTGACCCGTTGGTCTAAATCGTGATCTTCAGCTCAGTCAAGTTATTCCTAGCCATTTGAGATTGAATTAGCCACATGAAAAGATTCCCTACAAAGTGTCTTATAGCTTCTATCCCAGATCATAATTTCAGTACGCCACCTTCCTCAATATCCCTCAATACGTCAAACTCACGATCCTCCTCCACAGCGACTTCCCCCCTAAAACCTCGCTTAAACCCCTCGTCCAATAATCGCATCTTCTCACATGCGCTAAAACTATCCGTCAACGGCTTGGCATCAAACCCAACATCTTGGATGCTATCATACCATGTCCCTAAACCTTGAAAATAAGCTTAAACCTCTAAAAACTCAAAGATGATCGTGCTCATGCTACATTTTAGTAATGTTACATCCGCTAAATTGAAGATCTGATACATGCGCTCGTCAGTGTTGTAGGTCATCGTTTTAGACTGGGAGGCTAGTTCTTCACTTAATTATAAAACCCCTTCCTCTCACTCCGAAACCCTTTTTTCTTTCCCATCATTCTTCTTCGTTCTTCAGGCCAAGTACGACTCCCTCTACTCATTGAACATTACTGACATTTCAAATCCGGGGTTTTAGCATCATGCTTCCTCTTTGCTCATTCTTTAGACTCCAGGTACGTCTGCTTCCTCTTCAAAACTGCATACTGACATTCCAATCCAGTTTTCAACATACACTTTAGCTCTTTCTTCGGGTAAGTTTTCTTCCTCCTCCAAATTATCTTCAATCAGTACTGACTTTTGAAATACGGTTCTCAACATCCGACTCGAATTTACTCCTCAGTATTTACCATCTTCAGCCCTCCCAAGTAAGTAATCTCCCTTTTCCCAATTTATTTGAAAAATCGCTGAGTTTCAAATGTTTTCGCTTTCACTCTTCCGCTCTTTCTATCAAGTAAGTCTCCTTCCGCTTCCACATTATTTCTGAACAGTTTGACTGACACCATTCACTTCTCGCTTTTCTCACCCACCTTTTCATCTTCTCCTAGTAAGTCTTCCTCATCCAAAATATCCCAGAATACTTTGACTGACATTATTCACTTTTATTTTTTCTCTCACGCTTTTTTCCCATCTTTCCCAGTAAGTCTTCTTCCTTTCACACTTATCATGGAACAGTCTCACTAACGTTTGAAATCCGGTTTATGAACTTTAACTTCTCTCTCCATATTCGACTCTTTCATTTAAGTAAGTATTTCTCTTCACCAAATATCTTTGAACAGTTTCACTCACATTGGACTTTCAATTTTGTGGAACGATTTTCCCATCAAAAAAGTAAGTTGTACACTGTGGTCAAACTTTTTGAACATGATCTAACTTTCCGAACTTTGCAATTGCAAGTTTTAGTTCTGGGATTTCTTGGATTGACTCGGAAGTTCAGGTTGGTATTTATGTCCTATCTTTCTTTGGAACTAATCTAACCTCGTTGGCCTTGCAATGTAACATACAGATCCAAGTTGCTTAACTCAAATTGGCTTAGCTGGTTAGTACCTCTCACATATCTAATGGGAAGTGGTCTAATCTTTTAAATCAAAATGTCCGAAAATGGATTTCGAGGTTACAACACGATCGGACTTTAAAGTTATTCACCTGAGGTTAGTACCACTATTTTAACTTTTGAACCCAACTCAGCTGACCAAATGAAACTTTGTAATGTGGCAAAACAAAGTTCTCGAGTCTTTGAATCCGACTCGATTTATCAGGTCAGTCTTGCTGATTTTTTCTCCTTTTCGAAATAACCCAGCTGACCTTTGTAACTCGGCTTGCAACATCACTGCTCCTGGCTCAACTCAAACGAAATCAATCTTCAGGCAAGTTCTCCCCTATTACTGAACAATTAGAAAGTAGTCTAAGCTTACGGCTTACAATGCATCAGATGTAGTCTTCGCCTCTCAACTATTACTAGAGCTTTCAGGTTACTACTACAGTACTACTCTGGAACTTTTTCGCTTAACTGGTCTAACGTTTTCTATCTCTGTTCGGACACGCACTTTTTCCTACCTCGCCTTCAACAATTTAAATCATCCAGGCAAGTCAACCCTACCATCTCCTCATTAATGAAAGATTCTGACATTTCGAACTTGCGAGGTGCTAGAATTAGTGTTCGCCTTTGAAATTTACATCCTTTTCCCCAAGTCAGTAGTCCCCTTCTAACTTACTTGGTCTTACTGATGTGACTTTTCAAATCCGCATCGTGACATTTATCTCTCCTCTCAACTTCAAGGTCAAGTAGAATCAATCGATTAAGCAAGTCATACTCGATCCCCAGGTTGGTCCCAAAATCGATCTAATCTTGTGCAATTCCTCTGGTGTGAAACATAGCGAAGGGCATCTTTTCCCCGGCATCTTCTTCGATTCTTCAGGTCTGTAGTATTCCTCCAAGTGTCTGACGAAATCATCTAACATATTCAATTCCGGAGTGTCCAATGTATTTCTCCAGCCTTTACATCTGGACATTGTGATGATCATTCATGTAAGTCTTACTCTCCCCTCAATTCTTTTTAATATTTAATCCGACATTGGCCTATTCCTCATACATTTCGACGTTTGGGGTAGATCTTACAGGCAAGTCTCATGTTTTCATTCGTAAATTCTTTTGAAAGTCAGTTGAACTGACATCTTGAAATTTCGGTTCTGTCAATCCAGTGTTCGATTAGATCAATCTTCCATGTCAGTGTTTCTCTTCTATCGTATTTATTTTCAACTGTTCTGACATTTCGCAATATATGCGACCTCGACGTGTCTTTCCGGTCGGAAACTTCAGGCCAAGTGAATCTTTTTTCTCCTATTTGCAGCTTGTTATGATTGGAGAGATCTAACTTTTTAAATCGTTACTTCTCTAGATACAGTATTTAGGGGTTGAATTCGGCTTCATTATTTAAGTGAGGTACTTTCCTTCTGTCATGTTAGTCCTTAACCATCAATAAATGCGAGTCGCGCAGTGGTTTGTAGGTAAAACTTTGGGCCAGTCTCCTCCACATCTCCCCTCCTTTATCTGACTCTTTCACACTATCTTCTATTCGAAAAAGACTTTCTGCGACTGAGGAGAGCCTCAGAACATCAAAGTCAGGCATTCTATTCCAGCCAATTATTGTTGAAAAGAGCTAACACTTTGACTTCTCTGCACTGTCCTTTATTTTCTCTCCGAAGCCCACTTGTGACGGGAATGAGTCCGGAGTTAAGTTTAGTCTCCGCGGAGTCTCCCGCCCCTAAAATCCTCGCCCCGCGCGTCTCAGATTCACATCTGCAAATCTCAACAACATTCTGGACGGTCATATATATTATCATTTCACAGTGTTCTACCTACAAATCCTTTTTCCCCTTAGCCATCCATTCCTGCACAACATCCTTATAATCCTCCGCACCGTAAGGCTCCGAAATTTCCTTCAAGAAGCTACCTTTCCTCCTTGAATTTACCCCGAGATCTTTGAGCAACATATCTACATACGGCACAGCATCGAATACAAAATCCGGTATCTTGCCTTCCTTTCCACCAGGATAGCGCCATTTGCCAAAGCGATTGTGAAGCGTGGCAGAATACTTGATTGCAGCGATCTCTTTCTCCAATTCAGCCGACGAACTAATTGTGGTATCAAAAGGCAACACATTTCCATCAAAATACGCTGTTATCCATAATGCCTGGACTTGAGCTAGGATCGAAGTCGAGATAGTCATGACATATCCCGAAAATGCGATGTCATGTGTGGCCAACATTCTGGGCTCCGGAGGCACCATAAAACGATACAAACCCATGGAGGAGAGGTTTTCCTCATTCTGTATTCTGGCATTCGTATCGGTCAGAGCTTCGAACTTCTTGTTCTTTGGTGGCCGGTTCGCTAGTCGAGGATACTTCTCGAGGATCTCGGCATCGGCTCGAGCGATCAAGGCTTCCTCTTCACTTGATGATCTTTGGCTCATGAGGCCTAACTCAGCTTCAAGGCCGGGAGGAGAAAATTTCATTGGAGCTGTGTGTTTCCACCCAGTCGAGCAGAGGAGTGCATCTGTTTCGAATGAATTACCATCAGAAAGATGAACCTTTCCGGGGGACAATTCTGTGATGTCTGCAATGTGGATCCTTATCTTGTCGCTTTTCACCAGCTCGAAGAAGTCTGTCTCGTAGTTCAAGATACTAAGACCACTTGCAGTCCAGAACGCATCGTGCCATGGTTTTAGTTTCGCCGTTTTGGGGTGAGAGTCGTACTTGTTCAGCGTTATCACGTCGCCGCCAAGAACCCCCCAGAATTTGTCTACAAGAAATCGACCGATTGATGTGCCGTGAAGCCAGGAACGAATACCGCCATACCCGTCAGCATCTCCCCAAACACAAGGAGATAGCCAGGTCAGGAATCGTGTATGGACTAACTTCTCCAGCCACTTTTTCAGAGGGGTTACGTATGGTGGTGCCATCCAGCAAGGGCCATGGCCAGATTCTGTTGATTGTCAGTGGTTGACATGCTGTCTTAATAAAGTTGCGGGAGGTGCTCTTACCTCTAATCACCCAGTCAACCTCTACACCATCAGTGCCATAGGCATATACAGCATCCCATGCCGACTTTGTACCACCAAGAACAGTAACTCTTTTGGAATTCTTGATAGTGTCGGCATGCTTCAAGAAGTCTTTACTGTGAAACAATGGAACGCCAAAAGAATTCTGACCTTCAAAAGTAGGTAAGAATGCCTGGGAAGTCACCCCAGTTGCAACAATCAATTTCTTCGCATAGATTGACGTCGACGAGTCTCCTTCTGGCGACAGTAGCCAGCCACCCCTCTCATTCTTCTCAACACTCTTCACTTTATAGTTGAAGCGAATGCGGCGCAAGACACCAAATTTCTCAGCATATGCTGTCAAGTATTTATGAACTACTTGGCCCGGAATATGTTGACCTGGTTTTACGCCCCAGGTAGCTTCATCCATTGGGAAATCGCTATATTCGTACGTTCCAACGAGATTGTTGGACCGCAGACCTGGGTAAAGGCGTTTCGAGCTCCATACTCCTCCGACAGACGATTCAGCTTCGAGAACGACTAAATTGGCATCTGGGTGGACTTGAAGATATGTTTTTGCTGCTCCAAGACCGAACCACCCTGCAAACAGAAATCAGCTTTGTTCGATCCCACGACTCGTCTCATTCAATCCAACTCGACCAATGTCGTACATACCAGCACCAATGACGACTAAATCAACAGTTTCAACCATTATTGCAAAGCTGTAGGGTTACCAGGCTCAAGGGCTGCAAAGAAAAGGAACTTCAGACAGGCGAGGCGCGCAAAACAACAAAATACAAACGACAACGATTTCCCAGAGGTTGCGCAAACTTTCCAACTCGATCGCAACAGCTTCGAGGAAAGTCCCCGCTATTCGTACTCCACCCCCCAACCATCGTGGTCTCAAGGGTAACCTGCAGGCCATAGCACGACTCCACTCGGATGTAACTCTGTAGGGTTACCATGCACTTACCGTTGCATTATCACCAGGGTTAGTGACGATACGGCCCAATGTGGAAGATACTGCGAATTTTTTCCGATGGATCTTTAGGAAATGGCCTGCCAACGCTTGGTGTATGCAAATGCCGGAATTTGACTTCTCCTGAAGACCACATGCTGTTGTATTTTTTTTGCTTTTGTGTTTTGAAATCCAAGTTTGCCAACAAACCCATCCTTGAAATGCTTGGAGCCTTCCGGTAATTACCAAAACGTTCGCAACAGTGGTAGTGATGTTCGGTGGTCGTCTCTTTCTGCCACGCTTGACTTCGGCTATGAGGTTACTAAGTGGTCTTGTCTCACATAAATGCCGAGTCTGCAATTCAGAAGTTCATCACAGCCGGCCTTACCATCTTGGGAAACAGAAAGATTTTCTTTGCGAAGATAACAACCATGTTTGTGAGGTGATATTGCGTACGCGTTATCACTTCATTGCTCGATAGCATCAGAAAAAGCAATTCATAAAAATAATGTGCGATATCTGTTACGTATTATTGCCTGGTTCGTTCCTCGATTAGTTGTTTCTGGTAACCAACATCTCTTCTGGAGACGAGCGCGCTAAGTGGACAAAATGTCAGGAACCGGCTACTCACATAGTCCGCTTGTCAAATCATCTCGCGATCCCAGTGGTCCCCGTTTGTACCCTTATCATTTTTGAAATTCCCGTAGGTGACTGACGCCATCCGTCTTCGGATTGGTACATGCACTTGGTCGAAGCAGGAGCTTGCCGGCAGCGCTTATATCTCGATGTTACTATACACGGAGGACCACGACATGATCCGATTTCCGGAATCTTTTGCCCGCAACCAGGCACTGCAGAAACCTGGTCATCAAATAACCTTACTCAAATACGATACCAGACTTGTGAATGGACAGTCATCATTCAGGGGAAGCAGCAAGAATGGCGTATCAACAGCAGCAGCAACTCGGTTGTGTCCAGCGTTGAGGGACAAGTTTTGGGTATCCCATATCTTCATCAGAAAAGGGTGTGCAACCAATACATCCATCACATGCATTCGGCTCATAAATCCAGGTTAGCGTTAGAGTTCTATAAAAGTCTCAGTATCCAACAAACGTTTCGCGGATGGCAGGGAAGAACGTCAACATACCCTATCAAACGTCTGCCAACGGCCCGATCCTAGGACGAAATGCCGGCTCAACGTCTGTAGTGGAGATTCCGGGAGTCGTTGGGTGTACTCCGCTTGACCCCCAAACTTTGCTGCTTTTTGGCGAGCCCTGGGTGTGTGTGGATGCTGACGACGATCATATTCTGTTTTTCTTCAACCTCCTGAGTACGTAAGGTGAACAGACCAAGAAGGAATTAACGGTCTCCACCAGATCTTCCGGCACTTTCTGTCTACTGTTTTCATTTTGTCTTTATATATTGCAGTTGGCATTCAGAACTCTCTGCATTGCTTCTACGGAACTGGTTAAGCGAATGGGCATTTGAAAATCTAACGATAGTACCGATTTCGAGAACAATTCTGGCATCACGGTTCGATTCACTTTTTACCGGCGAGTGTTCTCGAGGAGCTCCTTACTCGAGTTTTCATCATGAACGCCTTTGTAACGGAAGCGTTTACGTTGCTTGCAATTGGAGTCACCACAATTGGGATCAGAACTTATGCCAGATGGCAGACTGTGGGTTTCAAAGGCTTCAAACCAGATGACTATCTGATGCTACTTGCAGCAGTGAGTTAAACTCCCCCATCAAGATATCTCAATACCATCAGAAAGCTGCATTGCTAAGCTCCCGATATCAACGCTTATCAGACTCTTGAGCTCATCTCACATATATTATAGGTCGTCTACTCCTTTGAGACTGCTGCAGCTTACATTGTTGGTGCATGGTGGCATGGTCTCGCCAATAATGGAATGAGTGACGAGCAGAGACTCAATATCGTCGTCGGCTCTGAGGAATGGAACATGAGAATTGGTGGTTCGAAGACGCAGTTGGTAGGGTGGTCACTTTACACCTTGTTGCTTTGGCTACTAAAACTTTGCATGTGCATTTTCTACGCAAGACTCACGTAAGTCAGCTCTACTTTTCCAAATTATGTTTTGCATTTGAGCTGACGAGATGACAGAGAGGGTGTCGACGATATGAGAGGAAGAGTCCTCATTGGATATGGAGCACTAGCTGTGACATATCTTGCCACAGAGTTATCGATTCTTCTCGGTTGCCAGCCATTTCACCACAACTGGCAGATCAGACCAGACCCAGGCAGTAAGTAATTTACCATCAATCACCACGACCCTACTTTTCAACCTGAGCCTTATTCCTAACACCTTCCCAGATCTCTGCCAACCAGCCATCTCCAAAATCGACCTCTACGTCACAGTCATCCTCAACGTCCTCACCGACATGTATCTAATGTCCATCCCCATGCCTGTAAGCCTCACCCCCCTCACCCCTCACCCCTTAACCCACTAACCCCCCCCAGATGCTCTGGCGCGCCAAAATCCCAACCCCCCGCAAAATCCTCCTCCTCGGCATGTTCGGCGGCGGCGTCTTCATCATGGCAGCCGGCATTCTCCGCTGCATCCTCATCCTACGCGATCCCATCGGCGGCGCCCAACAAGCCGGGTCCTGGGCCGTTCGCGAAACCTTCGTCGCCGTCATCATCGGCAACATCCCCATGATCTACCCTTTCTTCCGGCGCACGACCCGGAAACTCCTCGATTCATCGTTCTTTGACAGTATTAACCTGTCGAGAAATACCAAGTCGCAGGCGGATCAGAACGGGGATTTCCATGGTGGTAGTTGGCAGGAGGGGAGTAATGGGAAGAAGAGGTTTGGGGGTGGGAGGACGCTGTATCCGCTTTCGACGATTGGGGATGGGAGTGAGGAGAGGATTGTGGGGGATAAGGAGATGGGTTTGGGGAAGGTCGCGAGGAAGGTTAGTGATGGGGAACTGAGTGGACGGGGGATTACGGTTGTTACCGAGACTATTGTGCATGAGAGGGAGAGGATGGATGGGGAGAGTGGGTTGCAGAAGAGTCATTGGCCTATTGTTTGAGGGCGCTTCTAAACACGACTTGACAATCGAGGTGAGGATGAATCGGCTGCTGAATCATGTGGAGGCGTCAGCAGATGAGGAGGTACCATATCATACCATGCCTCATCGACTTGAGTATCGATTAAGAGGTCGAAAAAACGAGTTCACCTTGATAATCATTGACCCCCGGCAACAACGATGGCACAACAAAACAGAAATTACTTATCCCCAAATTAATGGGCCTCAAACAGACTTTCAAATATTACATCAACAACATCATCACTACCCAACACTTACATCGATATAAACACACTTATCCATAGATATCACAAGGAGCGATTGGGAAAATAACAAGAAAACAAAAGGGACTTGAGATCGGTGGTGTTGAGTAGGGCCGAGACGTAAACCAGGGAAGCTGATTCGACTCGTAATACGGTCGGTGAAAGGTGGTCATCTAGACAAGAGAATGTCAGATAGTAAAATTATCATGTATCAATAACCATTAATAAAGATCGGATCATCAATCACAGTACGTGAATTCGGTTGTGGATTTGTCGCAGCGGAAACCCATCGACCTTGAAAGCCCGTTCACTTCTCACGACCTAACACTCCTCATCCCCAACATCTGATCTAAAAAGTTTCATTCGTCTTAGCCAGGATATCATAACAAAACACATAATTCATCACCCCCAAGTAAAATTGAAGCGCTTACTCAATCCGACACATATGTCCATCCTGCTTGATCTCCCAAAACTCCGATCCCACACCCACCGTCGCATAAAACAAAGCCTTAGGATCCCACTTCTTCTTAATCGCCAACAATTTCTCGTAATTCGCGCCGAAGAAGTTAGTCTGGAAGTCGGGCTCGCGGTAATCGGCTTCGTTCATGTAAGAGCCGCTTCCTGGGGTAAGTGCTTTGAGGGCTGGATTCCAGACGTTGGTCAACTTGTCCTGGTCAGCCACCATGGAGGACCAAGGGGCGGTGGAGTCCCAGATGGTGACGAAGGTGGAGTGGATGAGGGCGTCTCTCCAAGCGGGAAGGACGGCATTGTCGACATCTCCTGGTTTTGAGACGTCGAGACCCAGACCGAGGATCATGGCCCCGCCTTGGGTGGCGTTGCGAAGAACGGCTTGGATTCCATCGTTGTTGTTCTTGATGACGGAGCGAGGGAGGAGACGACTGGCGAATTGGTATTCTTCGACGAGGACGTGGCCCATTGGGAGGGGACCCATGTATTGGGCGTAATGGTCGTAGTAGGAGTCGAATTCTGTGTAGGTTGCTGCGAAAGGTACGTTTTTGGCGTTGAGCACTGCGACGAAGGGGGCCATGATGGCTTTCATTTCGTCGGCGGTCTTGTTGTAGCCGGTTACCGGGCTGATTTGGAGGAAGGTGCTGCTGATTACGAAGACGACCATGGTTCCAGCGTCAACCATGTCGGGGAGGAGTCTGTGGAATTCGGAGACGACGGAGTAGAATGTATCTTTGGTTGTGTAGGCTGTGGAGAGTTGAAGACTTGCACCTCCGATCTTGGCATCTGGGTGTGTCTTGACGGTCATGGAGGTGACGATTCCGTAGTTTCCACCACCACCGCCGCTCAGAGCCCAGTAGAGATCTGAGTTTTTGGTGCGAGAAGCTGTTACCAATTTTCCAGCGGCGGTAACAACATCGAAGCTGAGAGTTTGATCAGCAGCAAGACCGAAAGAGGTACTGCAGGCGAATTAGTGATTTGAACTTCGAGAGAAACCTTGCAAGTACAAACCTCAATGCTGAGTGACCACCACCTTGTGTGTATCCACCTGCAAGACCGACAGTTGGGCATGTTCCTGAAACGACGACAACGCCTTTAGCCTTAGCAGCAGTAAGCATCTCGTAACCGAGAACACCGGCTCCGACCTTGGCTGCTTTGCCAGTGTAGAATTTGTCGGAGTAATTGTCAATGAAGTCGATATCCTTCAAGTTGTGAGTCCAAACGGAGAGAGCACCAGCACCAGTAGATCTTCCAAGGAAGCTGTGTATTGTGTTAGGAGTCTAGTTTACAAGTATCATTTAGGTTGAAAACTTACTCATGACCAGTGTTCCTGACAACAAAACGAACATTGTTATCAGCTGCAAATTTCACACCAGCAACGATATCGTCAACCGTCTGAACATCAACTGCGTAGCGGACGTAGTTTCCCAGCAGACAGGCCTGGGTTTGTGGGGTGAAAGGATCGCAACTTTGGTTAGCGAAGAACGGGGTCATAACCGAGGACGAGGACGACAAGCTGTTTGAATGATCAGTATACAGAATTGACTCCTAAACTTTTAGGGATACGACTTACTGAATTTGAGGGCCTGTCCAGGCTGATTGAATTGCCGCACAAGCTGCTTCATCGTAGTTTGGAGCATGGCAAGGAGAACCAATGGGCGTCGTAGCGATCAATCGACCACTGGTAGTGGTGTTGAGGGCTGCCCAGGTGGATTCAGATGGCCAGCAGGCGTCACCGGGGAAGCAATAGCAATTACCATTGCTTGTGGCGTTACCGTTGGTGGCGTTGGCTGCATGTTCATAGAAACGGTGCGCACTGCTGGCTTGAACGGCAACGGTTTGGGCAATTGCTGCCACTGCGAATGCTGAGACCTTCATCTTGGCTAAACGAGAACGACCGTGGGGTAAAAGAATGTGGTGACCGGTGAGGGATGAGGAGGAAAGATCAGAGGATGTCCAAAAGCACCTCTATATGTACTGCGTTCCATCTTGCTTGCTCTTGCGGAAGTATCTCCTACTCAGGTGTCGTCCGTACGATTCCTCGTAACTTACACTATTTTATGCGACATCTCCGAAAGCCCCGCTTGCTTAACCACGTTTTCGAAGGGATGAATCGCATGTATGAAGGATCCGAACAAAATCAACCTCTTTTGATATTGGAAAGGTGTCAGAAGTGCCGCTCTGCGAACACTGCCCCGTCACGGAAGCTAGAGTCAATGGTTCGAAGCAAGAAGTTGGAGTCTGCGGAGCACGATAGCCCAACTAGCAAAAAAGGGGTTCTTTCCCGCTTTTTGAAGTGGGTTTCTGCTCAGACCCCAAAAGCTAAATAATAAGTCTAAATCATCTGATTTGTTAGGCTATTTAGCGGTTCTCCGCGTTTGTTTCAAATGTGGCAGTCCGTCCCGGGATTAGAGTTAGAGGCAGGCACAGGGCGAGTCGTGTCCTTGGCACTCAGGTACCGGAAGGCGAAAATGCTTCGACGTCGTCGGCGATTTTTCCATCTTGAGCCTCATCACCATTCTAAAGGAAAATGGGAACACTTTGCCACGCCTTGACGGGTACTTACGTGCAGGAAAATTCTGGGAAGTCCCTCCAGAACCGAGGTTGAGCGATTTCCTCAATATCTAGGCGATGAATAATATCTTCGCTTTGACTTCGATATGTGCACTTTCGGACGATCGTCTGTGGACTGAAGATGGAGATGGGCATCGTCTTCCCGAGGCGTGACTTGTCTTGACTCGAAAGCTTGAATTACTCGAACACGTTTTTGAACGAGCTTGTTTTCATGGCTACTATCTTCATCGAAGGAAGACCAGTGTTCGTAACATCGCCCATTGTTTCGTTTGAATTCAAATTCTTACAAGATGTTTCTCGGTCGAAGCCTTTTGCGCAATCGCCCATGATGAAATACAGAAGAAGGATCCTCTGGAAACGATTCCGCTTCCCCGAGACCTGCTTCTTGATCTACCACACGATCTCTTCCTCGTACGTATTTCGCACAAATTCGTTCGGGCTCATCCCTCGACTATAGGTAAGAACAGCCTTCCTACCTTCCGCTGCAAAGATCGGTATAACAGCAGATAGTCTCGCCCAATCAGGCACGTCTGCACAACTGGTTACCATTCCCAATCCCGCCTCTTCAAGATCAACAACTCGTTCACAAACTCTAGCAACCAAAGTTGAATTCCAGACTCCTTCTTGTCTTGGCGCCGCTTTCAAAACAGCAATCGCTCGTCGCCGGACAATGGGGTCTCGACATTTGTGTGCAACTGAGTAGAGAGGAGCGACTATACCCATGTCGATGGAGAAGACCGGAGCTGCTGTATCTAAGCTGTCTAGAAGAGTGACTTCTTCTGCAAGAGTCACGATTTTGTCGAATATAGGGACGTATTGGTCCCATACTGTCTGAACATCGAGGGTCGTTTTCTTGGAATTGAGAGCTACGTATGCGGCAAGGTGGTGTATCTCCAGTACCCGCACACCTTTACGTTGAGAGTCATTCAACACAGAGCCTTTCGTAGCAAGAAAAGACTGGAAAGCAGAGTTGTACTGGTCATAGAGGGCGAGTGATTCATTTTGCCGTGCTACCACCCGATGCAAATCTTCAGTGGTTTTACCAGTCTTGAACTCTCGCGGCGTGGTTCGTTCGTGCCAATTGTAGATTAAGCAGTTGCGGGCTTCCCCAAGAGAGGAGAAGGCAGTTGGTGGAGTCCCTCCTTGACGGCCCAGACTGGTCTTTTTATGGATTGGAAGATCAGTTATTGGACCTACCATCTATATTAGTTAGCATGCCGCTTGGTACGGAGGAGAATTACTGACCTCCACAATTTGTAGATACACTCTCAGGAAAAGGTCTTCGAGTATTTCCATAGGTACGAATGGCGATGATGAGCATTTGAGTGTCTTGTGATTATGCTTTTTCTGGTTTTCATTATACTCTATCTCATACAGAAGTCTGGCGCCGCTTCTTATGTGTGCAATGGCTAGCCCAAGTCGTCCTTGCAATGTCTGAAAGCCTGGCTGTTAGCTAATTCCAGTCGAAGAATTACAATGCTTTACCTCAAAGCAAGCAAACAAAATACTCGCTGTCAAACAGACATCCATGTTTTGCTGACCACCTCTAGAAAATGGCTCTAGTAACGAAGTGATACCCAAATTATACTGCTGCAAAGCAAAGTCATCGCTCTGAGGAAGTATCAACCCATCGCTTTGCTCAAACTTCTCATGTAACGATCCTAAGGCGACAATTGCATGACGAATCGATGGTTCATGTTGCGTTGCTTGCAGGATATGGAGGTCCCAGAAGTCGTCAGCCCTGAATGGATTGAGTTGCCGAACTGTTCTCTCACAGAAGAAATGCAATGCACGTCGCTCTCTTGAATCGCCCGGAACCTCGAGGGAGGGAGAACGTATCGGTGATATAGTTTGCGTCGTTTCTCTTGTGAAGGTGGCTGGTGATGAGAGTTTGATGCAAAGTTCATTATTGTAGCCGTCGCAAACGCGACCAGTTGAGGTGCACTTGAGGCATGATGGTTTTTGTTCATCACATTTTACGCGGCGAACTACCCTTAGAATAAGTATAAGTCAGCACTCCGAATTGGCATGAGCTTACTTCTGTTCAAATTTAGTATGCGCAAAAACCAATAAGTCATGATAAGCTGGATCTACTCACTTACAGGTTTTGCAGCCGGTTCGCGTTTTAGGCTTCTTCGCCCTCTTCCTATCCCCTGGAGCGACTCTTGGCATTTTGTAACTACGTCTGAACTTTTCAGCTCGCGAAAAACTAGCGAGAGCTGGACTTATACGGATATTCGAATGACTGGAATCGTGTTAGATATCGAACTGGCATGTTTCGTTGAAAAGCTTCTACTATTCTGGGTTCTGCCTAAGGCTTGGGCGTTCTGCTAGGCGTCCTACGCACCATCCATGATGACGACTTCTAGGCTGTGCCACCTCCTGAGGTGAGTTACAGGGTTGAGTTGATAGAGCTGATGCTTCTCGATTTGGCATGATCTATAACATGACAGCAAAGCAATCGTTGCTAATGGGTATATGGGCCCCTATAAATTTAAATATGTATCTTGTAGCAAAGAAAAAAAAAGGTTCTGTGACAACAGCAACTCCATCAAAATAAAACAATGCATGACCAATATCCCTCCGGCCAAAGCTACACCATCTCCATAGTTTCTGTAGTGCGGGTTGTACTCTTGGACGCTACTCCAGCAAGCTTCCTCTCCTTGCGACTCGGGATGTCACTCTCCTCACCTTTCATAATCCGACCCGGATGGAAAGCGTCCAACAGTACCAAAGCAATCAGCATTGGCAAAGAGTCGAGACCGTATTGATATCCTTCCTTATTTGGGATACCACTGTCGAGACCTTGCGCATATTCAATGAGTCGGAAGATGATTCTTAGCTGCACAAGAAGTGTTAATAATTAGTTGCAAAGGGTGTAGTAGTTAGACTTACAATGATAAACCCGAGAACTGTGTACAGATTGTACAACAGTATCAAGGCATGCGTCAATCCTGGTGAACCGAATGAAGTGCTGTTTTGCTGACGAACAATTCTATGGAATTTGACTGCGAAGAAGAGGAAGAGAAGAATGAATCCTAGTTGAACACCAACACCTCCCATATACATGTGAAGACCTCTTAACACTTGTTTCGTTGTCGTATTTTCTCCTGTCGCTTGAACTGCACCGATGATCTGGATGACGAGAGCACTACAAATGATTAGTACGAAGTGATACACCGTACAGAAAAATCGTACCAAACATCCAATACAACAAAATACATCCCAAACCTCCAAGCTGTCACCCGATGTATCTTCTTTTCTGGTACGTAGTTCCAGATCATTCTACCCATAACCATATAGACGAACGCATTCGTGAATAGAGGCGCGACCAGAATCAACACAAACCAGCCCGCGTAAAAGCCAAAGCTTGCCGGATTGAGTATGCTGAGAATGCGAAGGACATATGCGAGTGTCTGGGCCATGCCGGAAGCTACAATTACCCAGCAGTATGGCTTCTTGTAAATAATGGCTTGAACGAGATGTGTGAGGGTAGTGAGGCCAAAGAGGACGGCAAAGACGTCTGCTGCGCGGAGGTTTGGACAGAAAGACCACATAGTGTCTTTAACTGCGAGAGCTAGAAGACATAAGTCACTCCTCTTCCTTTATCAATAGAGATCTAGAGGACATACCATCGCATTGCCACTCTCGCTTGGACGTTGTCGCTGTAAAATAAGACATAACAGGAGAATCTGAGGGAAGAGAGTCGAGAATGATAAGATAATTGCAATGTCAAGCGCGGGAGAATAATAGCAGAAACTAGATTGAGAGGAAGCAAAGAGAAAAAGACTGAACAGAAACATATATAATGTTCTTCGTTGCCATGTCTAGACATCAAGGACTGTGGGACTCTGTCTGCCTTCATAAAATGCCTGTCCAAACACTCGTAAGGACAACAACAAGGTCCTCAGCCCTCGTAAGGGCGCTGGATTTCCCACACTTGTGGGTTTAAAATAACCGTGATGGAGAATCCCACTCCTATTGTCATCGACATTGGATTTGTCGTATGGACATCCTGTCCCAGATTGTCATTTGTGGAGGAGCATTGGTGAAGACAGCCCGTTTGTCGCGAATGGAATTGAAGGGGCGCAATAAAGTGGATCAGATGCACATGATTGGTAGTGTCGTACGGACACCCCAAAACCATAATTCAGAAGTCACATGATGATATTTTCTCTTGTCGTTCGAGTTTGGAACTTAGCTTTCACATTTAATTATGCTCTTTCACAGAATTTCGATCGCTCGAAAGTTTACAAGAAGCTTTCACTTTCTGCGTTACATTGGAATAAAGAAGACGTACTTTCATCAACCATCAACCACCAGCCAGCAAGAATACCACATGCCATAAACCCTCCCTGAAATTTAGCTCAAACTTCGATTTTGTGCCAGAAGTATGAGTAAGCTGTCGTCATTTCAACACAAACAGATCTACCAAAATGTTTATTTCGCATTCGCGATTCGGTTATCACAGCGAATAGCTGCGGGGGAAGCGAAGGGTGACAGTAAATAACCTGGATGCCTGGACCAGGCAAAATAATAAGCGTACATACTATTCCACGTTAGCATAGCTACATAAAAAGACAATCAAACAACCGCAGCCTTTACAAATCCCTGTAGAAGCGCTAGTAAAAAGAGGAGTAAAGACTCGGCCCAGGTAAAGGCGCATGATCCCGGCACTTGTAAATACCTTATCAAAACATTCCTTCTGATATGAAGCCTATAGATTCTACAAATGAGCTGATATCTAGGAAACATGAGAAAGAAATAACTCAAGGAGAGTTGTTCGGAGACTTCGGAGAGGGGTTAGAATGAACATCTTGCTCATTCTTATTATATGTGAAAATTACCATTAGATGGAAGGGAAGATTGATTAGATTAATGCCTAATCGGCCTTCGGTTCGTCGACAAAAAGCTCGAATAAATATAAATGGAGCTTTAGTTCCTAAGCTTCAGACGCTTAAATAAAATCCGAGAATTAATTTCAAGTGCGCGTATATGTAAGGAAGTTGATAGGATTTACTTCAATTGACTGATGTTGTACGAAAGAAAGAAGCCAAATACATGTATGTAGAGAAAGACTAGCTAGTGACTACTTTTTCTGTCGGATTGGTTGAAGAAGGGCAGTAATCTCTTGTTTCTCTAAAGCCTGCTGCCGCTTGTATGCATCCTGTCTTCGAATGCCGAGACTGGTGAGTGCTCGTGCCTCAAAGCCTGCAGCTGCCTTCTCGAAAACAGCAATAAGTTCCTGTGAAAAAAATTCTAGAGGCTGGCAAAATGTCTTCGCCTGAATGACGGTTTCAAAGGTGGATTGTTTGACGGCCGCGGGGAAGACTTCTGTTGTTATGCCTCGCGGACCTCTGTACTTCAGGGCGCCGTCTTCCACTACTGCTGTCCAGCCTGGTGGAAGAGGACGTAGCGGGTCTTTTCGAATATCGTTAGGAATTGGATCCCACCACAAGCATGCGGTAGCCTTATTTTGCTCCGAGTTGAAGAAATAAACGTCACCAGCTGAGGTCCGTTGAGCCTCCCAGCCTTGTGGAATGGGAGATGTTGCTATATTGTGTGCAAGGCTTCCCGATGTAGTGGAGCTCCAAGTTTCCTTAACTTTCCAATCCGTACTTACAGTGACTTTAACTTCTAGCTTTGGACTCTCTAGGCCGTTGGCTGAAACCAATTGTCCAGACTTAGTCACTAACAACAGCGTTAGTCTTTACACTACCACAAAAGAAGAGCGTCATAACCTGTAGCCCTGCCCGAAAAGTTGGTGACATCCGAAACATTGAACCCAAAGTACCCAATAAAGCTTTCTCCTACTGTGGACTTATCGAGCTTTTTCTTGTCGTGAAACTCGAGCACCACTCTACTCTTTCTATTTACAAGCCTACATTGCGGTTGAGTGTCAAGTTATAAATAAATTCGAACAGGCTCTACTTACATACCATTGCCCAATATCCAATAAGGAGTGTCAGTCTTATCTGCCAACACGTTTCCGACGAAAACACTTTTCTCATCCACGAAGATCCCGAGAAGAGTACTCGGGTACCGCCCTGTAAGTCAAAATTCAGTCATGGCAGCTTTAAAGTTTGAATGGACGTACGAAAAATGTCGCGCTTGAGTCCTGTGAGTTCCACATTATTCACAGTGAGGTTGTTGTTCTCCAAATCTATCTGGCACAGCGTGTGAAACAATTTAGTATCCTCGATCGTAAGCTTTGTTTGATTATCCAGCTCCGTGGCCTTTGCTTCTGACCACTCGCGGCATGTTTGTAAGATTACTTGTATTGTGTCCCACTGTTGGATGTCGTTCAGGATTCTTTTGGACCGCTCGAGCATTCGCAGTCGCCGCCACTCAGCAAGGTCTGGGGGCTCAACTGAAACTCCAGATGACAATTGTTTTGGACTTTTCGAAATGACTTTCGCCGAGTTTTTCACTTTCAAGTCGAACACGAATGCAAGGATGGGGTCAAGAATGTCCCAGCACTGCTTAGCCAGCTCTATGAGCTGCTTGTTAGGACAGTCAGCCCACTGCTGGAGTGTGCCCGGGGAAAGGAGATCCATTTGGACTAGGCTGCGATCAAGGGGGTAGAGTTGGCCTGGGAACTCGCTCCCATCAACAAGGTGGAACATTTGAGTAGCTTTGAGGACATTATCAAGGGCCACTGTATACTCCGCCATTTCCTCTTTTGATAGAGCTACAATAGTAGTGCGGTAGTCGTGGGAAGCTGCGGCAATTCGAAGAGAGCAATGAGCCGTTGCAACAAAGGCAACGTTTGTGAAGTTGCACTGTAACGGTGGAATAGATCCTTGTTTATAGGGATAATCCGCACTCAGATCGTGTCGATAAAGGCGAGATGTTTCGCTACCTAAGGTTTTAGTGAAGATGTGCCAAAATGGTGGCATCATGGATTCATCGGAAGCGTTATCGAAAAATCTCTTCAACAAGAAGCCAGCTTCCATTCTTCCCTCAAGTTTAGCCTCAGCAATTATCACTTGCTCGAGAATACGCTGCCTGAGGGCCATGACGATCTCAACAAATTCTTCTCGATTGACTTGATTGTCTTTGTTCTTGTCTAATGTCTTTGCAAGCGCCCCAATCCCTGACTGATCTAGTGAAAACCCAGAAAGCTTTCCTGCTTTCGAACAGTATTTTTGGACTTCTCCGAATGAGATCCAACCACGTCGTGTCCAGTCGAGGTGATCGAAAGCACGTTTGATCGGAAGTGCGTAGTAGTCGTCACAATCTTCCCCGTATTTTGATTTCAGTACCTTGGCAATCATTTTGGCAACATAGTCAGAGTCTGTAACGCTCGAATCCTGCCATGTGCTCAATTTGCTTCGATGTGAGCTTACACTGACTGGCCGAACTGGAACTAAGGGAACGAGAGGTTGCTCGACAGTCGCAGGCGGTTTGGTTTTGGGAGGGGAAACGCTCATTGTATTGGTTTCTTGTGTCTGTTCAGTATCGTTTTTGACCTCCCTGGAGGGCAGAGTAATAGTATTTGTGGCCTCAGCTACACCACCATGCTGATCCGCAGTGGCTGTGTCTGTCAACGGCACGAGCGCTTTTTCTCCCTCTTCTGGTATAACCGTAACGATCCAATCCTTTATGAACTTCTGGTTTCTCCTGACGACCGTTGGATTGAAGCTGGCTGCCTCAAATTCAGCCTCGATATTCTTCCAATGATCATCTCCTTCTGTGGTATCTTTCACAGCAATTTGTGAGAAGGCTGGCGCTACCTTACCACCCGTTCCAGTCTGGAATTCGTAGTACTGAGTGACAAGAAATTTCAGGAGCTGGCCCTGAGCTTCAAGTAATTTTAATTGCTGATTCGCCACTCCAGAAGCATTTTCGGCAGTGAGAGTAGCGTTGAAGATTGCCAAGGCATTCGTATTCTCTTGCAAGGCTTGCCTTTGAGGTCCAATGTCACGGACAAATCCGGTCAGTGCCCACTTCAGTTTGTCTTTCAATTTGGCTCGGTCTTCCAGACCCCTATGTTTTTGCAACACTGTGTCAATCTTTTTCAAAATTCCGTAAGAGTTCTCAGCTAGCTGTTTCAGTTCTTCTTGTTGTGCGACGATCAATGAATGACCACGAGAACCTTCTTCTTCCCAGTATCGTCGGATGGCGCTGAGTACAATACGGGTATTGCCCACATCCCGGCCGATATCCCTAAACTCTTCGACTGACGAAGCGCACCGCTCATAAACCTATTGGGGTTTTATTATTAGTCTCAAAGCTATGAGCCTACTAAGATGCAAAGTTGCGCATGCAAAGCTTCCAGAGATAGACTGAGGCTCACTGTGTAGGCAAGTTGAACGACTGCAATGAAGTCGCCCACGCTGTATCCGAAGCTCATTGCGGACAACCCTTGAGTTTGAACTGTAAACACGATATATTAAAGCTGGTCGTAGCTGATTTCGATGAAAATAGCAAGACTTCAACTGTAATAAATTGAAGTATTGGATTTTTCTTCGTGAGTACGTACCGCCTCAGTCAAGCGATACCCAATCTTCAGCCGCTCAGCCGCATTTGGATACATTCGCACGCTAAAGGAAAAAGAAAATATTAGGAGCATGTTTGATGAACAAGGTAAATCCGTAGAACTTATCATAGGGAAGGGACCTCGTGTTGCTAAACAGTTGCTTCCACAGACTGCCACGTGTGGACGTTGTTTGGAACGTGTAACTGATTCAACAAGCTTTGCAAACGTAGAACAGCAAGAAGTCATGTGAAACTCATGTGAAAGTCATGTGACTGAAAGATTGTGTCAATTGTACTATTGACCAAAACTTAGTAGTAGTTTTGCCGAAAATCCCTACATAAGTACTTTCCTAACAATAAAGCAGATAAACCTCTTTAAATCATACGTAATATGATACGTGATGCAAATCAGCTGACGAAACGTGGAAGACGCATGAAAAGTGGGGTTACTTGTAGAAGATTGGTCGTATCGGAAGGAAGTCCTACGGAGTAGAACGCGAAAATCACATTGTGACATTATTAACTAATTCGTATCCATATAGATCGTGAGGACTTGGAACTTTACTTCTGTGTTCGCAGTCGTTTTAAAGCACATATATCTCATAGAGCGGAACAACAACTATTTTTTTCCATACTGTTTTAAACAAATCCGACTTGCAACACCTCAGGGGTCAGCACGTCGCCGGAGGCGGCGGCTGTCTACATCTTTGTTCAATGCTGAGACTTTTCACTTCAAACTATAAAATACACCTCAGGACTCAATTGCATCATTCCTATATGGTATAATCTGCGTCAGGTTCCTAAGCTCTAAATGGCTTCCTTCGACTCCCAAATCAGATAAGTCGTTCCACATTATCAGTGTTTGACCGATACTCTAAGTAACTCTCACACCAGTCAGTGACTCGGGTACTTCTGGGATCTGCTTGTGAGCACGGATGTTGGCAAAATTGCTTCCTTTCCTCGACACTGCAGATTTCGTGCTTTTGAAAAATATTGCCAAAGCCGGCAGACAGCAGCAAATGACGCCGAGGTTGACCTCGACGAGCCTAATCGTGGTCAGTCGGAATATTCTGCGAGGCGAAAGTGAAAGGAGATCTTACGAGCAAATTGCTGATGGAACCATATCCCAGGATATGTCATTTTGCGTAGCAATCCTCTGACGATACTTCAGACTCAATATGCTCACAACAGTAGCGCTGTTGAGAGTAATAAGTTTCTAGATCTGATAAGCAACAAGAGTATAGGCAGGAACAGCTTACATCAAACCCATCATCAAAATTGCTATTGCACCCAATTTCTTTTGGACACTCATATTCAACCCATAAACAATGACAACAGGAATGGCTAATATGTATAGGTCACTGATGATATTAGTTGCCGAAAGCAGCCACGAGACAGGACCACCCTTCTTCCAGCACGCTCCATTTTCATCAGTCAAGTTGGGGTCTGGCGCACAAAATGCAAGCGACAAGATAATAAAGACGCCATAGACGATTGTCAGTACTGCGACACCATAGTATATGAATCCTTTCGCCATTTGATTTCCTGCTCCAGTAACAAAGGTTCGTCCATAGAACAACAGCAACGACAACTTAACGACGTACGACGAGATGGGATACAAGATTTGAGTGAACAGCATCCTCAAGAAATATTTCGATTCCGGGGCTGTGTACACACTGAGAGGTATATTCCATGAATGTGGTCCATTGCCGGGAAGTGAAAAGATCCAGATCGAGTATCCGGTGAAAGTGACAACGAGAATAGCGCCTAAAAGAGCGACCCAGTCGTCTAGTCCGACGTTTTTCGTTATTCGAATTCTGACGTACATTCTTGTAGCGACACTGGGGACTGTCAAGATGATGAGAGCGATACAAAATCCGACTACCATTGGTGCTCGGGAATATGGGTCGATGAAGTCTTGCTCTACTCCTTCGGGTGGTATTCCAGCTGCAGGTTGGTGTAAGTCAGACATCGTCTCTTTTGCTGAAATTAACGCCATTATGTCGCCGCTGGACAATGGTACAGCTTCTTTTCTGAACTGAGAAAGCAAATTGCTCTTAACGCAAAGATGAGAATCGCGAGAAATATGGTGAGAGGTCCAAAAGAGCTGGCTGCTCAACACTTCGATACCAAGAACTGACAGCAGATTTCTGAGCGGGAACGCAACTTGAAAAGCTTTATCTCTCCGATGCCATAAAGCCGGCAGACAAATGCGGCGCGAGAGGATCAAACACTGGGCCGCTGAGTTGGATTCGGGTAGGGATACGCATATCGAAGTGCCATCGACATGCTATACCACGTTTTCTTTGCATATTATGCTGCCATCAAAAACAGGTCCACCATTCAAGTTCTCCCAACCTTAAATGCTACAATGCACGTCCCCATAGCTGCATATTGCCAGTTGGAATTGTGTGATGTCCAACTGGTGCGGCTTCTACGACTTTCGCTTACCAGATGTATGCGATAGAGGCATCCACCAGCATCCAGCTTTTACTGGTACGGCGTGCTATTCAGCAATATGACTTCAGGCAGGCTGTTGTATACATGTGGAAATGACGGTTTGAGACAGTATAGATTTCTAGCACGAATCGGATGTTTGGTTCATGTCAGTTACCTTCTCATTCTAATGAACTTTCTTTTATTTAGCGTAAAGGAAAGTTATCCAGATAACTATCAAGGGTTTCAAGAACTTCAAATTTTCACTATCTCTCTTGTTTCAATGGAGAGGTGAGTAAGTTTCTGACTAATAGCGTTCTAGTAAATGAGGGTGATTGATCAGAGATCCGGACTTAGGAACTCTTTCAACAACCATTCCAAGCCCGCTTACACCCCCAGCTCAATCCTCCTTACGACCCCAAATAGTGAAAAACTGCCAATACCCACCCACCTCATTAAGCTCCTTCAAAACCCTCTCCGGCAACGTATCCAGCTCCTCAAAGGAAAGCTTCACAGCATTTGGATCTACACCACAATTAACATCACACTCCTCACCTATCTCCATACTAAACTCACCAGCACTCTTCCCCGCCTTGGCACCCATACACAACCCGCTAACCGTCGTATGCATACTCCTCGTACTGATCCCCCTCATCCTCTCACTCCCAGCTTTCTTCCCAATCCCCACGGTATACACCTCCGTTTGCACATCTACCACTCCCGCTTCCTTGTACCACGCCTCCAAATCATCTTTGAAATTCAAACTCTGGCCGCCTACCGCGAACCCAATCCAGTCCACCGCGACCCGCCACATCCCGTCCATCGCCGGTCCGTTGTCCGGCCACTTACTGTATACCATCTCGGTCTGCTGGATCCAGCCCCCGGGTTTGACGAGATCGATCAGCTGCGTGACGACGGTCTTGATGGGCGTGATGCCCGCGCCGGGGAGCGCGAGACGGGAGTGCACGAGGTCGAATGTGGCATTCATGTGCGCCGGCCAGGGCTTGGTCATGCTTTGATCGAAGAATGTCATGTGCGCCGGGGGCGGGACAGGGTAGTAAGGTTCGATGTCCGTGCCGGTGTATTCGTGTTGGGCGGGGGAGACAGCGGCGACGTCTTTGAGCCAGATTCCTGAGGGTATGTTAGTATGGGCTGAGTTTTGAGGAGTGTTGGGAAGTAATGGACCGTCTGCGGTAGCTTGATCTAAGATTTGGAGGCCGGGTTTGGAGAGGTTGAGGGGGGCTTTGATTAGATCTTTCATGGCGTCTTTCATGATTTCGTGTTGTAGTTGGAGACGATCGACTTCTTTTTCGCCGGCGGCGAAGATGATGTTGTCGTCGTTGAGACCGGAGGTGGAAGTCATGATTGAAGGTTATTTGAAGAAATGATTTGAGATGAGATTTTAAGTCGATGATGAGAGTGAGTGAGTGATGCTCTACAATTGAGTTTTGATATGGGGAATTTCTCGCTTTATAACTAGAAAATTCCAACACAAATGTAGAGCACTAATTGCATGAACATGGCTAAGGTAATGCACTCCCTCCCAAGACTGGTCGGATATCATCGAATCCTACCCGATTGTCTATAGAATATGTTGTTGTTGTTGGAAAACAACATTCGCTTACCCTTTCTACGATTTATGATAGGTAGCGGTTGAAAAAGACCTGCATTCGACGCAGTCAGCCCGATCATCTTAAAGTCTCCGAGCGAGCTCAAGGCTCGGAGACTTTTTTTCTTGAATAGATTGGAAATGATTGATGGAATCGCGAGTTCTGTATAAGTCGTTGGTTGGATTATGTTCATCGGTCTGGAATGTTGTCATTGTTGCGATGTTGTGATTTGGTGAGTGCAAAATACAGAATTGGATGATTGTGGGAGTCACTTATAGCTGCTGACGTACTTGAATAGGCAAGGAGAAGTCAGTAAAAGCTGAATCGCGTGGAGAATGGGATTTGCGTAAGAAATTCATACGAGACTGTAGAATTGAATGATTTGGATCCTTTGAATAGAATTACATCGACACTTCACCACACCCAACCACCCAAGTAAAAATGTCAATTTTCATCTCCCCGAGACAAGCAACTTGAAATCAACTATCAGTAGGTATTAAGTTAATTCGTAATGCTACATGTCGTCGAAGTTGCTATCGAGCCTTCCGACCCGATATATTAATGTTAAGAGGAATTGACACCTACCGAGCAAGAAAATCACTGTGCATGCTGAGTAGTCCTTCCAACCAATCTTGCGCTTTACTTATCATAAATTGAACAACTCTTAAAATTGGAAAAGAGCCAGAGGCTGCTAAATATACATGCCATCAGCTGGCTCATACCATAAGCCTGTATATCACAGCACAAAGTCAACTCAGCTCCAAAAAACACAACATTCTACATTCTAAACCCACTCTCAAACACCGACGCTAAAGGTATCTCTCTATCAACACACCATCTATGACCCAAGAATACTACCCATACACGCCCACTATAATACAGCGCCTACCTCATCTCTATTGAAACCAATTTCCACTATCAAAACAGCTTTTACCCCAATAAATCATACACAACGAGAAATTATATCACTTCTCGCGACCTTATTACCATTGAGCCTCTCTCTGAGCGCCTCCGCGCCCAGCACCACCGCCACCACGTCCACCACCACGTCCAGCTCCTCCACGGCCACGGCTGCTCTGGTTCGAAAGACTTCCCTGTCCGCCAGAACCTAAACTTCTGCCTTCACCACCGCCACCGCCGCCACCACGACGCCCACCCTTTGAGACTCTTGGTGGGTCGGCTACGACATTCAATCCCTTCGTTCCTTTGAGACCCATCTTACCGACGGTAGTCTTGTTGATCGTAGGAGTATCCGGGGAACCAAGACCGCCACGAGCGTACATGTTAGCTTGGTTGACGAGTTCCTCAGAGTCGAAGCCCATTGGCTTCATGTGGCCTTTATAGTATCCGAGCCCTGGGGTAGAATTGATTAGTACTCGTAATGTAGATATAGAGATAAAGGAACTTACAAGCTTGATACGTCCTCGACTGGTTATCCATCTTCTCCGTAATTTGCACGACCTCGGTTTTAGCGCTCAGATCTGCCTCTGTCGTCTCGAATGTGATCTCCTTCAAGATGTGTCTAGGGAAAAACTCCTCGCACTTCGCCACAATGAATGTTCCCCTGCCCTCAGCGCCAGCACGTCCTGTACGTCCTAATCGATGAATGTAAGACTCCTTGTCGGAAGGTATGCCGACTTGGAACACATTTGTGACACCTGGGAAATCCATTCCTCTCGCAACAACATCAGTCGCAACCAAAATTCCATTCTTTGCGCTGCGGAAAGCATTTGTAGTGCTTGTTCGTTTGCTTTGACTTACCCGCGAGTGCAGAACGCTAACACTAGGCATGCCTGGGATTTTCTCTAGAACCTCGCCGTAAAAATCTGCCAAAGCAGCTGTTGGCGTGAAAATAATGGCTTTGAAACTGTCTGACCCTTCAATTTTTACCTCAGATTTGATAGATCCAACCAGACCAGCGGTGACATCTGAGAATGTAGGCACAGTGATAAGGTGCTGAGGGACTCTATCGTGGGTTTGAGCCTCACCCTCTGGGATTGTTGAGATGAACTTGTAGCCTTTGGAAAGAATAAGATGCGCAACTTTCTCGACATGAGGAGCAATTGTGGCAGAAAACAGCATTCCCTGTCTTCCAGATTCCTCTTTATCAGGAAGGCATTTGACAATATCTTTGAGAGCATTCATGAAACCCATATCAAGGAGTCTATCAGCCTCATCGAGTACAAGAGTATTGAGATCACTGAATTGATTTTTGATGCGCCCATCACTCAAATGATCAAACAAACGTCCTGGGGTGGCAATAAGAATGTCACAGCCACCGAGAATTACTTTCTCCTCCGTATTCTTATTTGTTCCACCTATAGCTACTCCAACTTTGTATTGTGGGAATCGTTGTAGAAGAGATTTCGCTTCTTTGGCAATTTGCAGAGCCAATTCGCGAGTAGGAGAGATGACGAGGAGAGATACACCAGAGCCAGCACTCCTCCGCTTATTTATCATCGTTTGGATGGCGGGTAGGAGAAACGCAATGGTCTTTCCTGTGCCGGTCTTTGCTTGTGCTAAGCAATCGATGCGATTCGCGAGGAGATCGTGAAGAGTCGCGGCTTGAACTGGCATCATATGGTCGAACTTGAGATCTTCAGTAATTGTCTTTACAAGCTCAGGATGAAGCAAATTCCCCTTGGCTAAATCCGCAAATCTTGGTGTATCAACAGGCACAGGTGCTGTAAGAGGCGGAGTCGCAACTCGAGGTATTCCTGGTGATTGTGCAGAGGAAGCAACATTTTGTCGTGGTGTCGCGTTGGTTCCGAATGCCTTCTTACCTCTGTAAGGATGCCGTCTAGCTGGGTTTCTCTTGTTTCCGTCCATGGCTATGTTGACGATGGTCTGCAGAAGCGGTCTGCGTTTGAGCGTTAAGTTTGCGATGTTGAACATGAGAGCGAGATTCGATCGGCTCTTTGATATTTCTTAACAAAGACGATTCATCCGGGCATATTTTTTCTCCTGTAAAACACGGATGACTAATCGCCGATAACGATAAGACATCTGCACGTGCGAACATGATTCCATAATTGTCATTTGCAACGTTATTTTGATGTTTCATGTGCATTGGAAATCGAAGATATTAGTATATTTTTGCTGAGAAATAAACCTAGATTGGAAAACAGCCTTGTTGTTGTATTTATCACATGTGACGAGGAACCCCTTTTCTCACGGATGATTTACTCGGTAACTTGTCACGGCGCGACTATTGAACCAGAGAATTATCTTCCTAGCGCTTTCAACCATCAAACTTTTCCTCCGAAGACACGAATGACGAATGTCAAGTTCCATCTCCATCCATGGTTATTCTGACGGTGCGGACCGTGCTAAGCAAGAAACAGACAACCACAGCAAGCCACAAATCCCAAAATATCAATAAACTCAACACCATAAAAACTTTGTCGCCAGCCGAATTTTTCTATTGGACCACGCAATCCCATTTTCCATGTGTTAGACCCTAAACATGTGGTTTTTTCAGCACAGAGCGCTCAGCTGTGGCGTTCTTAAGCTTTTTAGAAAAAAGATAGCGGATGCCACCATTGAAATCCACGCGCTTACTGGATTTGGAGAATAGAAGCGTGGGGGAGACGTGCGATTGTATGTACCCTCGTACTCAGCTCGACATTGCAAAGCCTCAGGTCTGTGGCATTACACTTACTCTAGATATGAGGCCGAGTACCATTAGGTCAAGAAGTGAGCGCTGTTTGACAGTGAGACTTTACCTGTTTATGTACTTCTTTAGCGAAGCCATGAAAAGGGGCAATCCGCCAGTGGCTTGGTGCTGTCGAAACGTCCGGCTTAACACTATTGAAATTGCCAAAGATAGTTTGTGGTTTATGATATATTTTGCCATGATGGCCGAGCCGCTGAGGTAGATGGCGGTTTTGTGTTGCGTGAGGTTGAAGAGCATCGGGTGGCTGAGACTCCAGATCTGAGGGCGTACACATGCTGCCGGGATGCGGTGGTACATCTCACATTGTGAGTCGTGAACCGAGGAAACAATCGTGTTGTCGAGTTTACTGAGACAATAATACTCGAAGGGGCTTGTTGTTGTGTAGGTTGTTGCTACCTACAGTTCCTGACATGACGAGACAATTGAACAAGCTGCCCGCACTCGAACCTCCAAGGTCGCTTTATGGTTGCTTCTCGGAATGAAGGGAAGCAAAATATCTCTTGCTCTCGCCACACGCTGTTGACATGAAATTCTTAACTGCCGTGCTGTGAATCACAGCATCATTTGGTGGTTGCACGAATACAGTATGGTGGCGCTTGCGCCGTCCACAACTTTCATCCGTTGCGCCATCACCAGCATTGTGAGACATCGAGTCCTGTCCATTTCGACGTCTGCGGATAGCCTTAACAAGTCAAGAATTCGAAAGTAACCAAGATGCTTGGACTTTTCGCCCAGCGCATCGCAGCTTTCAGCTCGTTTCTCACCGCCAAAGCTTCGCACATGGAGAATTGTCGAATTCCCCTATCCGCACTTGCGTCTCCGCATCTTGAAGCACAATCACATATCAAGATTTCCTGTTCTCCAGACTCAATATGATTTTCTCCGCACCGGCTACCACGGATCACGGTTGATGATGAAGTTCAGAGCTTTTCCATCAACCCCGTGTCACGCAAGATTGGTATGGAGACGTCGCTTGCCGAGCCTGCGTGCAAGCTTCCTGGTCGAGCTTGGTCTGCTCTGGTCGATCACCAAACACAGAAGGTTGTTGACGGGTGGTGGATCCGAGATTCAGGGGACCAAAGCTTAAGATAGGCAATCCGGGCATGGCCTGGCGACCCTGATGCGGAGTTTGCTAGGGCTTCCACAGTTTCCATCAGATCAATGTACAGTACTTTGTACAAGTGGAAATCCAAGGCGCTACAAAAGGACTATCAAAAGGTACACCTTTGCCGCCAATGATACTTCTGAAGGCAATGGGGAAAGAGTTGCCAGTACATGTGATCTGTGTGATCAGTGGCGAGTTAGGTTCGAAGGTTCCTCGTCAGTCCTCGGAATGCTGTCTCCCGCATGTATGGGAAAGAGAAAGACGGTTCTTTGCTGTAACGAAATGATCGAGAACGTCGGCGCCAATTCGAAGAGACCACTATTTGCAATATGCGACATGCAGTGTTTTGAGAGCTTGTGAAAGATCATCTGGACTCATACCAGGTATCTTCGACGTGCAGAAGTGGACAAACTTCTCGCATCAATCTACAGAAAGAGATAGCTTGCTGGTGTTGTGGTGACCTGAAAACACGCGTAGTTGCTGTTTTCAAGCACAACAGTACGACGAGTCACAGCTGAGTGTCCAACTGGAAGCCATCACAGCATTTCGTCCGACTACAGATTGTTACTCGCTGGAAGACGTATACGTATAGCCTTGTACATTTCAACGATGAAATGCACCCCGACTGCAGCGAGGGTTTTCCGTACTTAGTGGTCCAAGGTAGCGGGACACCATCCTCAGTCATAATTCACATCTTGGGACGATTCCTTGGTGTTAGGCGGAGCGCCATACATGACTAACACGTTTTCTAGATTGATATTCGGGCAGTCCATCCGGATTGGTACACGATTTATCCCACTCTGTCAGAATCTTGTGCCTAAAGTGCTCGCTTCCAGACCTTGTGGATGTCGATCATGTACTCTAATTAGCAATACCCTACCTGCAGCAGCGCAGAATACAAGTAGGCGCCACTCGGATCCCTGAGTTCCTGCATTGAAAGGTACAGATTTGAGCGGGACGAACTGCAGGCCGCAGACCCGTGAGATTGTGCGACTGCCCGCTGCAGAAGGGGCAGCAGAGACTCAAGTCACTCCAGTATCACCTCGGCACGTTTCTTCCTCACCACGTAGTATTATCGAATTCTCTTTCTGCAGCAACTCTTAACTTTGCATGGAAAAGTACCATTATGAGTTCTATTTTGACTCGTATTGGTCGGGTGTGATCGACTTCCACCTGTCATGGGCTTATCGACAATCTCATTCAGGGGGGCCCAGCAGCCAAGGGGCAGCACTAAGGTCGACTAACGACATTGGGGAACAGCCACCGAAATAGTAAGTGAATAGTTTAATTATACGGAACGCGTTAGTCTTCCCACGGCCTTGGGTATCGGAACGCTAGAATTTTTTCCGTAGATGTCTTCTCTAGCTTCACATAGATATGTCGGCGGAGACTAAATAGTTGGAGTTGCGCCCAGTCATTTCGCCTGGACGTCGCGCTACTCCACGGTCAACACCAGCTGTCAGGGACTGTCTTGCAATAACCCGGCTCCGGTCAACGCCTCGTGCCGTAGCTCCAGCGGTAGCGCCACCTAAACTCGGTCTGCAGTCGCGAACTCTCGACTTTCGATAATCCGACAATTTACTTAAGTACAGATCAGATCGTGAGCATTTAGGGGGCTCGTCTGATCTTGTATCTTTCGTATCGACTTTTGGGTTGTCGTCGTCGCCATTGACAGAGTTGTGATCTTTTTGTTGTATCACTCTCGTTAGACCCAACTAATAATAATGGCTTCAGCGCCATCACGGACAGAGATGCCTCGCATCGTGTCCCTCACACTCGTTTTCAACCTCTTTCTTACGCTCTTTTTTGGCCATGTCGATGCTCTTGGCGCCACCGATACGATTACCTGGGGAGGAGATAATTCACGTGCCGGATATCAAACGTGAGTAGAACGAGATGTTGTGCTACTGCGGGTGTAACTCGACTGACATATGCTAGTAATCATAATATGGATCCATCTGTGGTAGGAAGCTCACAGTTTGGACAAATTTTCAAGACCGCGTTGCCAGGGAAATACAATGGTGCCGCAGAACAGATTTACTCCCAGCCTTTGGTCTATACCGGTGCGGATGGCGTGCAATACGTCTATGTAGCGACGACCCAGAACAATGTTTACAAAATCGACGCAAAGACCGGTGCAATCGTTTTGACCCGAAACTTACATCTTCCATTCTTGACAGCTGATCTGGAAGGTTGCACGGATATCAATCCTCTTGTCGGTATTACCGCAACTGGAGTGATTGACCCTGCGACAGATACCCTTTACCTTACTTCCAAGACCTATATAGACCAGAGCCAAGTTGGGGTCGCTCAGGGCAGACCAGCTGGACGATACTATCTCCATGCTATCAACACCAACGATCTCACCGAGCGTCCAAACTTCCCAGTCAATCTCGAAGGTTACGTTGCGAAGAACAACGCACTCCGAAGCTTCAACGGAGGTATCCACCATCAAAGACCAGCTCTCCTTCACACTGGAAACTTCATCTACGCGGGTTTTGCGTCTCACTGCGTCCAATGGAACTTCACTGGATGGATCATGGGATGGGACAAGACCACTGGTGCCAATGTGGAGCGTATCGCTATGGAAGGTGCTCCGGTGCCAAACACAACTCCCGGTGGAGGTATCTGGATGTCTGGAGGTGGTCTTACCTCTGATGATGCAGGCTCTATCTTTTTCGGTACTGGAAACGGTTACGCATCTCAACTTGCGACCATTCCTGTCAACGGTCGCAACCCACCCTCTGCCCTCGAGGAAGCAGCTGTCCACATGACTATCGCAGACGACGGAAGCCTTACCACTGTCGATTTTTTCATGCCGTGGGAGAAACAACAGTTGGACGGTATGGACAAGGATTTGGGGACTACTCCTCTCCAACTGCTTCCTAGTCAGTTTGCCTGCGGAGATATCAAGCGTGTTGGTGTAATAACGGGTAAGATTGGAAAAACCTACTTTCTGAACCTTGACGATCTAGGTGGATACAGAAATGGTGCAAACAACCTCGACAGGGTCATTCAAGTTGCTGAACACGAGAACTCCGTATACGCAGGTGCTGGTGTGTATCCGCTGGAAGGTGGTTACGTCTACATCTCTGTGACTCAACACGAGACTCACGTTTTCAAATTCGCTTGCAATGCTGGAGTGCCTTCTTTTACCAAGGTCGCCGACTCCCCAACTCTCAACGCATACATTTTGGGAACCGGTCACGGTACTGTAACTTCTCTGAATGGCCAGGAGGGTACTGGTCTCCTCTGGACAAGTGATGTTCAGAATTACGGTCTTCGTATTTACAACGCTGTTCCTCAGAATGGTCTATTGACCCAAATCAACCAATTCAACGTTCCGGGTGTCACCAAGTTCTCCCGACCAGTTTTTGGAGATGCCCGCGTCTACCTCGGTACCAATCAAGGATTCTTGTATGGCTTTGGTTCTCCTGTCAACCTTCCACTCAACTGCACAACTCCAGTCGAGTTTGGTACTTCCAACCTCAACAACCAGACAGCTGCTAAGACCGTCACTTGCAAAGCCAACGTTGCCGTCACCATCACCAATGTCACACTCACTGGAGACGCCAACTTTGTCATTTCAAACGTACCCGCAGCTGGTCTCAATGTCGCCGCTGGCTCAACCTTTACATTCCAAGCTGCTTTCAACCCTAAGAATGTCGGTGCTCAGTCTTCGGATGTGGTCATTGCTACTACCAATGGCGTTGCTGGATACAGTATCAGCACCCCCGTCAGTTTGCGTGGAACCGGTCAAAGTCCGTCAGCTCTTCTCCAAGTCAGACCTCTTGCGGTGACATTCCCTGGCGTTGTTGCTGGTAGTCAACCTGGTGGAGTCAACCAGACTATATTGTTCAACAACTTGGGTAACGCACCACTCACGATCACTCAGTACCAGTACTCACTCGTCAGTGAGACTGGACCATGGATCGCTGCCAATCAAACAGCATCTGGTCCCCAGGCTGGTCCGTTCACACTGATTGGACTTCCTACCTCAATTCCTGGTAATTCGGGCGCTACCGTCATCATCAACTTTGATACTACCTTGGAAGGTAACTTTGGTGCTTACATCAATGTGATATCCAACGGTGGAACCAAAGTTTTCGATGTTGTTGGGACGGCCGGTTCAGCACCAGCAGCTGTTGTTGAATTCCAAACGCCAGATGGACTTGGATGGGTACCCTACAAGGCTGGTACCAACTTTACGTTCGGAAACGTAACAGAGCAGAACACTCGTTCATTGAAATTGCGAGTCACAAACAACGCTACCACCAACGGAGCATCTCTTTCATTGACTGTTTCCAAGCCACCTTTCGGTCTCGCAGGTATCATTGGAGCCAACAACCAAGTCGATCTTGCCGAGGGTACTTCTCTAAAACCTGGAGAGAGCGCCACTGCCACCCTTTACTGCTCAGTACCAAAGTCTCAATGGAACGTAGACCCATATATTGGCACAGCTCAATGGACAATGAACGTAAACGATGCCAACTTTGGTAAACAGGACATCAAATTCGTTTGTGGGGCCGTGTCTGAACAGGCAGCTCCTCTACAGCCAAACGGTCTCGGTTACTATCGCTATACTGGGTGTTACAAGGAGAACAATCCTGGACGTCAACTTAAGCAGCAACTGTTCGGCAGTGACACTAACACCAATGCCAAATGTATGGATGCTTGTGCTACCGCTGGATACACATTCTGCGCAACTCAATATACCAGAGAATGCTGGGGTGGTAACGTCATTCCATCTCTCAAGGTCGACGAAGCCAACTGCGACTTCGCCTGTACTGGTGATCTGAACCAAATTTGCGGTGGAAACGGTATCGACAATGCCGGAAGTTACATGTCCTTGTTCGCAGACTCCCGAACATTCGACGGCAACACCACTACTCCATCAACTCCAGGCACTCCTGCACCTGCTCCAGGAGCTCCAATCATCAACCCTGGTGTTGGAGGCTTCACCAGCTTGGGATGTTACACCGAACCAACCGGTGCCAGAGCACTCACCAACCAGATCCAAGTTACCAAGAAGACCATTGCCAGCTGTATTGCTGGATGTTCCGCACTTAACTCCAATATCCAGTACGCTGGTATGGAGTATGGTGGTGAATGTTGGTGTGGCGCTACTCTCAACGCCAACTCTCTCAAGGTCGCCAACACTGATTGTAGCATGCCTTGTAACGATAATGCTACAGAGTACTGTGGAGCTGGTAGTCGATTGAACCTTTATATCAAGGGTGCCGCACCAACTTCTCTTACTTCCAGCTCCGCTGCAAGTAGCACTGTTGTCTCTTCTTCGTCAAGCACTTTGGGTTCAAGCTCTAGCAGCGTCATCTCGAGCTCTAGCAGTGTCATTTCTAGCTCTAGCAGTGTTATCTCCAGCTCGAGCAGTGTCATTTCTAGCTCTAGCAGTGCCGCAAGCTCGAGCACAGGTACTTCTTCCCGCACCGTCAGCTCAAGCTCAAGCACTGGATCTTCAAGTTCCAGCACAGCCGCTTCAAGTTCCAGCACCATCAGCTCATCCTCCAGCGCCATCACTTCAAGCAGCAGCTCTTCGTCATCAACTTCATCTTCATCTTCAGCTGCTCCTACACCCACAGGACCAACTGTCAAACAAGTCGTCGGAAGCTACTCCTTCCAAGGTTGTTACAACGAGATCACTGTCGGTGGACGTGCACTCCAGCCAACTACCACCTTTGCTGACGATGGCATGACTCTCGAAGCTTGTTCTGCATTCTGTACTGGCAAGACGTACTTCGGTGTTGAATATGGGCGAGAGTGCTACTGTGGTAACACTCTGTCACCGGACAGTAAATTGGTGGCAAACCAAGCCGACTGCAACTTCCTTTGTCCAGGCGACAAGTACTCATACTGTGGAGCTGGTAACAGAATCCAGTTGTATGCACTTACACCCAGCGCCAGTTCATCGACATCGAGAAGCTCGACTTTGTCGTCGTCATCCTCTTCGTCGTCGTTGGTATCTAGCTCTAGCAGCTCGTCTGTCGCAGGTAGCTCAAGTTCATCTTCCGCTGCCTCGACTAGTGCATCTGTAACAAGCTCATCTTCAAGCTCTTCTGTTGCCAGCAGTTCTTCTAGCTCAGTCGCCAGCACCTCCAGCTCCTCTTCCGTTATCGGCTCCTCGAGCTCCTCCACCGTCGTCAGCACAGCATCCAGCTCTTCAAGCTCTTCGGTCATCCCAACAACCTCGTCTTCAGCCACTTTGACCTCAAGCTCAACCAGAAGCTCGACCACTTCCACGACCGCAACCCAGACCGGACCAACAATCGTTCCATCCGTTGGCCTCTACAATTACGCAGGATGTTACACCGAAGGAAATGGAGTCCGAGCTCTTGGTTCTGCTTCTTACCCAAGCGATACCCTTACCGTCGCCGCTTGTGCCGCTTCCTGCTCCAGCTTCATGTACTTTGGCGTTGAGTACGGTCGTGAGTGTTGGTGTGGTAATAACTTTGGAACAGGTGCCCTCCTCACCAAGGATACCGACTGCTCGATGACTTGTGCTGGTGACAAGAACACTTACTGTGGAAACGGTAACAGATTGAATGTTTACATCAAGAACGGAACTATTGGTGGATCTTCTAGCAGCTCGAGCTCCTCGTCTACTAGCTTGCCTTCTTCGTCGTCGAGCGCGTCTTTGAGCAGCTCCTCGACAGGAAGTTCTTCCAGCGCTGCCTCGTCAAGTGTGAGCAGCACTCTGAGCAGCAGTTCTTCTGCAAGATCTTCGGCCCCAAGTTCTACTTCTTCTAGCAGCTCATCTGCGTCGCCATCTAGCAGTTCCACGAGCTCCTCGTCCAGCTCCGTTACCTCTCCATCAAGCACTTTGACAAGCTCCAGCTCATCTTCAAGCTTATCTTCCAGTTCTAGCACTGTGCCATCAAGCAGCTCTACCGCTGGCTCTTCATCGAGCTCAGTCGCTTCGTCTTCAAGCTCAAGCTCTAGTGCTACACCGACGAGCACTTCCACTTCCGCGAGCTCGACTTCCAGCTCTAGCACCGTGCCATCCAGCACCTCCACAAGCTCAACCTTCTCAAGCACCAGCCTGTCAACCTCCATCCGCTCAACAAGCAGCTCCTCATCCACCTCTTCCACCTCAACTTCATCCACCTCCTCCGCCAAACCCACCCCAACCGGCCCCGTCGTCTCCGAAGGCAACGCAAACTTCACCTACTACTCCTGCGCCTCCGAGCCCTCCAGCGGCCGTCTCCTCCCCTCCCAAATCCTCAACAACGGCACCTCGATGACCATCTCCATGTGTCTGACCGCCTGCTCCAACTACCTCTACGCGGGCGTCGAATACGGCCGTGAGTGCTGGTGCGGAAACAAATTGAATACCGGCACCACGTCCCAGAACCTGACGGATAGTCAGTGCAATTTCTTGTGTCCGGGAAATAGCACAGAGTACTGTGGTGCGGGGAGCAAGATGAGTTTGTTCTGGTATGATAGGCAGAAGGCGATATCGAACAACCAGCCGTTGAATGCGGCGAGCGCGGCGTTGGGGGCGGGGATGAGGTTTAGGGTTTAAATGAGCGAGCTTGCGAGCGTCAGTGTTGTGAGATTCTTCTAATGGAGGGAATTTGAGGGGGAGTTATGTACATTGAGATGTTAAATGTTTTGACATGATTTGCATTAGATGAGATTGCATTGCATTGGGGAATTCGTGTTGGTGTTTATATTTGTTTTATACTAGAGCGAAAGTTTTCTTGTAGATATTTTGGGAAAATGGAAATACCATTCTAATTCATGGATGCGTTTGACTTGTGATTGTGATTTTGTCTTGAACTGAAATCACCTTTCACCAGATGAATGTTCTGTTATACCAGAGTGCTCTGGATTTTGCATTCGACTGGTAGCAGATTTGGAGCAACGGACATATTGTGATGATACATGTTACTCATTCTCTTCAATTTCATTGAATCTGGTGAATCCTATTATAGTACCCTTAATGATCTGCTACTCCGTTTGTTACAGCAGGTAGTCTCTCAACAGCAAACCCAGCAAAAAATTCACTGATACCTGCAAAATCTTCGATATCCAGAACCATCGAGACGTCTTGATCTAGTCAGTATACGGAAACAATTCTATTATAAGGCGATCTTAGACTTACAGCCGTCTGGACGCACAATTGCAGTTGCACCATGTTTGGGATCTACTCCGTAGACTTCGTATGCGTGTCCATGTCCACTATGGTAGCTTTCGTCATCGATGTAGATCTTGTGCATGTCTAAACATATGGTCAGATAGCTCAGATATATTGTGCGAATTGGTCTTACCTCTTACATGCCACTTGCCAGTCTCCGGCCAAAAATGCTTCGGTATTTGCTCCTGCTTTGTCGTCAACCGTTCTCCTGAGAGAAGTACAAGCACTTCGATGAAACTATCAATATCTAAGCCAGGAGCTGTGTATTTCTTGATGGGTCCATGTTCCGAAAAAAGGTATTCGCCGAGCTGGCAGGTTAGCATAGGGCGCCCATCAAGTGGAAATATTATTTACCTGAGCTAGTCTTTTATAAGCAGCAATCTGACGAACATCACCAGCAAAAACCACAATCCTCCAACGTCCATCTGAAGGGAAAGCCTTGAGGAATTGCATTTCGAAAGCATCGCAGAATCGTATCACCGGCGCACTTGGAAACCGCATCCCGACTTTCAGACCCTTGGCCCGTGACTGAAGACTGCTTTTCGCCCGAGTCAGAACAGAGTCGTCATACTTGATAGTCAAACCAGCCGTGAAAGGTCTTGCTTTAACCCAGATCTCGCTAAAGTCGACATTATTATTCGCATCAAGGACGCCACCCTGATCTTTCCCCTTCGAGGCCATGGATTTCACCCAGTTTCTATCCCACTCAATCAAATCCTCAGCAACCTTTCGCCGCTCGGTAGTGTAGGTTTCCAAGATGTCTATTTTGGCCTCTCCTTTAAGAACGCTTGCGAGTTTCCATCCAATATTATATCCATCCTGGAAGCTGACGTTCATTCCTTGACCAGCTTTAGGAGAATGCGTGTGGCATGCGTCGCCTGTCAAAAAGACACGATCCGAGTGTGTAAAACGGTCTGCGACTCGCTGTCCTACCGTATAGGCTGACCACCAAACTGTTTCTGCAAATTCAATCTGATATGGGTGGAAGATCCGACGAGTGGTTCCTTGGAGATCCTCGAGCTTGACTTCCTTTGCCACAGTCCCCTGGGGAAGTTCCATGTAAAAGCGATTCATAAACCCTCCTTCTCGAGGTATGTTAAGCATACTGCCTGCTTTAGATTGTATGACAGTGAGCTTCCTGGTATCCGGGAAGTCGGTGCGAGGAATGAAATCCATGACACCCCACACTGAATCAGACCCGTCCCCAACCAATTTGAAGCCAAGTGATTTTCGAACTGTACTGTGTGCGCCATCGCAGCCCAGGGCAAATTTTGCCTCGAACCTCTCCTCTTTCCCATCTTTTTCTGTCACTATAGTGACGGGGTAACCATGGGGATCTTTTGCTTTCTCTTCATCGACCTTCACTGAATGGACCCTATACCCATAGTCTACATCCTGACCATTAAACCTCTTCATAGCCCCCAATAACACCTCATGGACTCGTGCCTGACTCAAAATAACACGAGGCAAATGCGACAACCCTTGGTTGGATGCTTCGACGCTCCTCGTCCTCTCAATAGCGCCATCTTTGCCCACTGGATTGTAAAACGCCACTTCAAGATTATGAAAACCCTCCCGTAGTAGCTGATCTTCGAGACCAAAACTCTCAAAGATCTCTGTCGTGCGGGTTTGGATACCGTCAGCCGTGCCCCATTCCAGCGGACCAGAACGAGAATCTACGATCTTGCAGCGTACTCCGTAGCGTGCCAGCCACGTTGCAGCAATGAGACCAGCTGAGCCACTGCCACAGATGAAGATGTCCACCTTTTGGCTCGCTTGTCTATTTGTTCCATTGCTGGTAGCCATTCTTGCTCCTGGATGGATAGGATTGGGTTAGTTATTCAGGGAAGATGTCTTGACAGGCAGTCTAAAGTACTCATCAGAAGGCAATGTCTTTGTTGGCAATACTTCAATTGTTGTGTCAGAAATTATATACCTGCAGTGAGTTCGGACATCCGTAAAGTCGCTTTGTCGGGGTTACAGTAATGCTCGGATCTTCGTTTGGACAAGGATTGAGCCGAATGAATCCAACATTGCACAGAGATATGCTATGTCGTTCTACTTGTATCCTCAACATATGCAGGTCATCCCGAGATTTTAGCCATTAGCTTTATTAGTCGTGGTGAAGATTCCTCCCGCGCACGTGCAACACCAAATTAAAAAGAGTTTGAATACTATGAGATTGAATCAACCTACCACAATGCTCTTTTAAGTTTTAATAAGACTGGAAGAATCAGTCATTGGCTTCGCTGATCTGAGCCCAAGAGCAAGTTGGCTTCTATAAATCCGTCCAAAAGTGCGTTTACCGAATTGTAGTAAGTCTGAGCTGGCTGGCCTGTGATCCCACATGTAGAGGAAAAGAGCAGGAAAAATTCTAAATAAGCCGAAGACGTAACCTGGTGAAGACTCCAGGTGCCCTAAACTTTAGGTCGCACGCAATGCCCCCGATCTGAAAAGGTCATTTTGGACAACGGTTTATCCTATCAAAGTCAAAGTCAGTTTGAAAATGTTTAAGAATACAAAAACCCTCATGATGGATGACATCTGCATGATACCTTTCACGGGCCTCGTCGTTTGCTTTATTGCAGCTTTCAACTTCCATTAAGCAAATCACATCCCCAGAAAATGGCAGTACCTCACATCCAAGAGCTCGGAGTTCGTCAAGGAACTGCGTAGTGTTCGGGCCTTCCTTCGTAAAGCGAGATAGGAACATGATGCTACGTGTACCATTCTCTACCATCCACGCTGCCTTTACTCGAACGAGGCCTCTAGTCCTCCGACCAAGACATAGCAGGAATCAGATTGAAATTAGATGAAGTTTGGTAAGCCTCCATTGGGGTATTGACTAGCTTCCGACCCATGATCCTCTCTTGTTTCAAAGTTAACAAATTCGGTAAGCCCCTGGCGTATCGTTGTCAAGTAAAGCCTTGATATCTTGATAACCCCGTCAACTATCGCCAACCCATAATCTGGATCAATGGTTCCCGCTAGAATATGCCTTGGCTACCTTACACATGAGGCAAGACCCATGAGATGTCCAGATGCCGCTTGATTTTCAAGAGCTCGTGTGGTCAAGTTCTCTATATCAGAATAGTCACACGTTCATTTGCCCTTGAGTTGTTGCGCCGTACGCGCGAGCTCCAACACATCTGCAAACGGCACCTCGTTATCCAATACCGTTAACCTACCGAAAACACCACAACCTATGCTTAGATATGAAAAGCTCTCCTCGGCGGTGCCTCTTGTGGCCACGTCCAGGAATATAATGCAGATAGACGACGCGATCAGGTTGAGAAATTTACTATGGGTGGTCCATGTTGTCAGTCTTTGGGGTCAAGATATCGTGGATCGAATCGGCAATATCTGGCATACCTATCGATGACTTCCATGTTCAGGATCTGATTTGCGATCGCCAATACCACTTGGGCAGAGTTGATGCATAACTCCCCGCACTTTCTTCGACAGTCTTCCGAGACCCGACCGTCTGACCGGTTGCCCACCCAAGGAAGTATATCATATAGACAGCTTCATGGTACTGGCGAAAGATGGATAGAGTGGCATCGGGCACGTAGATGTCGTCGAGGTTCAGGTGCGTGGTCTGTTTATGAATCTCCTGCAGAGGAGTCGGGAGGTGTTTTCTCCAACTCTCCAAGAGTTCGAAAGCTGTCTTCAACTTCTGCTCCCGCTCCGTAAGGGACTGTCTGAGCGCTCGCTGGGTATACAGCATCTCTGCTGCAGAGCTGATGACAATGGCATAAAGACATTGGACGGAGAACCAGTCTACTTCCGTGCCGGATTCAGGTGGGGCATGGTCAATCCAGTTGTGGCTAATCACCTATTCGTATTGTCAAAATTTCTTCTTACCAAATATTGAAAAGCGGCTCCTACAGGGGAAACTCCATGCCGTAGACACTGAGGGGCCTCGATTGAGTATAGATACCAAAGACTCCTCCTCGCAAAATCTCTATCCCCGTTGCTCATACTCGATCCATACATTAAATTACAGTAATCGAGTTTCATTGCCCTAGCACAGCTGACAGCACCTGCTATAAGCTCACAATGAATTATTTCATCAATTTGCTCCGAGATAGTTGTCTGAATGGCCAATCAGTCAAACTGTGAGTTCGCGGACGGGTTAGACAGACCATTGCTAAAATTGTCTAGGCAGTCAGTACTAGGCAATACTTGGGGTCGAGGATTCGGATTATCTGGAATTTTAGGAGAGTGTTGGGCGAGCGTAAAATACTACCACGAGATCTTAGTGGTATTTTCGCATATTGAAGGGCGCTGTTTCGTTCCTCTGAAGTGATAGGGCGCTGGGAGAAGGTGAGGTAGGCTTGATATCCAAAGGCCATGACAGAATCAATCAGCGACATCGAAATTGACCCCTCTTGAGTCCGGCCTACGTGTTCTCTGACAATACTGTCGAGATATGGCATTGTCAAGAAGTTCGGAATACTATTAGCGTTCGCGGTCATTCAAAGAAGATAGGGAGGATTTGATTTACCCTGCTGGTTGTTGGAAGCAGGCTGATTCTAATTAACACATTGTTGGATTATGAAAACATGACAATAACACGTACCGGCTTTGCAGCTTCCCATAAGGGTTTCATTATTCTTGTACCAGCTGGCAAAACCATCGTGGCACGGCTCATTTGCAAGGTCCATTAGCGACGGTGGAACCTTTATCGTAGACAGACTCTTGAAATTTCGAACTGCGTAAGGAGGCGAAGCTGTCTGGCCTTCTTGATACCAAGGCTGCTCCATTACCACCCTCTAATAAGGCTGCAGGAAGCACGATCTGCTTCAAAATCTACCAGCGCTTGTCCAAGTGAATAAACTTCGGAAAGAAAGTAAAGGTTGTGTGCATGACTTTGCGCTCGGCGTGTAAGCAGCCGAACCTCAACCCTGGAGCGCCAACAACCAACAGGAGGGCGGGAATCCGCTAGGCAACAAATAAGCTTTAGAAATGTCCCAAATATCATCCTAGTAGTTAGACCATGGTAAGTAAACTGAATTTAATTACTTCTCATTATCATACGGTTCCTTTTCACGGCCAGATTAAGCTAAAACTAGAAATTGTCAAATGTAATGTAGGCTTTCCGACACGACTCAAGCCCTCGAAATGATAGAGGAACACCTTTTCCAAATACTACCTCTATTTGAATTCTTTAAAGACTAGTTTTCTCATTGAAACCATTCAAAAAAAGCGAGGAATACCTAAGGTTTTGGTGTAGTGACGCCGTAGACCCGAATCATGGCCCGGTCCGTCCCTGCCCGTGAATGGCCCGCCTATACCAGTCAAAGAACTTCAAGAGCGCTAAGGCTAGTACAGTCTTTACCAGAATCTCAGGTATATGTTCCAAGTATAACACCTCATGCGGGTTTATGTTACAGCCTTAAGGTACTTTTTAGTACTTGAACGCATCTAGTGACGATCAAATAGACCGAGCCAATGTGATTTACAACAAGCTACAAGCATACACCTATATATGCAATGGAGGGAGGAGCTTTTTGAAACTATCATACAGTCCTTTCATCTGACTCACATTCATTTTTACTGTCCGAAACTTCCCTCCTGATTGGTGAATACATGGTCCGCTCGTGTAGGCGTGCTTATGAAGTTGGTCTTTTGGGCTTTGCAATTTGCCCAACTTCAAATGATTGTTGGCAAATGGTAAGCTCCGCTTCCGCAACAAATCAGGACAGCTTTGGCCTCGCACAAGGCCACCATACCCCCTTCTCTGTTCACCATTTCATTATACTCCTTCGTGTCGACCATCCATTAGCCGGCTACATCCTCTTGTCCCCACCTTTCTCACGTCTTCGGACTATATTTACTCCAACTCCTTATTTTCTTCCCATAGAAGAAGAAGAACAGCGGACAAGGTAAGAATGCAATACTTATAAACCCCAGCACACTTGTTGCCCAATCCACACCCAAGCTATGAAACATTGCTGCTGCGAACATTGGAAAGCCAGCTCCAAACAAGCTGCGGACAAAGGTGTTGCCGGCAAGAGCTGAATTGGCATACATGAGGTAGACGTCGATAATGTAGGACATGCCTTGTAGGAGGACGAGCTCGACAGCCAAGCCAATCGGGATGCCGGCGAGGACTTGGGCCGCCCAATGCACAGATGGACTGCTTGTCCATGCGAACCAGAAGAGCCCGATGGGGAGGAGAATGGCCCCGAGGATCATTGGCAGAAGACGCTCCTCGGGAATAGGTTTACCGCCATTAGCGAGCATTTTGCGTTTGAAGCGGGTTTGTGATGTGTAGACTACAACAGCCACACCGGCCATAACACCGACGGTGATACCTAAGAAGGGGAGTGCCCCAACACCCAGATTCCAATGCCGTTGCTCTTGAAAGGCCACGGGGTAGGCTTCAAAAAATAGATAAACAACACCATAAATAAATCCATATAGAGAGTAATAAGTAGCAAGATAGGTTCTTGAGCTAACATTGCAGCAGGGCGGAGCAGGTACCGCTGGGCGATATTTCGGAGATCCACCTGCTGTTCATCAGCCGGAGCATGTAGAGCCCAATTCTTCGTCTCGAAGCGGAGCCGGCGCGCTTTTTGTTGGAGAATGACAGGGGCGTAGCTTTCGCTGCATATGAAGAGTGCAATAAGCCAGAAGGAAATTGCTAGGATGAATGTCATCCATGCCGTCCATCCCCACCCTAGGTTGTTGTTCATGACGATGAAGCCACCTGCAATTGGACCTGCTACTGGCCCAATAAATACTGCTCCGGTGAATAGCCCGAGTGCAAGTCCTCGCTCCACGGGGCCCCAGAAGTCGGCGAGCGCACCCCCGATGATAGCCATCGTTGAAGCGCCGAAGACGCCTTGGAGGAATCGAAAGAGCATGATTGTTTCGACGTTACGGGCGACAGCGACGGGAATTTGGAAAATTGCAAAGATGAAGTATCCGACGAAGAGCGGTTTTCGACGGCCATACAATTCGCCTGTGGAAAGGAGCAGGTAAGCATTTGGAGGATTGAGAAAGCGCAGGGAGGAAAAAGAAAGTTACAAAAGGAGGGGACCCCATATCATAGGACCTACAGCAAATCCCTGGAAATGAAAGTTAGCGAGAGCGTTCTTGGTTGTTTAAACGGTTAGAAGGTGGACGGACGAGCACGATCAGACTTGTGCCTAACGTCATAACTTCCGTAGATACACCGAATTCCTTTGACGTGACCTCTGTTGCGGTGCTGAAAATGCTACTGGAAAAGGTGAGGGTGAAAGTCAAGATGGCGTAGAGGACCGTGATTCGGTATTTCTTGCTTTTGGGTCAATTCTGGGGATTTTGAGGGTCGTCAGGACCTATAATGAATGATCAGTCGGGTTCAATCGCACATCTAGACTGGAAGCAAGCAGACCTTCCCATCCGACGAGGTTGGGATCTTTCTCCTGCTCATTGGGCATCACTGCGGTATTTTGAGCCTCCCCCTTTTTACTCTCAATCTTCTCGGTTACGTCTGAGTTGTCCACGTATTCTCCAAGGGAGATACTTTTCTCCACATCTGATTTTTTGTCTCCGATATGTGTGCTTTGCTTGGCTGAAGAGGATGTCGTTTCATCGCCATTGTCGAGAACAGTATGTAGCTCCTCAAGTCGTCCGGACTCTGTCAAAAGAGTGTGGGAGGGGGTTTTCTCATTTCGATCTCCATGGTGGTCCATGGTTACTATTGAGCTATAAAAGATGTGGATTGTCTGGGCGGATTACTAAGTTACTGAGTGCTTGCCGAACGACATGTTATAATGGCGTTTCGGGCGTTCGGTAGTTCGGATCTTCGGTAGAGGAGCTCAGGAGCAGACCGCAACTGCGCACGTGAGGTCTGGCTCTGACACAGTACTCACCTAACACAATATTGTGTTCTTATATAGGTTTGATTAAAATGACGAGGTATAGACCTCGAGAACCCTCCAGATGATTTCCACGGGGCTAAATATGGCAGTTTCTATTGGGTAGAGTACCTTACCTCGAGCCCACAAAAACATACAGTCAGACCTCGAGGAACGCCTCTCGTCGAGACTATTTTTGCTAAGCCCTTTGACCCTTTTTTGCTCCATAAAAGCCTTGAACCGTGTTAGAGTATTGGCCACTCAAAAGTGAAGAGAACACATTACTGAGTGATGTACGTACCTAGCTGCGAAAGGATCACCATACCATTTGAGGCAGGGGATAACAGGTGCCGCACCTACAGTTGCATTTTCCTAAGCCTAGACGACAGGACCCTCGTTGTATACTATCAGTACCAGAATGAGCATTCTCTCTCCGTACTTGAAATGTTCTAATTGTTATACTGGTTTGGTGTGGACGGTACGTCGACGATCATGGCTGCTCGAGATTGGCGAAGATCATAAACTTGTCATGATTTCCGCTACCATTTACCCACCAAAGGTTGAATTGACAACAAGTTGGCCCTAACATTCTGGGCTCAAAAATTGAGGTTATTTACCTAGATGAATGGGACGAAATCGATGTACGGTGACAGAGTACAGAAGAGAGGCTAAAGACATCATACATATGACTCATGGTATTCAACATGGCAGATAGCACCTATGCCATTCAATAAACCCCACGTCGCGAATTTTCCACAATCTAAGCTTTTTCACAGTGAATTGTGTTGCGAGCCCAGGTATTCTGAACGGAACGGGTAGGAGGCTTATTGGGAAGCGAGTAATAGTATAATCGAAATAAGCCTAGGAAAATGATAGGTGAGGCAAATGGGTTTAACGAGTAAAGTTTGTCAAAAGGCGCTGGAAGGGCTATTTTCCTCGATTCTTACTTACCTAGCAATCTGGTACTCGAGTTGAAATTCAAAATTTCTTATCACAGAGTTCTATCCATCGCGTCAATAGCCATCTTCAGTACCGATCGTCAGCGACTTCACCCAGCTTATATCCTTAGCCCAAGGCAGCGTTAAAATCTCACCATCAAAACATAGTCATCGGACAACTCATCTGCGGAGACTTTTTTTCTATATGTTGCCGATCCTGTAAGCTTATATTCGAATAAAGAGGACCAAGCCTCTCGGGACTTTCCACTATTGGTTGGAAGTACGCATATACACGTAAGCACCAACAGGAGTACTTTGGTATACGTATATCCGAGTGACCGTCCGAGGAAGTGAGATCTTCCCAAATGGGGGGTGTGAATTCTTGTATACAACGGGCGATGGTGTCGATTTTAACGAGCATGATGAAATGGATGTTCCTGTTTGAATTTCTGGCGATATTATCTGGAATTCATGTTCGCTTCCATCGAGATATTCTTTTCGGATATACCTCAAACTTAACCCCGGACACGATTTCACTGACCCTCCGAGGAGACAAAGATGTTCAGTGCGGGGATGTGCATCTCATGTGCGAATTGACGTGAAGCAACAACTTTTTATTCCGAGATATCGTTGACATATCGGATTGTAGATATCACCTCGAATTCGTGTTCGGTTCAATCGATCCCCTCGAACTCATCTCCCAACCGCGCATTTCCCCGTGCTCGCACCGAACCAACCTGTCGGAGACATGTAGTGCGACGACCCAATACAGTCTTGATGGCTTGGAAAGTTAATTTATGACAATTACGACAAAACTTAAAAAGTTCTTCAGCCTGGAAGTGGTGTCAGAGGATAAAGGGGGTGAGTCAGCCTGGGAATGATCCGTCGCTTCTTCGGCCGAATTTCGCTCGGTGGCCTGGGCTTCTGGGTGAAGAATTTGCCAAGATGAGTTGGTTTTCGTCAGCAATCTGGGGTCCTTAACGTCCATCGCCGGCGGACTTGAAAGTGCAAACGGAATACGGAGTGCAGAGTGCAGAGGCAGAGTGCAGAGTGCACTCACTGCACCTCCGCGATACGCAATTTGGCAGCTCTATTATGCCTATTCCTCTGGCTCGGACGATGTCAAAATAACCTATTCAGCAGGATTCCGCCTGCAGCAGTTGGGCAGCCGCCAAGCTCCTCATCTCATCTCCATCATTTCGACTCATAATGGTTGCTAATTACTTTTTCTTTGCTGACCTCCAGACCGGCGGACCAGCCTTATCTCCTGAAACATGCGCCTCAAGGCACGTCCAATACGCATCTGGTAGCCAAATTTCAATCGTGCTCATCTCCCTTTCGAGTACGGACTTTACGTGAGGTGAGCGGAGCTTACATGATGACTCTCCGGTCGAGCACCTATCCCCTGGGATATACGGCATGGGGTTGATATAAGTATTTGCTGCCGCTCTTTGTTGTTTTGTTTTTGTGTCAGCACAATATTCTCACCTTTCGTACTTTTAACCTTAGTGATCTTTTAATTCGAAGCGATGGTTGATTCAGATTCCAGATCGGCGACTTTGGCGGATGAGAAGGAGAATAGAAGAAGTGTCACTCCATCGCCGTTGCCTTCTATCAACAAAGAGGAGGGTGTTGGAAAGGAGACTATTGAGGCGGAGGCTACGGATAATGAGGGTTCGTTGAAAGCTGAGGAGAATGTCCCTGATGATGGAGAATATGCGACCGGTTTACCTTTGGCTTTGGTTATTCTTTCGCTACTGCTCAGTATTTTCCTGGTAAGTTAACAACTCGCTTCTCGTATATGCTGTGCTTATGTTGGATAGGTTTCTCTTGATATGACAATCGTCGCAACCGCAATCCCAAAAATTACAGATGAATTCAGAGGTCTCGACTTGGTTGGATGGTATGGAAGTGCTTTCTTCTTGACAGTCGGCGCATTTCAATCTACATGGGGGAAGGCATACAAGTATTTCCCATTAAAGCTTGCATTTTTGGCTGCCATTTTCGTGTTCGAAGTCGGCTCTTTGATCTGTGGTAAGTTCAATACAGTCAACTTTCACTTCTAGATACTAATTTCACCCCAGGGGTCGCACCAAATAGTACAGCTCTGATTGTTGGACGAGCCATCGCTGGATTGGGTGGTGCAGGTATCGCATCTGGTGCTTATACAATTATCGCGTTCAGTGCTCCTCCAGCTCAGCGTGCTGCTTATACCGGTCTGATGGGAGCTGCTTACGGTCTCGCTTCAGTCGTCGGACCTCTTCTCGGAGGAGTATTCGCTGAAAAAGTCACATGGAGATGGTGTTTCTATATCAATCGTAAGCGCAATCTATTATTCCTGTATTCAAAAGGTTCCAACTAACACTCCGTAGTACCCATCGGTGGAGTATCCGCAGCCATCATCGTTTTCTTCTTCAAAACTCCATCCCAAGCGGTACCAGTCGAAGCATCGTTAAAAGAGAAACTCCTTCAAATGGATCTCCCAGGTACCTTCACAATCATGGCCGCAATCGTCTGCTACATCCTCGCACTTCAATGGGGAGGACAGACCAAATCCTGGAGCGACTCCTCAGTCATCGGCACACTCGTCGGCTTCGTCCTCATCCTCATTCTCTTCGGCGTAGTCGAATGGTGGCAAGGTGAGCGCGCAATGGTCAACGGCCGCCTCCTTAAAACCCGCAACATCGCACTCGGAATGGCATTCATCTTCTTCCTCGGCGGAGCTTTCTTTCTCCTCCTCTACTACCTCCCTATCTACTTCCAAGTCGTGAACGGCGTCAGCGCTTCTCAGTCAGGCATCCGCAATCTCCCCCTCATCATCGCCGTCGTCCTCGCAACCATCACCTCCGGCGGCACCATCTCTGCCACTGGCCACTTCGTCCCTTGGATGCTCGTCGGCGGTGTCATGGCGACCATCGGCTCCGCCCTTCTCTTCACCCTCGACGTCCACTCCACCTCCGCACACTGGATCGGCTATCAAGTCCTCGCGGGTCTCGGTCTCGGCGCCGCATTCCAAGTCCCCATCATCGTTGGTCAAGCCATCGTCGAACCCACCGATCTCGCCTCCGTCACCGCGATGATTTTGTTCTGTCAAACCATCGGCGGTGCGTTCTTCGTTTCCGCTGGCCAGGTCGCATTCGCGAATATCCTCGTTGCGCGTCTCGTTGAAACGGCACCTGCTGTTTCGCCAGCCGAAGTCGTCACGATCGGTGTAACTGAAATCAGAAATCACTTCGCAGCATCGGATGTCCCGGGCATCGTGCTAGCTTACATGGATGGCCTACAGGTTGCGTATGCGATTGCTATTGCGTCGGCGGGAATCTCAGTGTTCATTGCTATGGGGAGTAAGTGGACGAATTTGAAGGGGAAGGTGCAGGCTGGTGGTGCTGCGTAGGCGTGCAAACACAATGAGTTTCTTTTGTGATTGGGAGGTAGCTTGAGATTGCTTTAATAGGGATGGCGTATGGGTGGGCAGCGATAAAATCCGAAGACCTAGATGGGTATTGTGAGGGTTAAAGGGTACAGACTCGACTCATAGAAAGATTGTTTTTAGAGTAATATAATTAATTTTAAGTTCCAAAGACTTCCTCTCTTTAATAGATCTGCACAATCCGACCAACCATAAAGCATCATCAAGAATGTCAATCCCAGAAATAATCCCTCGTCAACGTCAACCTTCGAAAATACTTCACCATCTCACCACCTCCCCTCAAGAATCCACCATCTCCAATCCAATTTCCCTCCCTCCCCTGCATTTCGTGCCTAATTCCGACTTCACGTACAATTTCTCCTCCCTATTGACCGCATCCGCCCACTGAAAGAATAAGCGAAGCAACGCGGACATAACCCCTCGACTCCGGGACCATCCGATTAAATCCGAGACGGGGTTAACACCGGTCGGAGACTTCTTATGAGGCTGAAATGAAATGGCTATAGCCAAGATGTAGTATCTGGTGTTCAATTCTTCCCGACGTTTTCGGAAAAGGAAGGCGGTGCTTTTTCATGATTGAGTGATAATTTGTTGCGACTTGCGAGATGCACTAGTTCAAATACCTATTTCAATAACTTATCTATTGAATACCCAATAGTACTCTATCCCCAAGTTCCCAACTCACGACCTTTTTACCTCCTTGAAAAAGTCACAGTGTATCCTAAGCAGCTTTTATCGTAAAGAGTTCTAACAATCGGTTAATCAAGACTTCGGCCAAAGAGACGACGGAATGAGATTATCTGTGCAAATGATTTCCGAAGATTTGGTAACATCAAATTGGTGATACAAGCGAAGTATCCCCTTCCTCCTCTTTCGTGGGTAGAGGTAGTAAAATTTCGAATTTGGAAAGATCGGGTGAGAGAACAATTCGGTTATTCAGGACTCTGTCAGATCGAAGGAACAATTCGACTCCAAGTGACGACTGATTGTGAGCATGTCTGATATGAACATCTTTATTTGCTTTATTACTCTTCGCGAGTAATTACTTTTCGGATCCTTAAGGGGGGTTATCTCAACATTTTGTCATTTCTAAATGGATGTTCCCGTCAATATTTAGAGACAAACTTATGCGCAAGACGTGATAAACTGATGATGGAAAGCTCTCGGGTCCTGGCCACAGTGCAAACCGAATTTTTACCTTCGCAAAAGAACCAGGTACTATACTTCCTTCATTAACTAGGCGTAACTATATATTCAGCCTTAGATCAGCTAACTACATCACGTTTTGTTTATAATCTTATAATTATGAGATCATTACATTCACTTTTCCAAGCGCTATGGTTAGCATCCCATAAGCGACCGCCCGCGGCAAAGGTCTACTCGTTTACAGGAGTGTCACCAGTCCGCTTCGCGATATTTTACGATGGTACGAGTAGCGAATACGTGTAATGCTTGACCCAAACTTTACGGCTTGGCATTGGCCGAGATATAGATTTCAGGTGCCAGCGAGTGGAGGATTGGAGACCGTCCACTCTGAATGGTGGGGTGTATCACCCCCCCACTTCCCCCAGAAGCGTTTACTCCAGGACATATGAACTCGTGCGAGCTGGAAGAAGAAATTTTAGATCTAAGTCTGTATAAAGCTTCATGTTATTTATGTAGTATCTTTCAACTGGGTTTGAGCCTTAAGTAGCTCTTGTCGAGGAAAACTTTCGAAGAAAGTAAGCCGAACTGATAATTAAAGGCGGTTTTATTCGACAAAGGTGACAAGATTCATTCTAATTCTTCCATACTTTTTACCAGATACAACCTCAAAATATCGATTTCAGATCTATGAACAAAGGTATACCAGAAACTACGCCAAATATCATTCCTGTCTAAAGAATAATGAGGAGTTTATTGCACCCCAGCCACCGATGTATTTCGCGGCAAACTTAGCAGAACAATAACAAACCCTGGCAATGAAATGTTCAATTCATGTAAACATTGCTTCACATCAACGACATAGCCTTGAAACTCTAAAACCTTATTATCATTCGAGTAAATGGAAGGTGGACATCGATGACGGAGCGCGGGGTTGACAGCACCCACAAGCGGGGAATTGCGGGGAAGCTCCGTCCACTTCCTCGTGTTGAACTCCACTTTACCACACTTGTCACAACACTCACTATTCCTATTTCTCACTCCTAGCAGGCTTCATTTGAGTAAGAATGGTTAAGCCTGGTGTTGGTGCTGGGGTAGAGCCGAAACTAAATGTTGGATTTTGTTAGAAGGGCCGAACCTTGCGCGATGGGGATGGGGTATAAAGTGATTGAAACCATCCGGGCAATTCTGGTATCGCAGGACAGAAAAATCGAAATATCTCTCTAGGTCGATATGGTTTCCCGATTGACAGCTTTTCTACTTCCCTTGGGAGTCGCTTTGGCTCAAAATGCTACATCAGGGACTCCCACTTATTCGAATGGATCTTCCACGGTACCACCGACAGCAGTAGCAACGCAACTCGACATTAACGTCGAAGACTTATGGAATCTTTTTGTTGGCCCAGTCTCTACAGCCGCTGTGAATACTACTGTTTCAGCGACACCTATTCCAACATCCGAACTAGTTCCACCACCAGGTCTCGCTTATCCCTCATTTCCAAATGGCCAACAGATACCAGCAATGGTATCTAATTCGAGTTGGAAGTTCCCGAGCGGCTTTTGGTGGGGAGTCGCAAGTGCCGCGTTCCAAGTCGAGGGTGCAGTGAAAGATGAAGGCAGAGGTCCCAGTATCTGGGATGTGCTGTTGCATCGAGTCACTGGATTTTCGACTGCCAATCAAACGGGAGATATTGCAGATAACCAGTATTACTTGTACAAACAAGGTGTGTTCTGCATAAATGATAAATTTGAGTCCCAAAATTGATGATCAACAGATATTGCACGCATCGCTGCACTTGGTGTTCAGACATACTCCTTCTCAATAAGTTGGTCACGTGTATTTCCATTCGGCAGAGGCGCTGTTAATGAGGAGGCCCTCGCACATTACCAAGATGTCATTGATACCTGTCTCGAGTATGGAGTCGAGCCATCAGTAACACTTTACCACTGGGATTTACCCCTCTATCTCCAAAACTTGTACGGTGGATGGCTTAGCGAGGAAATTGTCGGCGATTTTGTCGAATACGCTCGTCTTGTGTTCGGAAGATATGGTGACAAGGTCAATAGATGGTTCACTGTCAATGAACCGATTGTTTTCTGGTAAGTTTGAGCAACATGAGGCGCAACAGGTCGACTGACTATTCTGAAGCAACACTTATCCACTACCGGATGGATATTTCAGAGATACAGGGATTCCTAAAAAGCAGCAACCGTTTTGGTGTGGCCATAATGTCTTACTCGCGCACGGAGAGGCATATCGATTAGGAAAGTCCATGGGCTTGAACGGGACAATTTCTTTCAAAACAAACGGTGGTTACAAGATTCCACTGACCAGTAAGTGACATCCTCGCTGATTGCCTAATCATCGGCATATGTGATTAGCGAAAAATGCTTTACTAATTCTATGTTTGTTAGATTCAAGTGACGATGCACTTGCGACCCAAAGAGCCTGGGATTTCAACGAAGGATGGTTTGCCGAACCCACATTCTTGACAGGCGACTATCCGCAGAACGTGAAGGATTACGTTTCCGGATTCTTACCAGCGTTCACTGAGGAGCAAAAAACAATGATCAACGGATCAAGTGACGTTTTCGCACACGATGCCTACACATCACAGTTCTACATGGGTAAGCCATGATTTCGAAGTGCAATTTTGCTACCAATACTAACGGAATCTAGCACCGGACTCCGGAGTCGCCGCATGCGTCTCCAACTCCTCCCACCCACTCTACCCAACTTGCGCCAACTCAACCTACACCTACGCCTCATCATCCGGCGGCTGGGCTATAGGAGCCGCAGCCGATCCTCTCTCCCCATGGCTCCATAAAGCCACAGACTGGGTCCCAGCTTTTCTCCACTACATGCAAGACACATGGAAACCCGCAGGCGGCATCGCGATCACCGAGTTCGGATTCGCAGAGCCATTTGAGGCGTTGAAAGTTCTCAAACAAGATATCGTGACGGATCCTATTAGAAGCAGTTATTATCGCGAGTATATGCAAGCGATTCTTATTGCTATTAGTGAGGGTGTTGATGTAGTTGGCACGCTTGCTTGGTCGATTGTGGATAATTTGGAGTGGCAGGCGGGATATCAGAGTCGTTTTGGTATACAGTAAGTTCACGATTTCTTGATTCTGGGGATAACTTCCGCTAATATGTCGCAGATATGTTAATTTCACGACACAAGAGAGAGCATACAAAGCGAGCTTTTTTGAATATGTCAATGCGTTCAAGCTCTATGGGACGGATCCTGTTGTCCCGCACTACGTGGGAGAGAGCTAATGGAAGAAATCATAACGCTTAATACAGCCTAGACTTAGAACTGTTTATTAATAAATCAAATCACCTGTCCTCAATGTCAAGCCTCAGCGATTCCACCACGAGCTAGTGGCATAATAGCGTGTCGTTAAAAAATAAGTACCCACAGAACAAAAGCTCCATTCCAGTCCTCTATGCGCACGTTCTGACGCAAGAATACGGGGTGAGAAACTTTAGAACTTCCATAATTCCCAAGCCTTGGCACATACCAAGCTGCTCCTAGTATTTTGAACATTGTCTTCTTCTAGCAAATCTCGGATCCAGAAATAAAGCCTCAATTCCTTGATTAAATTTGATGTTTTCTGTATGCTTCCTAGAACTCCCGGTTCTCCGTTGTCTTGTCACGGTGTAGTGCAAGACTATCAATGGTACGACTAGTGCAGAGGAGGAGAATCACGTGAGCCGTCAGGGCTCAAACGAGAGACTATTGCAGCGGAATTGGACTTAGGAGGGGGCTTGACACCTTTATTACCGTGTGACTTGATATAAATAGCAGTGGGCGTTAGGTCTCATTCCACTGAGTCTCTTTGCAAGTTAAATCTCATTACTCGTCAACTCTCATCCTAAATCCCATGCATCTCCCTCATATGCCTTTTACAATTATCTTTCCGGGGAAACGACTTCTCGCCCAGACTTTCGGCGTACTTACAAGCCGTAACAGAATAATGTTAATGCTTCATGATTTCGTGAGCATCGTTTATATGGCGATTCAGGTGGGTTATGGTGCCGAATGTTCTTTGGCATTGAAAACATTGCTGTGGTCTGTTGTGATATCTCATGTGACTAGTAGCTATCCAGTAGCCTTAGCCACTCAACAATATATATAATAAACCAGAAATAGCTAGCTAGAGATAATTCTCACAATACTACATAATATATTATCATACCTTAAATAGATGATAGCCCTTAATGTCCAGCTAGTTTATTAGCTATTCTAGAAAGAAAGTATATCCTAATTCAACGCCAAAACCCAGACCAATAAATTTTCCTCATCGTTTTCCTTCAAAAACCTAGTAGTAATCGTCGTAAAAGAAATCCTGACTTGGGGTCCTCACCTTTGGAGAGGCTGTTTGATGCGTCCTCCCCGCATGGCGCTGTATCCTCGGCCGTACCACAGCTTGACATTTCGGGCACGCCTTCATCCTACAGCCCGGGCACTGCAGCAGATAAGTCCAAACCTCATCACACCTTGGGCATGCTGTACGACCCTGTACTTTTGACCACCAGCCGTTGTGCACGCAGGATGATGTAGAAGCCTGGCGAGTGCTTCCCTCGCCTGTAAGTGGGAGTCCGGAGCGATTGACTCGTGCGTATTGTCTCCGGGTTTTCTCGGCTTTGTCGATCATCTCTTTCCACTTCTTTTCATATTCCTCTTGTTGTTTCAACGCCTCTGCCGCTTCCCGCTCCTGTTTCTCCCGCTGCTCCTGCTGCTGTTTCAAAATCTTAGTCATTCTCTCTCTCTCCGCCCTCTCACGCTGCTCCTGCTGCTGTTTCAAAATCTTAGCCATTCTCTGTCTCTCCGCCCTCTCCCTCTCCTGTCTCTCCAAACTTTCTCTGGCCCATATCCGATTTTGAATCACGCATATCTTCCCATCGTCGACCAGATCTGCAGCATCCACCTCCTCCTTCGCCTTCCTCAATAAGCTTTCCTCTTTAACTAAGTCCGCTTTCTTTGGGCCCAGTCGCCTTTCCTTCATATCTTTCTCAACTTCCTCTCCTGCCTCTTTCTATCCTTGCATGCTTTCTCCTCCTCGCTGTCTTCTGCCTTCTTGAACAGTGGTGACAACAACCAAGTTCCCCAGCTATTCTTCTAGGCCTCTTCCGCCGCCTCAGCAGCTACAATATCATCCAAATTCTTAATTTCTAGCTCCAACCGCCGAATATCTCTCTGCAGCTCCCAGATCGAGGAGTCGAAGGCATTCTTCTTGGTCCTCCATCGTGCACCACGTTCTTGCTTCGATTTTTGAAGTGCGGCAATTTGCGCCGCTTCGGTGAGTGCTTCTGATTGCGGAGTTGAAGCAGGAGGTGGAACAGGAGAGTGGCGACTTCGTATTATGGACGGGTAGATGAGGTCGTACGCTCGGCGTTTGCTTTCGTCCTTCAATGTCTCGTACGATCTTCCGAGCTTCAATGTTTGATTTCAGCACAGCACAACTTGACGATGGACAAGAGGATTAATTGAGCCCTAGAAACTTGACACACCTGTTGAAAAGCTGTAGTAGCATCGTGTTTTGCATTTCTATCCGGGTGGAGCTTCAGCGCCAGCCGTTTATAAGATTTGAGGATTAGCTCGTGTGCAGCAGTTTGTCCTACTTCAAGGACCATGTAATAATCCTCTGTAATCGGTACCGGTGCCATGCTTTAGCAAAACGTGTTCTCGGAAGGTCAGATTGCGTTTGCAAGAAATATCAAACCTGCCATGTTACAGAGCCTCATTACTACGACCGCTTGTTTGTTGTCAGTGCAGATGAGGTTGCACTGCGCTTCCCGTGACATCGAGAATCGGAAGTTGAGTCTCGTGGGTATTTGGCAGATCCTACTGTACATCCAATAGAGTAAAAATTCTGACAATTTTTGTAAATAAGAAAGCTTGAAACTTAGATTAAGAAAAATTGCGACTCAAGTTTCCTTGCCTACAGTTGTTTCTGGCGTTGACAGCAAAATCAGAACCCTCTCGTTTAATTGCATTGACATCGACACAGAATGATATTTTGACTACGTTGTCACAGTTCGTTTTAGGTAAACATCGAGAGTCTTCTTGCACCATACGAATTTCTCGTCCTCGGAGAGCTCACCATAACTCGGGACCACAAGTTTATAGATAGCGTCTCATCCTGCCCATGACTCCAGTTCTCATTCACGAACCCTCTACCCCGCTACAACAAGGGTTTCAATTGGATCTTGAATGAATAGGCTTGGCCCAGTATGTACTCTAAGACGAGCATTCAGGTTTGATACTATATCTCCTTAGACTCGTGCCTGTGGTTGATGAATCTTCGTAAAGTATAATTTTGCGCTTTTATTTCGAAGGTTGATATCCTGGCTTTAGGACACAAAATGGATATTGGAGTTAAACTGTTCAAGAAGGAAGATTCGGTCCTGGTTGGATTATGAAATTGCTTTCTTGAGACTTGCACGAATGAAAGGACGTGATCAAGTCAAGTTGATAAAAGGAAAAGAAACGGAAAGAAATTGTGAAAGCGACAGCTTTCCACTTACCTTACCAAATATGAGAACCCCTGAAAGCTGTCACATCGATGCAGGAGAACCTATGATAACGTCTGACCATCGTACAATCCCACATCTACCTCGAAACAATAAAACAACTTAGATCCAACGAATCCACTCGAGTTGCCACAACGTTCTCTACAACCCTAGACACAATCCCAGCACTCTATTGACAACAAACTCACAATCATGATCGACAAACTTTACCTAACGGTATAAGCCAGCCCCAACCCGCAATCGACCAAAGCCCAAGCAAAACCTCGAGTGAAATACCAAGAGAGTTAGTCTGCTAGTGCTTATGCCTCACGAGTAGAAACAAGAAAAGCAACAAAAGCAATGTGAGTGACATCCTATCTTCACAAATCTACGACGGGATGTGGTACAGAGAGCCAAGATCCGTTGGCCGCTTTCACGGGATCCGAGTTCAGCGGAGACTTTGAACGATATGTCGGGCGATTCAGAGCTAGATGAAAATGAGTTGGTTGAAGTTGGTGGGATCATATGCTGTATAACGTCTTGGGACTCAATAGCGTCGTGTGGGTTGTAGGGTCGGCGTTGTTGGATATGCTGGAGTCCCTCGTGGCGAGAACGATGCATGCGAGGGAAGAGGGCTGGATTGTTGGTAATAGACGTGCGATTCTTGTTGACTGGAATGACCTCGAGTTTCTCAAGCACGCTCGTCGAAAACAAAGCACACCTTGTAAATCTGGAGATTTGAACCTAGCAATAACCCGGTCAGCATCCTGATGAATTGAAATACCCAAATAGCATTCCAATATCATGTCAAATTTCATCAAACAACTCAAATGCCCACCTGTCCACCTCTCCACCTTTCCATCAACACCATAACCCCAAACCTCAGCCCGACGCACTTAGTAAGCCAAATACTTCACATGTCTGTCTTGGGTATTCTCCAAAACCCCAAATAACACCCCACTTCATCTCGAGTGAAATCTTAATAAAGTAATTTCCCCACAAAAGGCGGAACGGGTAAAGGGAAAGTACCGCGTAGGCGAGGCGAACACTACCGAGATGGGGAGTGGAGCTTCACCGAGTAGCGGGGCTCGGGTGTGTGTACCGACGAGAGATAGAGTGATATCGCTCGGTCTACTGTTTGTGGTTTGGGGGGGTTTACTTTTGGGAGTTGGAGTTGGTTGGTTGTAAGACGCTGTGAGAAGCAGAAGATAAGTAATGGAGTCAGCGAATCCTCGTCGTGCCATTGTCAGATGCTCATTCTCGAGACCACTTTGATCAACTACCTTGAGCCTCATATTCCCGAATCTTCTTCTTCAACGGGTATGTCGCTGCAGCCATCTCCCGGCTAAAATGCCATACATGTGCGAATCGTCCCGAAGCTCTGACCTAACTCAACACCGAGTCAATATCTTCTTAACAGCAACACGATCATTGGCCAATTCAAACTCACCGTCTTTCTGCTGTACCAATTCAAAAAGGACGTGGCTGTTAGGGAGGACAGTTAATTCTGCAGTCATGGTGGCATTGTCGTCTTGTTCTTTTTGTCATCTGTAGATTGGGTTCCAACTTCCATGCAGGTCGGTTTGTGGTAGCGAGGATGCCGTGCAGCACCCCACAGTCTTGGAACCTGGTCGTTAATATCAATGAAAGCTGTGAGAGGATGGACTTTCGAGGATTTGGCTTGGTACTGGTTGGAGCAGAGCCGTTGTCTTTCAGCTTGTGAGCAATCTGAACGGCGACTTGGATAGTGGGTTGTCCTAGCAAAAAGGTTTCCTCTGAAAAGTAGAGACATCAAAATACTGACATTGGAGCACAAATCACTAATGGACCACTCTAGGTAGGAACATGTCGGGAAAAGCAGCTTCTCGAGCCAACTTGGAGGCCGATTGTTCTCCGTGTTCGAGGTAACTCCTAAGTTGCGCGGTATATGGGTATATACCGGTAGAGGATCACCCTTGACGTTTGAAAGATGGTAGTACAATACGTTGTGCTGACATGCGGATTAATGTATATCCCAGCAGACAAATGTTGGCTGTTATCTCTTAACCAGTGGCTTCCTAAGAATTGTTTGTGATTGGTTGACCGGCGGGACATGTTCGCATGGGCGCCATGCATGTAGACAGTCCTTGAAGGGGCAAGGGGAAAAAACAATTTCCAGTGTTTGCCAAATGCATACATTTCAGCAAAGTGTGGTGGCATTCCTGCTGCCCGATCACAAGGTTCAGCAACCTTTCAACGGCCGCGGTGCATAGCTGGACGAGCCCGCCAATCAAAACGAAGACAGACAGCCAGTTTAATATATCGAGATCGAAGAGGAATGACAAAATTATCATAAAAATAACCAGTCCTAGTACAATCATCTGGGCGAAGATGACAAAAATTCGTAAAATTGGATTTAGCCTTGGCTTTCCCCATCGCAATGGTGTGCATACTTTGTACGTCAAGTCGTTGGAAGAATACTTGGCAGTTTTCATAGGCTTCAGGCGAAATATATAGTTGCAGATTTCTGCTCTTTGGTTAGCACGGCAGAAGTTCTTTCAACCCGATTGCGAGGATGAGGTTCTCTTACGTGACATTATTGACGGCTCTGTCCCTCCTTGAGCTACCAAATGTGCTCGGCGCAGTGACCTTCGCAGACCCAGCGGAGTTGAAAATTCGAAACGACAAGAGAGAATTAGAAAAATTGACCCAGAAGGCGCTTGACAAGATTTTGACAAAGCTTGATAAAGATGAGGAAGAGTTGAAGAAAGCTGGCAAGAAAGCAACTTGCACCAGAAAGACTTTGCGATATAAGTTAGAGTTGTAAGTTGAAAACATCCAGCAGTTTTGCTAGTTACTGAACCGTCTCCTGCAGCGGGTCAATGCAAAAGAAGGATCGAAAAGGCTACACGGATGCTGTTACCTGTCTCCAAAAGTTAAAGGCAAAAACGCCTGCTGCTATAGCGCCCGGAGCAAGGGGTCGTGTACGTTGTTCTATGTTGCATAACGTGAAAGAGACTGATTCATTTTGCAGAATGATGACTTTGTGGTAACACACGTTCTTGTGAGTAGGAAATCCGCTGGCAGCCTGCTTTCCTGGATGTTGGATTGATTACTGACCTCACCACCATATAGCAAACACCGTATGTGCACATGAGCGGCACATTCCTTGGATGGCACCGCTACTATCTCTGGGTGTACGAAGAGGCTCTCCGTAACGAATGTGGTTACAAGGGCCCTATACCATATTGGGATTGGCCCAAATGGGCAGACGCTCCTCAAGACTCTCCGCTGTTCAACGGCGATGCATACTCTCTTGGAGGTAACGGAGATTTTATACCTGGCCATCCAGGTCTGACCTTAAACTTTGGAAATACCACAACAGTCCTACCTGCTGGGTTGGGAGGAGGCTGCGTCACGAAGGGGCCTTTCAAGGATATGGTGGTCAATTTGGGTCCTGTTCTTATTGGAACACCAGGACCGTTGCCTTCAGGTCTCGGGTACAATCCAAGATGTTTAAAAAGAGACGTTGGTCCAGCCGTGGCTATGAGATGGTCGAACTATACATCTGTACTGGGTCAGTATCTCGCTGCGAAATGATAGTTCAAATATCCTTACTAATACTGGTCCATTAGAAACCTTCAAGAGGGAAGACATTGGCAACTTCCAGACGTTTATTCAAGGCCCCGGAACAGAAACGGCCACCGAGAGTGGTATTGGAGTCCATGGAGGAGGGGTACGAAAGTAGATTCTTAAGTCCGATCCGCAACTAACGTGAATAACAGCATTACACAATTAGTGGTGATCCTGGAGGCGACCCATAGTAAGCAGTCTTCAAATTCTTTCGTATACCCTGCGCAGAGGAGGCAAAACATAAGGTTCTCCATGCTCGAGCTGACTGATGGAAACAGTGTGAGCCCAGGCGACCCCGGTTTCTTCTTGCACCATGCTCAAGTAGATAGGCTCTGGACCCTGTGGTGAGTCTCCTACCAATTTTTGCTCATGATCACCACTCAACTTTATTCTTAGGCAAGGACTGGATCCCGACACCCGACAGTATGCCCTCAGTGGCACCAACACGATGTTCAATGAGCCTCCCTCGGAGGACACGACGCTTGATTTCTTAATAAATGTAGGCTATTCCGGAGGAACCAATTTAACCATGAGAGAGGTGATGAGCACAACTAAAGGGCCGTTCTGCTACGTGTACTTGTGAGTGGTTGAGGATTGTACTGATATTGAGATTTCGGAAGAGGAGAAGAAAACATATATGCACAAATTGGCTCCGTGAAGAGAGGTAGACATATCTAGACTTATATCAGTAACTTGAATTTTGAAGAAGACGATCGATGGCTTCTGGACATAACGTGACCAAATTGCGACGACCACTAGCAATCAAACACAACTAAAGAAAACCGTAAAGATAATATTTGGAGGAAATGATGCATCGAACGAGAAGACTGTATGGTGCAATATTGAAGTAGCGGAATGGATGATCTGATTGTGTTGTTGCACCTGTAAATGTAACAGCGTCGACACATTTCTTTTTGGACGAGGAAGGAAGAACGCGACGAAGCGGGATAGTTGATGGGACGCACCACGTGACACGTGGTCTTAGCGTGTTTTCCGGAAGATCTAAGCGACATCCCACTTGGTGAGGTCCACACCTCATGGAAAAAGAGACGTCGAGAAATCAAATCAACACACCCACGATCCCACTTCTCGAATTTCTCCGTCGTGACTCTGGAAGCTCGACACATATTTTTGATTTAGACTTTGGCTTTCTAGATCGTATTCGTTCATTCTTTCACTTCCTGCGTCGAGTTGAGACATTGGATTGATTTAAGAACTTTTGTTCTGTCTCGTCATATTTTAGGCGTCCGACCCCGCAACGCGCCACCATGGCTGTGGTGATCGAAACAAGGGACCAGGATCCCCTCCGCGGTACCGCGTCCGTTCTTAGCTGGTATGATAGCACCCGGCCGATGTTCATCGACCTCGTCGGCGACTATGCAGGCAAAGAACTTTTTCTCGTTGAGGGCGATTCCCTTCTCAGAGAGTGTTTCGAGGATGAACGCATCGATTTTGACTGTAAGTTTGGGTTGCTTCCTGCGCGAACAATTTCTGTCTTTTACACTATCGATACGCATGAGAATGAAATAAGAATGCCTAGACAATCATGGTGGAGGGTTTCTGAATCTTTAGTTGCCACCGCGCCTCGCGATTTCTCTTGGTTTTGATTATGCGCGCTTCCTTGCCGGACAATCAGCTGACTATCTCAGCCGGATTTCAAATTCTTCATTTTGTCTATGTGGTGGAAAAATTCTTAGAGAATCTTAAGAAGCGCCATTGCTCGTTTCATATTGCATTCTTTGAAGGTAAGGAATATCTCTATGCGTCAGAACCCATCTGACTCGTTGGCCAGAAAACGCCCGACTATGTATTCCGCCGGGAGTCAACACCACACATCGATCACGATACCTACTAGCGAGAACTGTCATCAAGCACCATTTATCTCTTCGTCTACCTGGAGCTTATCCAGATGTGGAGGTCAATGTATTTCCCGCCTTGAAGAGTAAGGAGTTTGCAGACTATCTCCACGACACGCCTATTCACTTTGTGATGATGCATGATGGCTCTTCTCGGTCCAAGAGGATAACGGAAGCCGACTCCAAGGAGGATGAAGATCTCGTCAAGATCTTACTCAGGGGCGCGATTTGGTGGTGGAATACACATAGGCTGAATGTGTCGCTCATTAATCGCATCGAGTTCCGAGACTCCAAAGTTTTCACCATGATTGTTGAGAGTTTCACCGCTTCCAGCAAGCGCAAGCTTTTAATGACCAGCAATTTTACTAAGGAGATTAAAGAGACGGGACAAAAATTGCAGAACCTCCGCGAAGGTGATGTGAAAGGAACGGAAGCCGACGAGACAGACTTGGAAGATCTATCGGGATGTCCACCTGGTGTCACGACCTCCGAATCTTACTTTCTCGCCGCCTTTGGGGTATCTGAATTACTCAACAACGAGGATTGTGATATTCCATTAGCTTCGGCATTCATATTGCACAGCATCACTCTGAAGCACACGGCTTTGTCTGAACGCCGTCTGCCGCTAATTAAATTTGATGATGCATTCGAGATCGTAATTGACGAACTTCTGGCAAAATTATCAAATGTCTTTCAGCACACGCTAGAAGATCAAAGTTGGGCTCACTTTGTGAAGGAACGCCAGCTCGACATTGATACCATTGATATCATCGACGGGCGCGTCTTTCGTGCGGTCATACAAGCGATGCGAACAACGGATATTGAGTCAAAACTGTCTGCTGGCGCGACTAAAGACTGGAAGATGATGTCTCGCATAGTCATGCACCTGGCCGAGGAAGAGCTTTCCATGAAGGGCAGCGCCAAAGTGAAAAGTGTGGACATCGAGAAAGTAAAGCAGGAGGCTGACCCAGCTACCGAAAACTTAGCTGTCTTGCCCTTCTCTCACCCTGTATTTGATAAGCACCTAGAGTGTATCCATGTGGAAACCGACAATTCGCTCCCCGCTAAGCTCGGCTCTATGCGATTGTTCAGAGAGACAACTCATTGGCACAATTACAAAAAGCCACTTAATCCGAAGGCTCCAGTTGTTGTCAAGGTATCAAAATGGAGGTAAGTACTCACCATATGCATCCAGGTTGGGACCGAACTGGTGTCCACAACTAATTTTCGGTATAGCTGCTAACGGATTTCCAGAAACCCTCTAAGAATGAATCAGTTCTACATGAAAGAAATGACTGCTTATGCGGCCAGTTTAACAGGAGCCAAAGGGAAAGCATTGGAACCCGAGACCATCACTGTCGGTCCTAAGCATCTCGTCAAGATTGTGGAGAGCAAGCCTGCAAGTGGACCAGCAGCTAAGAAACTCGAGGCTGCCAACAAACAAGGAGATAAGGGCAAGGCGGTTGCGAAAAAGGGCTCAAAGAACGCTGCGGCGGGGCTTTCGGCGAAAGATAAGATGATCGCTGATAATGAAAAACGTCGCGACGTTCTCGAAGGTAACAAGGCATTCAGTGCCTGGGCTATGAAGAAAAAGGAATTCGATTTGATTTCCAGCGATCAAGAACGATATTTGAAAACCGATGAATATCTCAAAGGCCTGGATGCCACGAAAACAAACTACTTGGAGGGCGAACTTAACACTTACGCTCTTCAATCTCTATTATCTTGGTGGTCTGAGGTCGCCAAGACGAAAAACAAATCCGCAGGATATCACATTGTAGCCTTGATCTGGACCAGAATTCGGACCATCTGTGGCTTAACATCCGCTGTGAGCAAGGACATTGAAACAGAGGTCACAAAAGTCTGTAAACTTTTGGGCATCGAAGATGTGTTAACTCAATTCTCCTCTTCGCCCACCGATCGCAAACTCTCTTTCGCTTTCAAATATCCTACTTCAACGCAACACCTTCGAATTGACATGTCTCAGTCTGAATTCCAGCTCAATCATTGCGGCCCATATATGGACCGAAATCTGGATGCAAAACCTGACGCTCGAGTCTCAAGTTTCGTTCCTGATGGATGGCAACGAGACGTTCTAGATCAACTCGACGCAAATAAGAGTGTATTCGTTGTAGCTCCAACATCGGCCGGTAAAACTTTCATCAGTTTTTACGCCATGGAACAAGTCTTGCGAGCCGATAATGACGGAGTTTTGATTTACGTTGCACCAACCAAAGCTCTTGTCAATCAAATTGCCGCAGAAGTTCAGGGTCGTTTCTCGAAAAAGTTCAACCTTACCGGGAAGGGTGTTTGGGCAATTCATACACGTGATTACAGAATTGGTAACTCTACAGGATGTCAGATTCTGGTTACGGTCCCACATATTCTCCAAATCATGCTTCTATCTCCCTCGAATTCGAAGTCGTGGGCGCCGAGAGTTCGACGAATCATTTTCGATGAAATACACTCCATTGGACAGGCAGAGGATGGTGTTGTTTGGGAACAATTGCTGTTGCTCGCCCCATGCCCAATTATCGCGCTTTCTGCCACTGTTGGCAACCCAGAGCAGTTTAATGACTGGCTTATCGAAACCCAGAAGGCTACTGGTACAGAGTTGAAGATGATCCAGCACGGTACGAGATATTCAGATCTTCGAAAGTATATGTATGAGCCACCAAAGTCTTTCAAGTTTGAAGGTTTTGGTGTTCCTAACCGTGCTGGTCTCGGCCTCGACGGCTTGACCGGCTTCGAGACCTTTCACCCCGTTGCAAGTCTGGTTGACAAATCTAGAGGGATGCCAGATGATCTTGCATTGGAGCCACGTGATTGTCTTTCCTTATGGAAAGCAATGGTGAAGTGTCAAACTGGTAACTTCAAGGTACCAAGCTCGCTGGACCCAGCTAAAGCACTCCCAAAGTGTATCCGTAAACTGGACATCTTTGCGTGGGAGAAGGAATTAAAGAAGGTTCTCTTAAAGTGGATGGCCGATTCCAAATCACCCTTTGATCAGGTAGTTGCAGAATTGATGCCCAAGACCGGGGCTTTGGAGAATAGCAACGAAGAATCTTCACCGACATCATCCATTGCTGATAACAATACTATAAATCCACTCGACCTGAAAGATACGACATTACCACTCCTTTATCAACTACACAGCCGTCGGGCACTTCCTGCTATATTATTTAATTATGATCGCGGGCAGTGTGAATCCATTGCTTATGCCATTCTTGCCCAACTTCAGGAGGCAGAGTCCCGATGGAAAGAAGGTTCGGAATGGAAAAGGTGGATGGAAGGCTACGAAGTGTACAAAGCAGAGAAAGACAAAAAGTCACGGAAGCCCGCTAAGCCCGCAAAGAAGACAAAGGATACAGATGATGAGGGTGGATCCAAAATGGATCGTATGCGTGAGGAAGCTACAGATGGTTCCTCCAAATATGATCTATTTGATCCGGAAGCTCCTCAAGCGGAATTTAGCTTTGCTGATCCCAAGAAACTCCAAAAATCAGAACTTGACGATTTCATCAAAGCTCTTCGGTGGAAAGATATTAAGGAAGAATTAATTGAACTACTCAAGCGAGGTGTAGGTATCCATCACTCCGGTATGAACAGAAAGTACCGACAATGTGTGGAGATGCTGTTCCGAAAAGGCTTCTTACGAGTCGTAGTTGCTACTGGCACACTGAGCTTGGGTATCAATATGCCTTGTGCTACTGTTGTATTCAGTGGTGACTCTGTTTTTTTGACGGCTCTTAATTTTAGACAAGCAGCTGGTCGTTCAGGTCGTCGTGGTTTTGATCTGCTCGGAAATGTTGTGTTCCAAGGAATCTCCAGAGAAAGAGCAAGTCGCTTACTGAGCTCAAGATTGCCCGAGCTAACCGGTCATTTCCCAATTACAACTACTCTAGTCCTCCGGCTTTTCACACTCTTGAATGGCTCCAAGTCCGAGTATGCGGAGAAGGCCGTGAACTCACTTTTGTCACAGCCACGACTATATCTCGGAGGCCAAAGCTTCAAAGAGCAGGTTTTACATCATCTTCGGTTTTCTATCGAGTATTTGCGTCGAAATGATCTACTTGGTCCGAATGGAGAGCCTGTAAATTTTACGAGTTGTGTTTCCCATCTTTATTTCACGGAGAATTCCAGTTTTGCGTTCCATGGTAAGTTTCGCATACTCCTGTCGCCAGATGTCGGTTTCGGAGTTCAAATGCTAACATTGAATACAGCTCTACTCAAAGGAAGGTTTTTCCATGAACTTTGTGCGGATATTGATACCAAGACTGATATGGTTCTACAAAAGATGATCTTGGTTCTCAGTCATCTGTTTGGACGACGCGTGTGCAGAGAAATTGATGATCCAGAAGAGGCGGAAGCCATCAAACGATCTCCTTCCATTGTGTACTTGCCATCCATGCCCGAAGAAGCTACCCAAATTTTACGCAAGCATAATAAGGATACCCTCGAAATCTTTTCAACATATGTCAAAACATTCGCCGCACAGCATGTCAAAGAGGAGCAAAATTCGTTACCTCTTACCCACACACATGTTGGTGGAAGTTCTGCGGCCCAGAAAACAAATGGCGAAACTCTTTCAAATGGATCAGCAAAGGTTAATGGTAATACCAAGACCGAGACAAATAATGATAGCTACCTGCCAAGTCTGCCGGCTCCGCATGCGCGATCCGCCTTTGTAGCGCTTTCTGGTCTTGGTGATAAATTTGACACCATTGAAGATCTATGCTCTTCTACCCGAGAAGGAGTCTTCCTTGAAGCAGCTGTCATTCCGCATTTGGAGATTCATCCAGACGAAACTAGGACCCCTTTGAACGCATATCTGCTCGACTTTTACATGCACGGTGCTCTTGAGCCACTTGAGCTTGCCAATGGCATCAGAAAATCCGATGTAAGAACTCGTCTTCAGTCCTCTCACGTAACTACCACTAACACTATATCTAGGTCTGGTTCGTCCTCAACGACTTCTCCATGATCCTCGCCACAATCGTAACCTCCCTCGCCGTCTACCTCGGCCTAGGAACCGACGCCGACCCGGAAATGCTCGACGTCATGGGCAGCGGCGACACGATCGAAAACGACGGCGACGAAAAACTCGCAGTCAACACGGAACCGCAAGAATCGTCCGCACCCATGAAGATCGGCACGCCCATCCAACCCCCTCCTGTGATGAAGAAAGGCAAGAAAGTCGCGGATGATTGGGACGCGAGTGAGGATACCATGACTGCGGAGGAAGACTATCTGAAGGAGAAGGGCATGGAGAATAGTGCTGTGACGGATGATGAGGAGTATGAGCAGTTGATGAATGTGTATAAGGCGTTTAGGAAGCTGAAGACGCAGTTTGATGAGAAGTTTTATGCTATTTGGGCTTAGATGTGGGGTGTGCTTTTG